>NC_041384.1:366811383-367099843 GCF_002162155.2 Triticum dicoccoides | reverse complement strand
GGTTCGGTCCCGATCCGATCTGGATCGGGATGGGGAGCGAGTGGGGGGTTGAGTGGGTGACGGGGTGGTTAGGGTTTCGGGGTCTCACCGGTGGGGGGATAAGGAGAGAGTGGGGGGGGGCGGCCGGGGCATGGTGGTGGCCCAGTGGGGCCTGTGGTCAGCTGGGCCGAAGCCCAGGGGGGTTTCTCTTCTATTATTTTTTTTCTGTTAGTTTTAGGTTTTAGTTTTCTGTTTTATTTTTATTTAATTCTTTTCTGTTTTAAATCAGTTTAAATTATTTAGACATTTTCTAAAAATGTGTTTACTTCACCATAATTATCTATGCAATATTTGACACGGTCCGAACATTTTTGTTTTAAAGTTTGAAAACTTTGTTTGTTTGCCAAAAATTCAAGTTTGAATTCGAATCGTTTTCGAACTAATGCGAGATTAGCCACAGTAATCAAGGTGACGTGGCATCATTAGCAAAGGATTACTGTAGCGTAACTATCCGGGCGTCACAGCTGCTGCTGAGCGTCACCGTTCGCGAAGCCGATGAGACTCTGAATGGTGGCCCTCCAGTCGTCAATCTTGTCTGCCGTTGGAGGGTAGTCCAGGAGCAGTTGAGCTCGCGCCAAAGCTTCTGCTGCAGTGGCGGGTGGCGGTGGTGAACGGTGCGAGGAGCGGGATATGCTCGGACTTCTAACTATGTTAGAAGGAGCAGTATCTCGTCCGGGCGACCGTGCTTCGCTCGTGCCAGCATGTTGGCGTGCATGCTGGTCTTGAGCACTCCGAGATCCACCAGCTCGATCTTGGTCCAGCAAACGCATGATACCGTGAGCACCATGACGCTGTCGGTCCCGCGCCTCCTGAGATGGGCACGGTGCATGTACGGACGCCGAGGTCTTGGAGTGCGCCCGGTCGTTGTGGGAGCCGGCTACGCCGCCGATGGGTAGCGCAGCCTTGTCCTTGGTCCTGGCAGCACCATGAGCTCCCTCGTCGACGCCCGTTCTTCCACCGGTGTCCGCCCCATCAGCCGTTTGCTCCGGCGGTGATGGCTTCGGCGCGGACGGAGCAGCCGCCTCCGAAGCCTTCTTCTTCGGCGGCATGTCGATGAAGATGATGAAGATCTAGCTCATGTGAACGCCGGATCTGGTTCACACAACTTCGACGTCCCCTACCTGGCGCACCAAAGATGTCGAGGGACTGATCCACGAACACCTATGGGACCGGCGGGCCGAGTCCCTTTCGGTTCGGCGGGGGCGGAGGTCGCACGAAGAGCGGATCGAGGCGGAGCACACGAGCAATTTACCCAGGTTCGGGCCGCACGGATGCGTAAAACCCTACTCCTGCTTTGTGATTTGTATTGAGTTCTTGCTCGGGAGCGCGGAGTGCTACAGTACACCCTAGCAGCTAACGAGACCGAGCCTGAGAGTTTTTCTCTCCCCCCTCTCTACGTTGCGCACGGGCCTCCTTTTATATGCTCAAGGGGTCACCGACAGGTGGCAACGTAGACAAGGGTAAAAATGTAAAGGTGTAGCGGTAGGTACAGCTACCTGCTACAGTGTATCATACCTAACCCTGACGGCAGGGGACAAGGGCATTAAATGTCCGTCTGCGTCGCCTAAATAGTGCAAAAGGGACCGTCAGGGACGCCACCACTCGCCACGATGGCGATCTTGTCAGCGCCGCTTGCCACCGCGCACCCCTGGCTGCACAGCCTCCCGCCACGTATGCCTGGAAGGGTCCCAGAGCGACACGTTGGTGGATGCGCTGGAGCGCGGGCACGGAGTGGTGGCTTGCCGCGGCAAGCGCCTTGCCGCGGTCGTTGCCTTGTCGCGTCCAGGATCTTGTCGCTCACCAGGCCTTGCCGGGGCGCAAGGCGCGTCGCGGCAAGTTCCTTGAGATGCCTTGGTTGGCCTTCCCGGTGAGCTCCTCTTGCCGGGGTCTTGAGATGCCTTGGTTGGCCTTCCCGGCGAGCTCCTCTTGCCGGGGTCTTGTCTCCTTGGCTTGGATACTTTGTTCTTGAATGGCTCCAAAAGGAACCACGGAGGACCTTGGCGGTCACCCGGCAAGCCTTGCCGCGGGATGCTGCGACTGCCCGTGCACAAGTTCGGGATACTAAGGTACCCCTACTCTAGTACACCGACATTAGGGCAAGTGGATGGACTCCTCCGTCGAGGAGAAGGACATTGCTGAGCTTCGGGCGGCCGGGTATCTGGCGAAGGAAATCGCCCACCGTCTTCCGGCCAAGGGGCAAGTCGTCCATACACCAAAGCCCAATGATAGGGTGGTATTCATCCACCATTTCGTCCGTGGGCTAGGGTTTCCACTCCACCCTTTCGTCTTTGGGCTGATGTTTTATTATGGGCTAGACTTCCATGATCTATCCCCGAACTCTTTCCTAAACATCTCGGCATCCATTATCATGTGTGAGGCTTTCCTCCGCATCCAACCCCACTTCGGACTATGGCTCAAGGTCTTTGTCGGTGTACAAAAGTAGGGGCTCTCCTTTTGACCCCTTTACCTGTGCACGGGTAGTCAGAGCCACGCGCCGCGGCCACACTTAGCTGGGCAGAGGAGGGAAGTCGGAGGGAAGCCGGAGAGAAGCCGAAGCACAAGAGAACCAATGCGACGCCAAGACCAGAAGCACAGGAGGGCAAGAGGGCGAGGTGGACTCCCTCGGCAAGATCCTTGTCGAGGCGCACTCCATAGCCCCGGCAAGAGCCTTGCCGGGGCAACTTGCCCAACGCCAGCAGAGTGAGCCACCCTTGAGCCCAAAGGTTCTGAACACCGTCAACAACTACGTTGGGAACAGGGCTCGGGAGGCACCTCCGTGGTGGCGTGCAGATCTTTGTCAAGATCATAAACATATGAGTTCAGATGAGGACCAGAAGACGGCGACCCTCGGTAGGATCCTAGCTGAGGAAATCCACAAGACCCCCGGCAAGCATCTTGCCGGGGACGACTCCGACACCATGGCAAGACCGTTGTTGGGCCCCCCGGCAAGGCCCTTCCCGAAGACGCCAGCAGGGCCACTGCCAGGCCCGCACCAGCCAAGACTCCGCCGCCATTCGCATGCAGCTGCTAGCCCAACCAGCTGGGCGGGCACCTGTGTGGCAACATGCAGCTTCCAGGCCAAATCAGCAAGCAACTGCGTGGCGGCATGCAGATCTTCATGACGGCCCTACCACCACGCCACCTCAGCTGCTTGCGTGCCTACATAGCGCTGCATGCATCGCTAGCCTGGGCGCGTGTCAAAGCGAGGCGGAGCGGCGATGGATGGGATGGGCCTTGTTCCCGTCCCAGATAAAGCTAATGGACCATAGCGCATTTAATGCGCTTTGTCGCGTAATGTCGTGCGATAAGCTTGTGCACTGTAGGCCTTTCCACCTCCTATGTGCCACTGTGGCAACCCCTTTTTCCTATAAAAGGAGGCCCGAGGCGACCAGGAGAGGGATTCGGCTTTTTCGGACGGCACAGCCACCGTAGCTAGTTCAGAAAGCTCAATAACACTCAATACATCCACCAAAGCAGGACTAGGGTTTTACGCATCCTCGCGGCCCGAACCTGGGTAAACGATCCGTGTGCTAGCTACTAAACCTGCTCTTCTCACGACCCCGCGCCCGCCGGCCATAGGAGGGATCCCAGCGACCCGATAGGTGTCGTTCCCACCGACAGTCTTCAACGTGAAGCCGAAGGTGGTGGGTGGCCAGCACGTGTATTGCGGAGGCGCCATGGTGACCAAGCTGTCCAATGTCACCTGGCCAAAAGGTACTTTCATGGAGACTGTCAAGGAGTGGCAGAAACTGTGGTTCTACATCATAGAGCCCCATGGTGCTACCTGGGCCACGGCTGCCGAATTCAACTCTGGAGCTCCAACGCGGCTCACCTCTTAGACTGAGAAGGGTCCAAATTGGTCTTCGTCAGACGAGCTGATAGCGCTGCAAACACGCATTCAAAGCATGGTGGATAAAAACATTATGCTCGTCGATGTAGTCCAGGTGATGCTAGTTCGCTGGATTCTCCCATGTCAAATCCGAAGCTGCCCTCTATGGGAATTCAATCCGAAGAAGCATTAAACTCTAGAGAGGCTCTTCGGAACCACTCACGAAGATGCTTGGAAGTTGCTCTTTGAAGGCAACGAGACGCCTTCAACCATAGACTCGGATCGCGGCCATGACATTAACCATTCTGCTAATGAGGTAAGACTTTTATGTATGCTCTACTTGCTTATTTCAAGGAGGATATCTACACTTCATTGTTTCAGGTATGGACAAAGAGAGCGGAGCGGATTCGGTGTCCGGCTCCACTGCCCGAGGAACCAGTCATCCCGCGCCTGGCAAAGATGCTGGCACCGGCGCCGGAGAAGAAGGCCAAGAAGAAAGCCAAGGGGGTCCGGAGTGGCCCCCGCTGCCGAAGACGACGAGGAGGAGGAGAGCGACTCTCCCCCTGATGGGGGGAGGAAGAAGAGGGCGGTCTCCACAAATCTGGAGGTGGAGGCGCCCAAGAGGGGGAAAGGTCCTCTCGCGGATAACTTCGCATGGGAGGTCGACAGCAGCCTGGAGTGAAGCCCCCGACACAAGCCTCCAGTCGCGTCGTAAGTAACTAAACCCACGTATGTCCATGTGTTCGTCCTCTCTTGCTTCATAATATAGTATGTTAATTTATGCCATTGCAGTCCGGCCCAGGACAGCTCCCAGCGATCCTCATCAAGAGGTTCGTTGTATTCAAAGGCGATGGCTAGTGAGTCACCAGCGGCCGCTCACTCTCCCGAGGCCAAGGGAGACAACGAGGTGTTGTCCCAAAGGACCTTCCCAGGGCAAGACCTCGGCTTCCAGACACATGGGGGAGAAGATCCCCATGGCGACTGGGGATGGGGGCCTTGCCCAATTTGGCCCCCAGCCGAATACAAGTCCGGGGACCTATACGGCTCCGGAATCCGGCGAACAAACTCCTTCGAAAGAAGGGGGTGTGCCTATTCCACCGGTGACCTCTGTCCAACCAGAGGCACCGGATAATTTGTTGGAAGCGCTACGAGGCGCTTACATTGTGGAAGAACACCGTATCCATATGGCTACGGTGATTGGAAAGGTTCAGTCCGTCAAGAGCGGACTGACCTAAGCCTATAGCGGTCTGCTGACAGGTTTTGAGGTAAGCGGCGTAACAGGGAAAATCCCAATATAGATAGTAGCCCTTGAGACATTGTCCGGTGTTCGGAAAGAAAAGCCAGATAGAGGATCAATTAAATTTCGCATGAAACTAACTAAAACGTGTCTGATGTGAATAAGCAGGCGTCGCTGCTGGCCGCGACCTCACACACTGCCAAAGTCTCTAGACTGAAGCAGAGACTGGAGCAAGCCGAGGAGGAGCTCGGCCAAGCGAGGAAGCAGCTGGAAGACCAGCAAGGTATGTAATGACTCACTATATATTCGGAAAGAATAAATGATGTATATTGACCGTAGTGTCATAATATGTGTAGGAGCGACGACCGAGGTCGAGGCCCTTAAAAGGCCCTGGCCGAAGGCGAGGGGAGAGCTGTCAAGGAACATGCCGCTCGTAAGAAGCTTAAGGCCAGGCTGAACAAGGTCCAACAAGAGCTCCAGGACGTTTTGAAGAAGTGTGAGACCTTGGAGTGCGATGTTTCGACTGGAGGGACCGAACTTGCCAAGGCTCACCAAAGCGTGGAAGCGGCCCGGATTGAAGCCCAGGGTGCCCTCCAGGAGATCCAGGAGGCCAAGAAGATCGCGGCGGGTAAGGTGTTTAGTATGCAAAGCAAGTATGTGGATAAAAAGTATTTCTTACTAACCCAGATTCAGAGTTATCCATGGGCATTTGCGGATCTGCCGTGCAGCGTGTCCGATGCTGTGGAGTTCTTCCGAGCCGGAGAAGGGAGCTTAATGGAGAAGCTGTTTTGGTCGCAATACCTTGCGCCAAAACATCCGGTGCCCTTCACCGATCAGCTAAAACAGCTGGTCGAGCTGCATAGGGTGGCCGAACTGGCCATGAAGGATTTAGTAATCAGGCTGTGGCCTGCCGAAGCTACACCCAGCAGCTACTTCGGACTCGTGAAGCGGCCGATAGGTGTCTGCCCTCGGCTGGACATCGTCAAGCGGTCGGCCTACATCGAGGGTGCGCGCATGGGCTTCGCCCGCGTCAAGGTGTGGTCGGTGAAGACGGATGCCGTCAAGCTTGCAACTGAGGGGCCACCTGAACGCAAGGAGCACCACAAGCCGGAGCGGTATTTTGAAGACGTCCTGGAGGGGTCCCACATTATGACGACGCAATGTGCGCAAGACATTATTTTTGAATGAATATATTCATGTTGTCTTTGCCTTGTATGATGAAACAAATTTTGTAATATAATGTTTTGTTAAAAAAATTCACCTTCTGTGCGGCTGTATTGTGTCAAATTTGAGAGTTGGCCAGTCGTCGGCTTCTGCCCCCACATAGGAAGTACGGGGGTGTTCGGGATATAATCTAAACACTCTTGATCCAATTGTTTGGTCCTTGAAGGAGGTGTTTAGCGCAGCGAACCAGGCAATCAGACTATTTAGCTTGAACACCCTCACTTAGCCATAGGAGTTTGACGATAAAAATTTAGGTGCAGCCCCTGGTATCCGAACTGGGAAGCTATAAGCACCTGATCGGGAAAGCACCGATCCCTCACGTAACGCGGAAAAAATCTCTAATGATTTGAGACCGCCGAAGAGCTGACCGGCTCTCGCCGCATCATGACAGTCAGTTTTCGGCTTTCTCTAGTGAGGTGTTCCTCTGGGTAAACTAGGGCACAATCGCAGTAGTTCTCCCTTTACTATCCTAGCTGATGTAGCGGAACATAGGGTAGCAAGCACAGGAGCCGGGCAACCCAACTATTGACCAAAGACATGATTCGGAGCCAGTGCATATAGTGCTAAATTCGGGGTGCCGAACAGTGGAAAGTGTTCAGACTTTGTTGCCGTGTTGTGGGGTCCTATGAAGCCCCTGGCAAATTAGAACGTACCAAAGTGTACGGGTGCTATCTGATAAGATTATCAATAAGGGAAAAGGGAAAACAGGAAAAGAGCAAGGGTAATGAGGCAAGGCTGCAGAATTTAGGCCGCAAACTGTTTCCATTATAATTTGATTAATATGTTGAAGCGCATTGATACAAATAGTGCAATAAGCCACGGGCTAAGCCACGACCAAGAGAGAGCTACGTATGGGTCCTGAAAACAGGTAGAGTGATTGTTAAAGAAACCACCTAAAAATTTTCCTATACGTCTATGCTTCATGCCATCTTGGTATATTTATCCTTTGAAAAGGACCGGTTATTGGGCCACCAGGGGGAAGCCGTGGAAGGAAAACCTGAAAAGGAGAAAAGGAAATAGTGAGTATGTGTGTCTGGGAGCGGTCGAGCCGTATTGTGGATCACAGGCTAGTTATGCCTCCGTCCATGCCCATGGTATTTTGAGTGTGTAGTTATGTACGCGCGGTATGAACGCCGCTGCTTCATCGGGACTGGGCCGGAGGCCGGATTGCTAGTTGAGCTCTTGACAAGCTGGGTTTTCCTGCTGCAGAGTAGTTCGGACTCTCTTGACAGTGTCCCGGGACTCGATCGCCGAATTGAGGTTCTGCTTGAAAAGGCCGCTCTGTACCTCTGCTGCTAAGGCAGCTGTGTGCTCCTCAGTACGGAGGGAGTGTTCCGTGTTTCCATTAACTGTTATGATGCCACGCGGTCCTGGCATCTTGAGCTTGAGATAGGCATAGTGTGGTACGGCGTTGAATCAAGCAAATGCGGTTCGTCCAAGCAGTGCATGATAGCCGCTGCAAAAGGGGACAATATCGAAGATTAACTCCTCACTTCGGAAGTTGTCTGGCGATCCGAATACAACCTCCAGTGTGATTGAGCCCATACAGCGGGCCTCTACACCTGGTATGACTCCTTTAAAGGTAGTCTTTGTGGGATTCATCCGTGATGGATTGATGCCCATATTGCGCATTGTGTCCTAATAGAGCAGATTGAGACTGCTACCGCTATCCATGAGGACGCGCGTCAGGTGGAATCCATCAATGATTGAGTCGAGGACCAGTGCGGCTGAACCGCCATGACGGATACTGGTCGGATGATCCCAACGATCAAAAGTGATTGGGCATGACGACCATGGATTGAATTTTGGGGCGACTGGCTCTATCGCATAGACGTCCTGGAGCGCGTGCTTGCGCTCCCTCTTGGGGATGTGTGTAGCATATATCATATTCACCGTTTTGACCTTAGGGGCAACTTCTTCTACCCCCTGTGTTCGGCCACCGGGGCTCCTCGTCATCATCCTTGCTTTGCGATCCCTTTTCTTATTCCCGGCGTTTAATTTGCCGACCTGTTTGAAAACCCAACAACCTCTGTTGGTATGATTGGCTGGTTGTCTGGGGTGCCATGGATCTGGCATGGACGATCGAGTATGCGGTCCAAGCTGGATGGTCCCTGTTTGTTTCTTTTATATGGCTTCTTCCGCTAACCGGACTTAGAACCACTGAATCCGGCATTGACTGTGGTGACATCGGTGTTATCACCATTGCTTCGGCGTTTGTGACTACTGGGTCGGAGCTTGCCGCTGCTATTTTTGGCCTCGGAGGTGCCCGTTTCATTTGCTGTATTTTTGCTATGGGCCAACCAACTATCCTCACCCGTGCAAAAGTGGGTCATGAGTGCCGTGAGGGCTGCCATGGACTTCGGCTTTTCCTGGCCGAGGTGGCGGGTAAGCCATTCATCACGGATGCTATGTTTAAAGGCCGCTAGGGCTTTGACATCCGGACAGTCGACGAAATGGTTCTTTTTAGTTAGGAACCTAGTCCAGAATTTCCTGGCTGACTCCCCAGGCTATTGAACTATGTGACTTAAGTCATCGGCATCTGGTGGCCAGACATATGTACCTTGGAAGTTGTCCAGGAAAGCTTCTTCCAAGTCCTCCCATCTGCCAGTAGGATTTTCAGGCAGACTGTTTAACTAGTGCCAAGCTGGACCTTTTAGTTTTAACGGGAGGTATTTGATGGCGTGGAGGTTATCTCCCCGGGCCATATGAATTCGGAGAATAAAGTCCTCGATCCACACCACGGGGTCAGTTGTCCCATCGTATGATTCGATGTTTACAGGTTTAAACCCTTCTCGGAATTTGTGATACATTACTTCGTCAGTGAAGCAAAGAGGGTGTGCGGCACCTCTATATCGGGCCGCATCGCGACGTAGCTCCGATGGAGTCTATCTGCGGCATTCGGCTCGTGCATGACTAGGTTTGTCATGTCCGGATAGATAGCCATCGACATGTGTCAAGGCACGTCCTCGCGATCCGTAGATCGATCTGGTATACCCCGTTCTGTTGTTCAGGTCCTGCCAAAGGTCATATGTGTGACCACAAGCTGTTTTATCTCTGCCTTTATAATGAGGCGGGGCGGGCTAGTATTCGGCTTTTGTTGCCTCTTTATCCCGACCACGTGGTGGTCGGTCAGCCCCATTGCGTGATGATGGTATGGGCTCCAGCGCCTCATCATCGATCTGAGGTAGCAATTTGCGCTTCGGGAAACTTTTGGATGGGCGCTTAAGGCCGTATTTCTCGACTATCAGGACATCAGTCCATCTATCATTGAGCAGATCTTGGTCAACTTGAAGCTGCTGCTGCTTCTTTTTCAGGCTCCTTGCGGTGGCTATTAGCTGGTGCTTGAAGCGCTCCTATTCAAGAGGTTCCTCCGGCATGATAAAATCCTCGATGTCGAGGCTTGCCTTGTCCTCGGAGGGCGGAAGATAGTTACTGTCCTCCGAGTCTTTGTGTGTGGCCTGTTTGTCGGGGCTAACATGATCATCTTTCCATTCTTCTTGTTCGAAAGTTGCTTCAACGTGGTCTTCATTATCTTCGGCACCATCTGGAGTATTATCTTCTCCTGTGCCGGTGTTGCTATCTTTTGCACAACGTGACTTAGAGCGGCGCCGCTGACGTCGGCGCTTAGGCTATGTCCCAGGAGGTTTATCCTCGACTGGATCTTCTTTTTCATCGTCGTTAGGTTCTTTAGGTGTATCCACCATGTATACATCGTACGAAGAAGTGGCCGTCCAGCGTCCGATGAACGACGGGTTTTGGCCATGGTCCTCATCTGCATCGTCGTCCATACAATGGCTATGAACTGGGTGGCGGGTGGGAAGCGAAATTCCCCATCATCAGCTTCTAGTTCAAACCGGATATAGTTCGGCCATGAATCCCCCGCTAAAGATAGATTTTTTAATGAATTCAGCAAATTGCCCAAAGGCGAGTGCCGGAAGATGCCCACGGCGATGAATTCGGCAATCGATGACCAATCATGCTCGACATGCGCGGACGCACATAGTTCGGAACTCACAGCCGGAAACGAGTCTGAGGTTCCGGTGACACAAGCATTACCGAAGGTTAGGTTTATGTGCGGCTCTAATGCCATGGAGTCTGCGGCTTCCGAGGCGGGGATGAGCTTCCCGTCCTCGGATGGCACGACCTGCTCCGGATCTAAGGCCAAAGCGGTTATAGGTGCAACTTCCAGGGTATGGCCCGATGACAGATCTAAGTCATGTTCATCGAGGTGACGAGGAGCGACTGTCGTGGTCTCGAATCCGTCAAAGATCAAGTCTCCGCGGATATCCGCGACGTAGTTCAAGCTCCCGAATCTGACCTGACGGCTAGGGGCGTAGCTGTCGATCTGCTCCAGATGGCCAAGCAAGTTGGCCCGCAGTGCGAAGCCGCCGAACACGAAGATCTGTCCGGGGAGGAAGACTTCCCCTTGGACAGCATTGTTGTGGATGATTGCAGGAGCCATCAAACCTTTTGAGGACGACACAGTGGAACTCTCAATGAAAGCACCAATGTCGGTGTCAAATCCGGTGGATCTCGGGTAGGGGGTCCCGAACTATGCGTCTAAGGTTGATGGTAACAGGAGATAGGGGACACAATGTTTTACCCAGGTTTGGGCCCTCTCTATGGTGGTAATACCCTACTTCATGCTTGATTGATCTTGATGAATATGAGTATTGCAAGAGTTGATCTACCACGAGATCGTAATGGCTAAACCCTAGAAGTCTAGCCTGTATGACTATGATTATGAGGATATATCTACAGACCTGCCCTCTGGTTTATATAGACATAGGAGGGATCTAGGGTTACATAAGGTCGGCTGCAGATAAAGGAGTCTTCATATTTGATCGCCAAGCTTGCCTTCCACACCGAGGAGAGTCCCATCCGAACACGGGTAGAGTCTCCGGTCTTCATATCTTTACGACCCATCAGTCCGGCCCATATCCAATAGGTTGGACACCTGAGGACCCCTTAGTCCCGGACTCCCTCACCAGCCCTCACCCCCTGGCCTTGACCACAGCACCGCGACCTGGCATACCAGCGGCGGATGAGCTCGCTCAAGGGCCGGGAGCTGAGGAAGTAGAGCACATAAGAAGAGCGTGGAGAAGAGGGGGAGGCCCGCGCGGGCCTAACCTGGCTACGTTGCGGCCGTCGACACGCAAGCCTGGCGCGGCACAAGGAATCAACTCTGGACTACCAAGATAAGTTTCGCACCCGGGTCGGCTGAACACTATGGCATAAGATTCCCATCTTTCACAGCCCTGCTGCGGCGGTGTCACCTCCCTTTCCCACCTTTAGGTAGCTGCTTGCGCGCTAAAGGGGACCTCTTGAGCATCGCGCCTCAGGAGCTCTTACTGGACCTCGAGCTGCTCATCTCCTGGCCTTGACCACGGCATCACGACCTGGCATACCAATGACGGCTGCAGCCTGCCTAGGGACTGGGACCTGTCGGCATAGAGCACCAAGCTACCACGGGGTTGGAAAGGGGAGACCGAGCCAAAGCAGGACACGCGTTCGCAAATTTTTATAATAAGGATAATATCAACAAAAAACATTACAAACCCTTTACACTCCCCCACGGGGTCCATCTTAATTCCTCGCAGGGAACAAAAGAAGGGAGTTTCTAGGGGGCCTATCTACACGCGCCAAATGCTGCCGATGCCATCATCAACAGTGGGCCACGGGAGGCTGGCGCCAACCTCATCCAGATCAGTGACGGCGGTGGCCGGACACTGCGGCCTGGCTCTGGGCGCGGCGAGAGCTCGGGGGCACGTAGCTGTCATCGCTCGTCTCCGGAGTCTTGTCGGGCTCAGGAGAATCAATGGACCACTAGGAGTCACAGCTGCCGCTGGAGGACCTGCTGGCTAGTCTAGCGCTAAGCTCATTGTTGGCCGCTGCGCCGTCCTGACGACCCCCTCGAGGATAGCACTCCAAGCGGCGGCCTTCGTCGTCGAAGACCTTGAAGAACATCATGGAGGCGCCGTCATACTCGAAGTGGGTGGCGAGAGCGCCTTCCGCACGGCAGACTCAGGCAACCTCGCCCCAGCCATGGGTCATGAAGATCTTTCCTGGGGAGACGGCTTCGACCTCCGCTCCAGTCGCCGGGGCGTCGCAGTCGGCGTGCTATAGCCAAAGCTCGAGGAGGCCCCTCAGCAGCATCTTAGCGGAGAAGAACTATGGGAAGAGAATACAAGTGCGCGGAGGCATCGCCACTCACATCACGAGCTCGCGTGAGGAGTCCGTGGCGTGGGATCTTGGGGCGATGGCATGCATCAGCATGGCGCGGCGACCACGGCCACGGCATGGGCGGCGCCGCTCGCTGCCTCTCCCTCCGGATCCCTCAGCTTGGGCGTACAGAGGAAGCGGATACCCAGGAGGTGGCCGCTCACACCAAGGCCTTGACACCTCCAGCCTCACGACTATGTCGCGGCGGTGGGCCAGCCTCTTCTTCGGCGGAAGTGGCCCGGGCTCGTTGAGGGGGGGGGGGTTCCCTTCTCTGCGGCCGAGAACCTCCGTATTGGCACCATGGTTGTCGTTGCTAGCGATGAAGCAAGGGAGAAGAAGCAGGAGAAGCAAAGGAAGAGATGGGTGATGGGGGCTCTGCCCCCCTTCCCATTTATAGCCAAGAGGAGGCCAACCGCCGGCCTTCGCGATCTTATGTAATAATGACCTTTTTCTGAATGCAGTAGGGACTCATCAAGTCAGGCAGTTGCCGAGGCGGCATGGGGGAGTGGAGACGCCCATGTCCTATCAAGCGCCATGCGTCAACCGAGGTCGCAGGATATTGGGGCCCGCGGCGCTCTGCACTTCCCCCTTGGCTTCGCCTCGAAGCCAACTCTGAGCACGCCTTGGGCCCGGGGGCTACTGTCGGAGTCCTGTGAATTGGGCTCCCCAGACTTGCCTGCCTGCGGCCCACGACGTGGCTCCGTGAGCGGCCCCGTATGTCACATATTCACCAGCAAACACTCAAGACCCTCGCGAGGGGCCGAGCCTCACGAGGTGGACGACACAAGACCTCCTCGGGGGCGACCTCACCAGGATGGCTCGCGAGGGGCAGAGAGATCAAGGCAAGGGGGACCTCGCGAGGTTCCTGTGACGCAAGCCATGACGACCAAGGCTAGGCAGGCACCGGGTGGGCGCCAGCGCGTGCAGTGTCCTTGTTTCCTCTTTAGTGCTAAGGAGGCAAGCGTAGGCGAGGAGTCCCGAGGCAGCAGGCAAAGGTTTCCATATCGGTGCAACGAGACCAAGACCAGCAGGACGGCATGATGGAGGTCATCGTGGAGCCTAGGACGGTGTCACCACTAGAGACTTTGGCAGGCGAAGACCATCTTTTGTCAGGATAGCTTGTACTAGTTGTCCCCCTTCAAATTGGCCGTTGTGGGATCCCTTCCCGCCTAATATTTGGAAACAGGACCCATGCCTTTATATATAGGACTAGCCACCACCGTAGGAGGCACCTCATCTCGGACCGGATCCATTCCACCAAGGCCACCATGCAAACTCACCAAGCACAAGAGCACCTCTCCTTACGAGGCTGTTCTTCCCTTGTAACTGTCCATTCTCAGCCCAAGAGGCAATCCACCACACCACACTCGAGTAGGATATTACACCACATGGTGGCCCGAACCAGTATAAATCTTGTGTCCCTTTGTTCTGCGAGTTCGACGCGCTGAGCCTTGAGATCGCGGTGAGGGCATGAGCTAGAGGGAGGAAGGATCTTCGTGCTCACCCCAGTGTCCGAACCTCAAGGGTTTTGCCAGAACCCGAAATCTGACAGTGGCTGATGTACTCTCTTGAGCGCATGTTCAACATTGTCTTCTAAGAAGGTACGCAAATATCATCATGATGAATTCAGATTGTCAAAATGTTAATATAAAAACTCACATGAAAATACAAAGAACAAAAAATATTCAAAGAGTGCTAGTGCTCCTGACAGGACGACAAACTCTGTATACAAATATTCATGCAGGGGAGCGAAAAGTTTAATACTGAAGATGAACAGTATCTCTGAGTTCTAATGCTCCCAATGATCGCTTGAAATTTTATCTTCTATATCTTGCTGATATGGAACAACAGAATGTTGCAATATATACTTGTACAAAGTTTTCCTCGTACTTCTTGTCCAGTCATTCTAGTACTACTGACTAGTACTTGCCTCGACAATACAATAGTTAAAAAACAGATTAAGTTCATGTTTCGAAAGTTTGTAAGCTCGGGAACATAAACCTAATAAGTTCGAGAGAAAAATAATTTGAAACAAAGAAAATGTGGAATTTCAGGAATTTCACCAAGAGAGAAGTGGTGAAATTAATGATGAAAAATTGCTGCAAAAGCTCACGCATGAAGCCCTAGTACATTTAGAGAGAGAAAATCGTCCTTCTTTCTTGATGAAAGAAAAAACTTTCTGATAACTTTCTATTCGTTGATCTCGCTGTAATCGTCCTTGTTTTGTGAGTTTCCTGATGCAAGTTTTGTGGTTAGTGCAGATGGGAGAATGTGATCCGTCCAAAGTGGAATTCTGTGACGTTGACTTGCAAGTTCTGCAACTGATCCATCCAGATGGGGAGAAGGAAATCAGTAGTAGATTCCATTCGCAAAAAATGCTACTGCAGATTATTCTATGTAAAAAATGAATAAGGTTCAATTCACAAGAACATGTGGAAGTTGGCTTGGGAAATTCTGCAGTCAATTTGATTACGCCAAGATGTACAAAATGACTATTCTTTATTGTGTGCCTTTAGCACAATTTAAAATTACTAGTTGACCATAGGTCTAATGGTTTTTTCTTTGTTTACAGAAAAACTAATATGTGAGGATTTCTCAGGTTTCTTTGTGAACTTGTAGTGTTACTGTACATGAACTTGTACATTAGTTTGTTATCAGTTTATGTGTATGTGTGTTGGTAACCACTGCTACTAGCTACAAGCTACCGATCCGACCGTCGTATTAGTGCAGCTGCTCTATGTAATTAGCCCCTTTGTAGGATGAATCTTGTAGTATTTCCTAGATTTGGCATTGTAAAAACACAAACAAGTTCACAATTAAAATAGTTATATGTTCAACACGACATACTAGATAAGTTTGGGGGAAAAGCTCAAACAAAAAAAAGAACTCCATGAAAACTCAAATGGTAGAAGTTCAAGTTGTAAAATGAGAGAAGTCCAGAACATCATTGTAAATTAAAAAAAGAAACAAACAAAAGATTTTCTTTTTGAGAAAAATGTCATTTAGTTCAATGATATAAACCATGCAAGTTCAAACCATGCAAGTTTAGGGGTGATGATATCGTAAACCGTTGAAAAGTTCAGAGGAAAACCTTACCTAAAAGACAAAGTAAAAGTCTAATATTTGAAAATGCGCTCAGCACAAACCCATAAGGAGATCAGTTCGAGTACTCTGCCTCCGGAATGGAAAAATACCTCAGTACAAACACACAAATAGATTAGTATGAGTACTCTGTTTTTAGGCCGGAAAAACAACACAATGGGTCTCACCATATTCAAAATTACTCTTTAAAAATTGTGAATTTGAGAAAATATTCAACACGACTAAATTTTGCATTTTCGATATCTTTCCAGCGATATATTATTTGCCTCATTTCGACAAACTTTTAAAAAAATCATGTTTGAAATCAAATTTCATATTTGAAATCGAGTTTAAATCGTAAGGAATTAGAAAAACATTTCGATACGAAAAATTTGCACATTTTCCATAGCTTTCCAACGCTATATCATTTGCACCAATCCGACAAACCATTTGCAAAAAGGCGAAAATATGTTTTGCCTAAAATTTCACTGTTTTTCAAATTACTTTTAAATTGTATAGAATTTGAAAAAACAATAGATATATAGAAGATGCAGATTTTTACCTGCTTTCCAATGCCATCTTATTTGCTCAATTCCGATAAACCGTTTGAAAATTAAGTCCAAAATACGATTCATGTTTTCGGGTTTGAAAAATGTTTTTTTTCAAAACTGCCCTTAAACCGTGATGATTTTGCAATAAATTCCTATATGACTATAATATACCTGTCAAGAGCTTTGCAAAAATATAGTACACGCCTCATTCCGATGAAAAAAATCGTAATTTTTTTTTTGAACTAGAGATGACGATCAGTTCGATGAGATGAAAGTCATCAGTACAACCGTCTGAAACCGTTAGTTCAAGTAGGGTAATAGAATAATATTCTGTTTACGTGAAACAGAATAGTCTAGATGTGTGTGTAGGTCCACTAAAATCAGCCCGAGCATATTATAAGGAACTCTACGCTGCGCCCAGCGTGCTGCGCCCGACCAAACCAAGCCAACTGGTTCAGACGCTAATCAACGTGCCTTCCTGGCCAGCATGCCTTCTTTCTGGTGCGTTGGTAAATCTAGTGGTAATTGGTTACTAGCCTTTATTAACAAGTCCTCAGCCTAGCCCAGGGTAATCCAGGGCGACTACATGGTAATGACAGGTTGGATTTTTACATAGTAGATCCAAAGCTGGTAGTAACTAGCTATGTGATAAGTCTAACATAATTAGTGGAAGGAATCTAGTAATGAAATAATTATTATTATGGCGATAGATTGTATACGATTATAGTAAATAGAAACAAGGTCCGTACTAAATTTTGTTTTGCCTTGTGGTTAATTTAGATCATACGCCCTCTATAGAGAAATATAAGATAGTCCAGATGAAATGATCTTATATTTCTTTACGAAGGGAGTAACTAGCGATGTCACAATTCAGACTTTCTAATTCTAAATGTCAAATGTTGGTCTTTGTTTTTGTTACTTTTTACTAGCATGCACTATATGTGGTAATTATATTGCTAACATACAATAAACCAATTACTAGAGGAACTATTTCAAGCATTTACTACAGAAAAAGACCAATTACTACAACAAAATACTCGCACTAGTAATGTATTCACATTTTTACCATTGGTATACTCTGTTACGATGTCAAATACCGACCTTTAACTTTTCTTTACTTTTTACTAGGACACATTATACATGGTAATTATGTTTCCAATATACGATAAACCTATATGAACTATTTCCAAGCATTTACTATAGAAAACAACACCAATTACTATGGTAAATACTCTAACACATGTTGTTTTTGCACTTTACCAATGATGTCCTCTTTTACAAAATACTGATCTTTGTTTATTGGTTTTAAACTAGGTTACGCTATGCATGGTAATTGCATTCCCAACATACGGTACACCAATTATGAACAAACTCTTTCCAACGCATGTTTAATTTAGTGTTACTGTCGTGTTCAATTATTTACCATTCGATGATGCAACAGTGATGCACAACAACCAGTAATGCTTTTAACTCCATTACCATGTCTGCTAGTACTTTTACCATCATTAGTGGTAGGGGGCCATGGCGCTTGGTGTGGTGCGTGAACCCTGATAATGCATTGTATTCTGTTACCACATAGACTAGCTATTTTTACTATGATTAGGAAATATGCTACGGGGCAAAGGTGGGGGCGGTAACGAAATCTAAATCGGTTACTATATTTTCATACCCGTTTTACCATCAGTTGCTATTGCGGTGCAGAAGTGGTGTCGTTCGAGCCAAGCGCGTGTCTAATTTCGGGTTCCAGCAAAACCCTTGTGGTTCGAATATTGGGGTGCGCACAAAGATCTCTCCCCCTTCCTAGCTCGCACACTCAACGATCTCACGGCCTAGCTCGACAGACTCAAAGAACAAGAGACACAAGATTTATACTGGTTCAGGCCACCGTTATGGTGTACTACCCTACTCCAGTGTAGTGTGGTGGATTGCCTCTTGGGCTAAGGATGAATAGTTCCAAGGGAAGAATAGCCTCCCGAGGAGAGGTGTTCTTGTGTTTGGTGAACTTGTCTGGTGGCCTTGGCGGAATGGATCTAGTCCAAGATGAGCTTCTCTCGGATGGTGGCTAGTCCTATTTATAGAGGCCCTGATCCTCTTTCCAAGTATTGAGCAGGGAGGGATCCCACAACGGCCAAATTCGAAGGGAGACAACTAGTACAAGCTATCCTGACAAAAGTAGTCTATGCCTGCCAAAGATTCTGGTGGTGACGCCGTCTTGGGCTCCACGGTGACCTCCGTCCCGCCGTCCTGCTGGTCTTGGTCTTGTTGCACCAATATGGAAACCTTTGCCTGATACCTCGGGACTCCTCGTCTGCGTTTGCCCCTTTAGCACCAAACAGGAAATGAGGACATTGCGCTGGCGCCCGCCTGGCGCCAGTCGTCATGGCTTGCGTCATAGAAACCTCACGAGGTACCCCTTGCCTTGATCTCTCCGCCCCTCGCGAGCTAGCCTGGTGAGGCCACCCCTAAGGAGGTCTTGAGTTGTCCGCCTCGCGAGGCTTGGCCCCTCGCGAGGGTCTTGAATATTTGCTGGTGAAGATGGGCCGTACAGGGCCGCTGGGGGAGCCACGCCACGGGTCGTAGGCAGGCAAGTTTGGTGACCCCCGTTCCTAGAACGCCGACAGTAGCCCTCGGGCCCATGACGCGCTCGGGCTTGGCTTCGAGGAGAAGCCAAAAGGCAAGTGCGGAGCGCCGCAGGCTCCATCATCATGCGGCTACGGTTGGCGCGTGGCGACTGATTGGACGTGGGCGTCTCCGCTTCCCCACACTGCCTCGGCAACTGCCCGACTTGACAGGTCCTTGATGCATGCAGAAAAAAGATCATTATTACCTTAGATCGTGGAGGCCGGTGGTTGGCCTCCCCTTGGTTATCAACGGGAAGCGGGGGGGAGCCCCCATCACCTGTCTCTTCCTTGCTCCTCCCACTTCTTCTTCTTCCTTGCTCCACTGCTTTCAGCGACACCCATGGCGCCTGCGAAGAGGCTCTCAGCCGCGGAGAAGGGGAAGGCTCGCCAAGAGGGGCCTGGCTCACCGCCGCCCAAGAGGGGGGGGCGAACGTCCCCGCAAGCACACCGCGACCCCTTCCGCGGCCCCTAGCGGCTGCGGCGGCGCCTCTTCTCATGGTGGCAGCCGCCCAGGTCATGGTAGTCCTGTTGATGAGGTGAGGCGTGCCGTGATCGCGCGGGCCCCTTGGCCGCGCTTCCATTCGACGGAGGTGATGCCGAAGTTCATCGTGTGGTCAGAGAACCCGGCCAGCACTTGGCTTCAGCTCCCGCGCTTCTTTGTCGGTGAGCTGCCTGCCACTGACGCAGGCGGTCTTTGGCTATAGGCGGACGGCTGCTGCAGCAAGGCTTCCTGGGTGGCGGTCGAGGTCTCCGCCGCGGGCAATGCGGTCCTGGCTCGCGGCTGGTAGACGTTCGCCCGCGTGCGCGAACTGGGCAGGCGGTGCGCCCTCCACTTCAAGTACAACGGCGATGGGACCCTCTTCGTGAGGCTATTTGGGGAAGATGGTCGCCGCGTCGGGTGCTGCCCCAAGGACAACAACGGCGACGAGGTGCTCGGCCTTGGCGATGGTCGCGACAAGGAGGAAGGTGGCTTCGTACTCGGCGCCGGCCACGGCTCGTCCAGCTACGATGGCTCCTCTTCCGACAGCAGCTCCAGCAGTGGCCGCTACGACCAGCCGCTGCGCCCGCTTCAAAGGTGAAGCACGAGGAGGGGTCCAGCTAAGCCCGGGAGAGCGCCACGAGCCCGCCCTCGTGACCTGCCTCGAGAGCACGCTCCGGTTTTGTTTCGTTCTTCCTTTCCTTCCTGCATTAGAGAGAGAGACAAGTATGGGGCCCTGCTAGGGCGTGCAACAATTATGATTTCTAAGTGGGTGTGTTATGTTTATCATTCTTGTGTTGTGTTGCAGCGTCATGTTTTATGTATGCGCATAGAATGACTTAGCTCGATGCGCCTGAGGTAGGTTCCGCCTCGCGAGATGCGCGTCCCCCAGTGACTGACGAGGCCTCCTGTGCTCGGGGGGAGCTTAAGAACTGCAAAAATTCGTTAGGGAATCCTTATTCTTCTAGACCCTGGTCGTAGGCACTGCCGGCCGTAACCCAGTGCTTCACATCGCGGTACCCGGGTGACATGGATTGAGAGGGGAGCGCTAGCTCGCAAGCTCGAGCGAGGGTGCCTTGCGAAGGACAAGAAAACGAAAAATGCTCACGAGGGCGCCTGTCTAGCCCCCTTGTGAGGCACGCTGAGGACGGGTTGAAAACAGGGGACCACGGGAAATAAAGGAGGCAATAAGGACAATGGAACCAGGCCAGCAGGGAACACCAGAAAGCAAATTCTCACTTCAAAGAAAGGGCAACCAACTACGGAAAGCAAATGAAAAGCCGCGTCCGGCACCTAATCAAGTCTTCTTGTCTTCTCACTAGCGCGGAGCTAAGTACTGCCACTAGGCATGGGAGGGAGCCCCCGAAGCCCGAGGGCGGCACTCCTGAGACTTCGGGGCGTGTACATGCCCACTCATTATTACGTGAGAGTGTCACGAGCGGAGATTCTTCAAAGGCACTGGGCCTTGCTTCACAGGCACCGGGCCTTGCTTCATGGGTAGTACTTCTGGAGGTGCTGGATGTTCCAGGCGTTCCGGATTTAGATCCCGTCCTATGTCTTCAGGCGCGCAGCGCCAGGCCTGGAGAGGTGGGCGACCCGAAACGGGCCCTCCCACATGGGTGAGAGCTTGTGCAACCCTTCCCTGGAGAGCACCCGCCTCAGGACAAGATCACCCACCACGAGCATCCTGGAGCGGACGCTGCGGTAGTGGTACCTCCGCAGCGCCTGCTGATACCTCGCAGCTCGGAGCGAGGTTTCTCGGCAGTGTTCCTCCCCCAGCACAAGATCCATCCGCCGCATGGCGTCCTACTGTGTTTCATCAAACACCAGGACCCGTGCGGAGCGATGCCTGACGTCATGTGGGAGAATTGCTTCTGCTCCGTAGAGGAGGAAGAACGGGGTCTCGCATGTCGGCCTGGTGGCGGTGGAGCGGATGGACCACAACACAGATTGGAGCTCGTTGTGCCAGCCCCTACCACGGGCCTCGAGCTTCTTCTTGAAGGTCCTTGTCTTGAGGCCCCTCAGGACCTCCGCGTTGGCGCGTTCGGCCTGGCCGTTGCTCTTGGGGTGCACCACAGAGGCATAGCAGATCTGTGTTCCAAGGTTAGCACAATATGTTTTGAAGAGATTGCTAGTGAACTACGAGCCGTTGTCGGTGATGATGCGATTAGGGACCCCAAATCGGCTTACGGGGCCCTTGATGAACTTGACTGCTGACCCGGCGGGGATGGTGCGGACAGCTTCCACTTCCGCCCATTTGGTGAATTTGTCAATGGCGACGTAGAGGTAGCGGCAGCCTCCAGGAGCTTGAGGGAATGGGCCTAGGATATCCAGCCCCCAGACCGTGAACGGCCATGAGAGCGGGATAGTCTGGAGATCCTGAGCGGGCTGGTGGACCTGCTTGGCGTGGAACTGGCAGGCCTCGCAGGACTTCACCAGCTTGGCTGCGTCATTGAGTGCCGTGGGCCAGTAGAACCCGCTGTGGAAAGCCTTGCCGACCAGGGTGCGTGACGACGAGTGGTGCCCACAGTCTCCGCCATGTATGTCGGCCAACAGCTCATTCCCCTGTTCCCTGGAAATGCATCGTAGAGAAACATCATTTGGCCACTTCATGTATAACTCACCGTCCTGAATGCAGTATGCCATAGCCTGTCGGGCCACACGCTCCGCGTCTTCCTCCTTCTCCGGCAACGTGCCTTGCATCAGGTACTCCCTGAACTCCTCGATCCAACACCCTCCTGAGGCTCGAGCGCTAAGAGGAGGCGCGCTCCTGAGGTCGGGCCGCAGGTGGGGGCTCCTGAGGCTGGAGGCTGGGAAAGTTCCTCCTGAGATGGCACCGGCTACGCAGGCGGAGGTGCGGCTGAAGGTTTGAAGAGCCGCTCCTCGAAGACGCCGGGCTCTTGGGGCAGTAGCTTGGGCGTGCTCTTCTGGTGACGTTGTCGGCTTATTTGTTGGTGCCACGAGGCACATGCTGTAGTTCTAGGCCCAGTAACTGCTTCTCCATTTTGCGCACCTCCGCGAGGTATGCCTCCATGTGCTCATCCTTTGGCTCGTAAACCTTGTTGGAGAAGTTGACAAGGAGTTGTGAGTCTCCCTTGATGGCGAGGCGCTTCACCCCTAGGGCCACCCCTGCTTTGAGGCCGGCGATGAGACCCTCGTACTCTGCAATGTTGTTGGAGACCTTCTCACACCGCTGGAAGCAGAGCTGCACGGTGTTGTAAAGCTTATCCTGAGTGGGCGAGATGAGCACGGCTCCAGCCCCCGCGCCTGCCGTGCGAACACGCCATCGAAGTACATGACCCATCCATCTGGCGCTTCACTTCCTAGCGAGAGGGATCGATTCTCGCCTGCTTCGAGCTCCGGGATGTCGGTCCATTCTACCACAAAGTCGGCGAGTGCACCCCCCTTAATGACCCTGGTTGTGCTGAACTCCAGGTCAAAGGCTTGTAGCTCGATGTTCCATTCGGTGACCCTTCCCGCAGCATTGGGGCTTCTGAGAACTCTCTCCAGTGGGTAAGCTGAAACAATCTTGATGGGGTGGCCTTGGAAGTAGTGGCGCAGCTTGCGCGAGGCCACCAGGAGCGCGAGCAAGAGCTTCTGAGGCTTGGGGTATCGCGCCCTCGCACCTCGCAGGACCGTGCTGACGAAGTACACTAGGTGCTCGACAAGGGTGGGGGAGCTGACGGAGTTTTTGGCCCCTGGGGACTGAGGTGTTTCTTGTGGGTTTCCAGCTCCTAGGGCTTGATGACCTGCAGGGGCAGCCGCTGTCTCAGGAGCATCGCCTTGATGTTGAGCTACCTAATCCAGCTTGGCGACTCCACTTGGTGGGTTCTCGACCTCAGGCCCTTCCCTGAGGGCCACCAGCGCCGCGCTGGCGGAGTGGGGTGTGGCAGACAAGTAGAGTACCAAGGGATCGCGAGGACAAGGCGCCACCATCACCGGCGGGCTGGTCAAGTATCTCTTGCAGTTTTGAAATGCCAAGTCAGCCTCGGGGGTCCATTTGAATGGACCTTTCTTCTTCATCAGCTTGAAGAACGGCAATGCGCACTCTCCTAACTTGGAGATGAAGCGCCCCAACGAAGTCACGCAGCCTGCAAGCTTCTGCATCTCCCGGAGGTTTTGTGGTGGGCTGATGTCTTCGATTGCCTTGACCTTCTCCGGATTGGCCTCGATCCCCCTGTGAGACACGAGGAAGCCCGGCAGCTTGCCTGAAGGGACACCAAACACACACTTCTCCGGGTTGAGCCATAGGTCCACCTGGTGTAGTCTCACAAAGGTCTCCTCTAGGTCCTGAATCAGAGTTCTTGCCTCCCGAGACTTCACCACAATGTCGTCGACGTAGGCCTCAGTGTTTCTTCCGAGCTGCTGCCCCAAGGTGATGTGCAACAGTTGCTGGAAGGTCGCCCCTGTGTTGCGCAGTCCGAATGGCATGCAAGTGTAGCAGTACACCCCGCATGGGGTCAGGAAAGCTGTCTTCTCCTCATCTTCTACCGCCATCTTGATCTGGTGGTAGCCTGAGAATGCATCCAGGAAGCACAGCAGATCGCACTCGGCGGTGGAGTCGACAATCTGGTCGATGCGCGGTAGCGGGAACGGGTCTTGAGGGCAGGCCTTGTTGAGGTTGGTGAAGTTGACACACATGCGCTCCTTCCCTCCTTTCTTCGGCACGACGACCGGATTCGCCAGCCACTCTGGGTACCGGACTTCACGAATGACACCTGCTGCTTCCAACTTGCGGGTTTCCTGAACAATGAAGGACTGCTTCTCCATGGATTACCGCCTTGCCCTCTGCTTCACAGGGCGCACGTTGGGGCATACCCTCAGATGATGCTCGATCACTCTTCTCGGGACCCCAGCCAGCTGCTTGGGTTCCCAGGTGAATACTTCCCTGTTCGCCCGCAAGAAGTCCACCAACTCTTTTTCTAGATCTAGGGAGAGGTCGGTGCCTATGGTAAAGGTGGCGCTAGAGGCCCCGTCCTCGTCGACCGGTATCTGCTTCATCTTGGCTTGACCCTGGGTGAATAACTGCTTTTCTTGGTCGGCACAGCCCCCATGGTTCTAGACACTGCCTTGTCGGTCGGGCAAGCTGTCACCGTGGCCCTAAAGGCGAGCTTGAGGGCCTCCACAGCTTCCTTGGTGTCCCCGACCACAGTGAGGACGTCCTTGCTTCCTGTCATCTTCATGAGGTTGTAGGCAGGATGAGTGGCCGCCATGAACTGGGCAAGCACCGGGTACCCGAGGATGCCGTTGTACGGCAAGCCGATGCAGGCGATGTCGAAGTCGATCAGCTAGGTGCGGTAGTTGTCGCATGTGCCGAAAGTCACGGGGAGACGGGTCTGCCCCAGGGGGTCGTAGGAGCCACCGCCGATCCCGGATAAAGGCTTGCTGGGGCGGAGCCGCGCAAGTGGTACGTGAAAGAGGCTGAAAGACTCCACAGAGATCATGTTGAGGCCGGCGCCACCATCGATGAGGGTCTTGGTAACGGCTACGCCGCAGATGGTGGGCGTGCAAAGCATCGGAAGCACGCCCGAGCCGACGGTGGTGACTGGGTGATCCTCCGAGTTGAAGACCAGGTCGGCTTGGGCGCCGCCCAACCCGAGGGAGCCCCCTGCCGCGTGGAGACAGCCCTGATCTGGCGAAAGAACGGCTTGACGTGACGATCCGAGGGCGTGCCCGCGAGCCACCGAGGAGAGCCGCGATGACAGGGGGTGTTGTTCCTCCGAAGAGCGCGTTGAAGAGGTCACGTAGCTCTTCCCAGGAGGCCACAGAAGACTCCGGCAGATGCAGGAGCCAGGCGCGCGGCACGCCAGCCAGGGCCATTGGGAGCCAGTTGGCGATGGCCTTATCGTCGCCCCCGGCCTCCAAGACGGCTTCCTCGTATGCCATAAAGAAGGTTGTCGGGTCTGCCGCACTGAGGGAGTCCTAGATTAGGGGGTCTCCGGACAGCCGGACTATCTCCATTGGCCGGACTGTTAGACTATGAAGATACAAGATTGAAGACTTCATCTCGTGTGCGGGTGGGACTCTACTTGGCTTGGAAGGCAAACTAGGCAATACGGATATGGATATCTCCTCCTTTGTAACCGACCTTATGTAACCCTAACCCTCTCTGGTGTCTATATATACCAAAGGGTTTTAGTCCGTAGGACAACAACCATAACATACAATCATACCATAGGCTAGCTTCTAAGGTTTAGCCTCTCTGATCTCGTGGTAGATCTACTCTTGTACTACCCATATCATCAATATTAATCAAGCAGGACGTAGGGTTTTACCTCCATCAAGAGGGCCTGAACCTGGGTAAAACATCGTGCCCCCTGCCTCCTGTTACCATCCGGCCTAGACGCACAGTTCGGGGCCCCCTACCCGAGATCCGCCGGTTTTGATACCGACACGCAACATCGTAATAGGGCGACATCTCTGAATTGAACTTGTGCGGCCATTGCACCCGCCGCAAGGCTGGGGTGAAGGCCCGGAGCCCAGAACAGCTTCTCCGTCGAGCTTCCGTCCTTGGCCTGGTAAAATTGTGCGGCATCGGACACACTGCGGGGAAAATCTGCGAATGCTCCTGAAGAGCTCGCGATCCGGGTAAGTAATCGGTAATTTACTTTTACATGCTTGCTTTGCATATAGAAAGCCTTTCCCGCTGCTATCTTCTTCATCGCGTCGATCTCTTGGAGGGCCTTCTGGGCCTCGGCCTTGGCACTCTTTGCGCTCTCAAGGGCCGCGGCAAGCTCAAACTCTTGCGTATTCGAGTCAAGCTCCAACGCCCTGTGCTTCGTGACGAGAGCCTGGAGCGCTTGCTGCACCTCACCCACCCGAGCCTCGTGCTTCTCTCGCTCGGTGCGCTCCTGGGCCGCTTTATCTTCGGCCTTGGTTAGCGCTTGCTTCAGGGTCGCCACCTCGGTCGTGGCCCCTGGCAAACATACAATGATCCTGTCATTTTGCAATCGCGTCCTTTTATATATATATATATATATATATATATATATATATATATATATATATATATATATACATCTATAGACATGGTATTACTTACCCTTGTTCTCCTCGAGCTGCCTCTTGGCAAGGTCGAGCTCTTTCCGGGACCCCTCAAGGGCCTGCTTCAGTACGGCGACCTCCGCAGTCAGTGCGGCGGACACCAGCAGCGAAGCCTGCATGCGCATATTGACATACTTATATTAGACTCCTGCGATATTATTTGATCCTCTGTTCGGCTTTTCTTTGTGAACACCGAACAAAGCATCAGGGGCTACTGTCTATGCGGTAATATTTCTACTACATTTTAAAAACACTTACCTTGAATCCTGTTAGAAGGCTGGCACAGGCTTCAGTCAATCCGCTCTTGGTGGACTGAACCTTCTGGATCACCGCACTCATGATAGTGCGGTGCTCCTCGTCGATGGAAGCGTTGCGAAGCACTTCCAGCAGATTTTCTGGCGCCTCTGGATGGACAGAGGTCACCGGCACAGGCGTCTTGCTCCTCTTAGAAGGAGGCCGCTTGCCCGAGCCCGGAGCCGCTGGAGGGTCCGGCACGGTGTTCGGCTGAGGGCCGAACTTGGAGCTCTCAGGGGCCCGTCCACTTGGCTCCCGGAGTCCGAAAGGTCGCCTTGAGGCACCTCCGGGGCTGTCTCCCCTTGATCCGGTGCCTCTTGAGACAACACCTCGGCGTCGTCGGCAGGATGAGGGGAGGTGGCGGTCGGTACTGGATCGCTATCCATGTCCGACAAGCCCAAGGAGCCGTCCGATGATACATCGATGCTGGCTCATGGCGGCCTGCATAATTGCGTTCGACGTTAGAAAAAGTAGTGCAACAAAGGAATCCTATGAGTTACTCTAGTATCCGAATACTTACAATCTCCCCGGGGGCCTGGCCCGACGGCGGTGGAACTGTCCGGAAGGAGAGTCCTCCCCTTCTTGGACCCTTCGGCCTCCCCATTTGGGGCGGCCTTCCTTTTCCTGTCTCCCCCAGTCGGTGGGGGAGCATCTTCTTCTTCTTCTTCCTCGTCTTCAGGGGAAGAGTGCGCCGCAGAGTCATCGGACGGTGAGTCCGATGATGCCTGGCATCGGGAACTCTTTCGAGTTCCCTTGGCCTTCTTGGTCTTCTCCGGCACCGTATAAGGGGCCGGAGTCAACATCTTCGCCAGAAGAGCGTATGCGGGGCCTTCGGGCAAAGGAGCTGGATAGTTGATCTGTCCGGCCATCTTCTGCCAGTCCTGTCAAAGGTACGGGAGTTTAGATCCTGCATAGAGTCAATATATATAAAAAATAAGTATCCTGTGAAAGGTAAAGCAGCTTACCGCACTGGCTTGGCGCTTCGCGCTGAATCCGCGATCCTCAGTGATAGGGGGGGGGGACCTCGGCGCTTTTGAACAGCACCCTCCAGGCGTCTTCATGAGTCGTGTTGAAGAGCATGTTCAGAGTTCGGTGCTGCGCTGGATTGAACTCCCACAAGTTGAACTCCCGTTGTTGGCACGTGAGTATCCGGCGGATGAGCATAACTTGGACTATGTTGACAAGCTTGAGCTTCTTGTCCAGCATGTTTTGAATACATGTTTGGAGTCCGGTCAGCTCTTTCGAATTACCCCAGGACAAGCCCTTCTCTTTCCAGGAGGTGAGCCGCGTGGGGATGCCAGATCAGAACTCGGGGCCGCTGCCCATGCAGGGTCGCGCGGCTCGGTGATATAGAACCACCCCGATTGCCACCCCTTTATGGTTTCCACAAAGGATCCCTCGAGCCATGTTACGTTGGGCATCTTGCCCACCATGGCGCCTCCGCACTCCGCCTGGCGGCCACCCACCACCTTCGGCTTGACATTGAAGGTCTTCAGCCATAAGCCAAAGTGGGGCCTGATGCGGAGGAAGGCCTCGCACACAACGATAAACGCCGAGATGTTGAGGATGAAGTTCGGGGCCAGATCATGGAAATCCAGGCCGTAATAAAACATGAGCCCCCGGACGAAGGGATGGAGAGGGAATCCCAGTCCACAGAGGAAATGGTGAGGAATACTACCCTCTCATGGGGCCTGGGGGTGGGGATGAGCTGCCCCTCATCTGGGAGCCGGTGCGCAATGTCGTCGGGCAGGTATCCGGCTCTCCTAGGTTTCTTGATGTCTCCTTCCGTGACAGAGGAGACCATCCACTTGCCTCCCGCTCCAGACATGATTGGAGAAGGTCGAGGTGGGAAGAGTGGACTTGGGCGCTAGAGCTCGAGTGTGCGAAAACGGATGAGCAAAGGAGGAAGAAGGCGTGGATAGAAAGGTGAATCCTTGTCCCTTTATATGGGCGGACGAAGCTAAGTGTCCTCACTTGCCTGGTAAAACTCGCTTATCCCCCAAGCGCCGCAATTGATGGCACAGTTGGGTTACCCACGCTCGTATTGATGAGAATCCCGTAATAAGGGGACACGATCTGTGCTTTGACAAGACGTGTCAAAGAACTGCCTCGCGTTATGTGCGGGGCTGGTTAAAAGAAACGGTTCGAATAATCGTCGGGCCATGACATAACGTCATGCTGCCAAAACAAGCCAGCAAATTAGATTTGCAAAAATATTATTCTCTCTACGACGGTATGTGGAACTTATTTTGCAGGGTCGGACACTATCCTCGTATTCAAATTCTTCTGTGATGTATTCGGAGAAGGAACCCGCCTTGCAATGCCGAAGACAATACCGCACGCCGACTCATCGTCATTGAAGCCTGGTTCAGGGGCTACTGAGGGAGTCCTGGATTAGGGGGTCTCCAGACAGCCGGACTATCTCCATTGGCCGGACTGTTAGACTATGAAGATACAAGATTGAAGACTTCGTCTCGTGTCCGGGTGGGACTCTACTTGGCGTGAAGGCAAGGCAATACGAATATGGATATCTCCTCCTTTGTAACCGACCTTATGTAACGCTAACCCTCTCCGGTGTCTATATAAACCGAAGGGTTTTAGTCCGTAGGACAACAACCATAACATACAATCATACCATAGGCTAGCTTCTAGGGTTTAGCCTCTCTGATTTCATGGTAGATCTACTCTTGTACTACCCATATCATCAATATTAATCAAGCAGGACGTAGGGTTTTACCTCCATCAAGAGGGCCCGAACCTGGGTAAAACATCGTGTCCCCTGCCTCCTGTTACCATCCGGCCTAGACACATAGTTCGGGACCCCCTACCCGAGATCCGCCGGTTTTGACACCGACACGCACCATCGTAACAGGGCGACATCTCTGACTTGAACTTGTGCGGACATTGCACCCGCCGCAAGGCTGGGGTGAAAGCCCAGAGCCCCACGGCATGGCGGAGGGCGCCCGTTGATCCAGTCGGAGAAGAGGCGGCGTCCATGAGAGTCGGTCGGAGAGGCGAGGCCATCGGGAGGGGGGCAAAGCTTCAAAACACCCCTACCCGGCGCGCCAAATGTCGGATTTGGGAACCGACAAAACCCTTGTGGTTTGAACACTTGGGCGCGCACAAAGATCTCTCCCCCTCCCTAGCTCAGACACTCAACGATCTCACGGCCTAGCTCGACGGACTCAAAGAACAAGAGACACCAGATTTATACTGGTTCGGACCACCGTTGTGGTGTAATACCCTACTCCAGTGTGGTGTGGTGGATTGCCTCTTGGGCTGAGGAAGAATAGTTACAAGGGAAGATGAAAGTGCAACTATCCCTGGGTGGTTTTGGTAATTCCTAACAACATATAGCTCATCGAGCTAACATTATTCCAAGATTAATATTTCAGGAAAAGCTCAACGAATGGCATGGCATGGATGAGGAAAGTGGATCCCTCAAAATTCTAAGGACAAAAAGTTTGGCTCAAGCTTCAAGATCAAGACTCTACATTTTATATTTTAGTGATCGAAGATCACATTGAGTCTATAGGAAAAGCCAATACTATCAAGGAGGGATGAGGTCTTGCTTAATGGCTTGCTTGCTCAAAGTGCTTAGTGATATGCTCCAAAACCCTCAACTACCTTCCCACATCCACATATGACCTAAACCAAAAGTCAAACTCGGCCCCACCGATTCTTTCTATCCGGCGCCACCGAGTTTCAAATGTCATAGCCACTGCCACAAACCCTAGCAGTTCGGTTTCACCGATAGGGATCTCCGTCTTACCGAGATGGGATTGTAATCTCTCTGTTTCCCTTGTAACGTTTCGGTCTTACCGAGATGAGCGATCGGTCCCATCGAGATTGCAATGTAAACTCTCTGTTTCCCTTTTATAACATTTCGGTCTCACCGAGATGAGCGAATCGGTCCCACCGAGTTTACCTGACCAACTCTCTAGTTAGCTTATTACCAAAATCGATCCCACCGAGTTTGTGTAATCAGTCACACCAAGATTACGTTATGCCCTAACCCTAACCATATCGGTCCTACCGAGTTGCATCTCAGTCCCACCGAAAATCCTAACGGTCACTAGGTTTGCTGAATCGGTCAGACCGAGTTTAACCATTCGGTCCCACCGAGTTTGGAAAATTGTGTGTAATGGTTAGATTCTGTGTGGAGGCTATATATACCCCTCCACCCACTCTTGATTAAAGGAGAGAGCCATCAGAACATACCTACACTTCCAATACACATTTTCTAAGAGAGAACCACCTACACTTGTGTTGAGGTCAATATATTCCATTCCAACCATATGAATCTTGATCTCTAGCCTTCCCCAAGTTGCTTTCCACTCAAATCTTCTTTCCACCAAATCCAAATCCTGTGAGAGAGAGTTGAGTGTTGGGGAGACTATCATTTGAGGCACAAGAGCAATGAGTTCATCATCAACACACCATTTGTTATTTCTTGGAGACTGGTGTCTCCTAGATTGGCTAGGTGTCACTTGGGAGCCTCCGACAAGATTGTGGAGTTGAGCCAAGGAGTTTGTAAGGGCAAGGAGATTGCCTACTTCATGGAGATCTACCACTAGTGAGGCAAGTCCTTCATGGGCGACGGCCATGATGGAATAGACAAGGTTGCTTCTTCGTGGACCCTTCATGGGTGGAGCCCTCCGTGGACTCGCGCAACCGTTACTCTCCGTGGGTTGAAGTCTCCATCAACGTGGATGTACGATAGCACCACCTATCGGAACCACGACAAAAACATCCGTGTCTCCAATTGCGTTTGAATCCTCCAAAGCCTTCCCTTTACATTCTTGCAAGTTGCATGCTTTACTTTCCGCTGCTCATATACTCTTTTGCATGCTTGCTTGAATTGTATGGAGATTGCTTGACTTGTGCTAAGATAGCTAAAATCTGCCAAGAACTAAAATTGGGAAAAGGCTAGATTTTTATTTGGTCAAGTAGTCTAATCACCCCCCCTCTAGACATACTTTGGATCCTACAGAAGAACAGCCTCTCAAGGAGAGGTGTTCTTGTGTTTGGTGAATTTGTCTGGTGGCCTTGGCGGAATGGATCTAGTCCAATATGAGCTTCTCTCGGGTGGTGGCTAGTCCTATTTATAGAGGCCCTAGTCCTCTTCCCAAATATTGAGCGGGAAGGGATCCCACAACAGCCAAATTCGAAGGGAGACAACTAGTACAAGCTATCCTGACAAAAGTAGTCTTCGCCTGCCAAAGGCTCTGGTGGTGACGCCGTCTTAGGCTCCACGGTGACCTCCGTCCTGCCGTCTTGCTGGTCTTGGTCTTGTTGCATCGGTATGGAAACCTTTTCCTGATGCCTCGGGACTCCTTATCTGCGCTTGCCCCTTTAGTACCAAATAGGAAACGAGGACACTACGCGCGCTGGCGCCCGCCTGGCACCAGTCGTCATGGCTTGCATCACAGAAACCTCGCGAGGTACCCCTTGCCTTGATCTCTCCGCCCCTCATGAGCCAGCCTAGTGAGGCCGCCCCTAAGGAGGTCTCGCGTCATCCGCCTCGCGAGGCTTGGCCCCACGCGAGGGTCTTGAATATTTGCTAGTGAAGATGGGCCGTACAGGGCCGCTGGGGGAGCCACACCGTGGGCCGCTGGCAGGCAAGTCTGGGGACCCCCATTCCCCAAACACCGACAGCGTGCAATTACGACCAGCACGCAGGATTAGAAGATTTGCGCTCTCGCATAGTTTAGCGCCACCGTAAAACAGAGGGATTGCCTATTCGTCACCCTTCTTGAGGAATAGTTAATCTTCACCCCCCTCTATTTTACCATCAATGCATCCTAATTTTACATTCCGTATGTTTTGTCTTATTTCCGACATAAAAACAGACCGTAAGAAAATATATAATCGCCGTAAAAATATTTTATGGTATGTAAAATTACAAACATAAAAACATAATGTAAAATATACATAAACTGTAAATTTTCTTGTTCTTATGACCTATATTTTTATTTTCTTATGCCAAATTTTACGTAGTGAATCAATAGGATGTAACTATTTGAATTCCAAATGTAATTTAATTATGAAGTGATCGTAAGATTACCTCGGGTGAAGAATAACTTATTCTGCACCCTGGGTGATGAATAGTATCACTATATATATACACACATGTTATTCTTCTGTAGACAGAGCAAATCACACGGCTTATTAGCAGCAGTCGTCTGTGTTATTATTGGTCTTCACACACATTTCTAATTACGGACCTGTTTGCCGCGTATCACACATATCTTGTTTAGTTGAACCGTTCCCATTGTGTTGCCTAATCACCCACATTTCATCCTAGTGAACCGTATGCTGTATATATCTCACACACCTTCATCTGGTTGCCTGTTTATTTTGTTCCTCCTCATCGCAAACAGTTAATTGAACTAAACCATATGCCCTACATCGCACACGCAACTAAAATCTGAACCGTGTTTGATGCATCTGTCATCGCAAACGTTTTGCACCTTTTTTGACGGTTCTTTTACACCATTGTTTGCGATTATGGCATCGCACATAGTTTCGTCGAACGGTGTTTGATCGTAGTGTCACGTTTGGACCATCTTGCAGTAGTGGTAGCTATGTGTTTAATCTCTCTCTTTCTCTCATGTTCTTGAGATGTCACGATCTTGATGTATCACTGGCTTTGTTAATATAGCCGAATCATATGTTGTTTTCCCCTCTCTATCTTGTTGTGATGAATTGAGTTTTCCCTTTGAGATTTCGTTTTATCGGATTGAATACTTTTATGGATTTGAGAGCACTTGATATAAGTCTTGCATATGAATACTCATGGTGACAATGGGGTATCATATTGATTCACTTGATATATGTTTTGGCACTCAACTTGTGGATTCCCGAGGTGACATTGGGGTAATGTACGCATAGGGGTTGATGCACGTTCTTGTCTTTGTTTCTCCACTAGAAATCTTGGGGCACTCTTTGAGGTTCTTTGTGTTGGATTGAGTATTATGAATATGAAATTATTTGGTGTTATTTTTGTACGAACTCTTGGATAGATCGATCGGAAAGAATAGCTTCGAGGTGGTTTCGTACCCTACAAACGATTTCTTCTTATGTTGTCCACTAGATAGGAACTTTGGAGTGATTCTTCGTTGCACGTTGAGGGATGGTTATATGATCCAATTATATTAGCATTCTTGAGAGTTTGCACTAGCGAAAGTACAAACCCTAGGCCTCATTTTCAAGCATTGCAATACCGTTTTTGTGCCCGTTTACTATTTTCTACCTTGCTCTTTTTATTTATTCAGATTATAAAAATATATTTCTACCATCCATATTACACTTTTATCACCATCTCTTCGCGGAACTAGTGCACCTATACAATTTACCATTGTATTTGGTGTGTTGGGGACACAAGAGACTTTTTATTATTTGGTTGCATGGTTGTTTGAGAGAGACCATCTTCATCCTACGCCTTCCATGGATTGATAAACCTTAGGTCATCCACTTGAGGGAAAATTGCTACTGTCCTACAAAACTCTGCGCTTGGAGGCCCAACACGTGTCTACAAGAATAAAGTTGCGTAGTAGACATCAAGCTCTTTTCTGGCACCATTGCCGGGGAGGTAAGTGCTTGAAGGTATATCTTTAGATCTTGCAATTGAATCTTTTAGTTTCTTGTTTTATCACTACTTTGGTTTATAAAGAAAACTACAAAAAATGGAGAATGGGTTACCTCAAGTTGTTCTTTATGTTTATAATGTTTATCTTGAGAATAGGGATTCTAATAATTGTGCTTAATTGCTAGAAAAAGAATTCAACAAAAATTATGGCATAAAAACATTGGATGTATTGAGTAGTATTCATTCTATCATTGTTGTCTCCTTCTTCTTGTCTACATGATACATCTATTGGATGGAGGCGTGACATTGGACATTGACCCTATGGACCTTCAAGTTGAGGAGTGCTCAGACTTATTGGATGCACCTCCGGACCACCACTTATGCCACGACATCGAGCATTGGTACATCAACACTCCTTTGACATTGCACCAACACTTCCATATTTGTTGATTTTGTGTCCACATGTCATGCTCGATGGACATATCATACTCGCCACAAGTTTGCACCCTATGCATGGATTTACACACATTATGCTTGTCTTGTCGCACCTATTTCCATGTCATCCATGATATATGAGCTTGTGCACTTCCTTAGCAAATTTGTTGTGATCTTCCTTGATGGCATATTCATACATCATGATCGTATTTCCCACCATCAATTGCATGACAACACAATCACATTGAGCACCAGTTACCATGTTCATGCTTTTGATAAATCATCCCATCATGACATTGATGACCCACAAGTATAGGGGATCTATCATAGTCCTTTCAATAAGTAAGAGTGTCAAACCCAACAGGGAGCAGAAGGAAATGACAAGTGGTTTTCAGCAAGGTATTCTCTGCAAGCACTGAAATTATCGATAACAGATAGTTTTGTGATAAGATAAATCATAATGGGTAACAAGTAAATAAAGTAACTAAGGTGCAGCAAGGTGGCCCAATCCTTTTTGTATCAAAGGACAAGCATGGATGAACTCTTATATAAACTAAAGAGCTCCCGAGGACACATAGGAATTGTTGTCAAGATAGTTTTCATCATGCTCATAAGATTCGCGTTCGTTACTTTGATAATAAATTGTGTGGGATCTACTTGATTTTCTGTCATGATTTTAATTACATAATGGGGTCACAGAGGCAATGGACGGCGTTTGAATTGCTAGACCTTTTATCGGCAGTGAACATGCAACTATATGTGTGTCGTAAAAAAATTGGAATTATTCAGGGTTCGTTTGGAAATTTTATACGTTAAATTAGTTTTGTAGCCATTTCAGTGGACAATTCAAAATTAAAGCACATGCACATGCTTCGGTGCACCAACATGGCTTGTAAAATCATATATGTGTCCATGGGTTTATGCTTATGTCCCATGCAAGAAATGCGGATGAATTTTGAACACCACGGCACCGTGGCTCTCCCACAAATGTTGAGGTACTTGCTTTTGTAATTCTAGTAAATCCAAAACCCGTTTGAAACACATGAACCTTGGCATGCTATCATGGAATGACATCAACATGCTAGGGTAAAAATATTGTCTCATTTGGGGCAGGTTGTGGTATAAGCTTCTCACAAATCAGAGCTTCTCACAAGAAAGCCTCATGGTTCCGTTAGGAAAACGTGTCACCTTTGTGGACAAAACAATATTCATCGCCTCTTCTTCCTTTCAATTTTTTTCCTGGTATCAACATAGAACAACAGGAGTGTCGTGTTAAATTTTGGATTTTTTTCGGGGATTGTTTGGACATTTTTATACGTTAATTGAGTTTTCTAGGCATTTATGTGCATAATCCGAATTTGAACTACAGGCACATGCTCTAATGCATATAAATTATTTGAAAATTCAAATATGTGTCCTTGGTTGCATGCTTAGGTCCCAGAAATGGGAATGAATGTCAAACACCCTGCCACTGTCACACGGCTGCAAACATTGAGATAACTGGTTTTTAAATTCTAATAAATCCAAAGCTTGTCTGAAATTCATGAAACTTGGCAAGCTATCATGGAGCGGCATCAACATGTCGTGGTAATTTTTTTCCAATTTGGGGCAGGTTTGGGGATATGCTTCTCACAAACCAGAGCTTCTCACAATAAGCCTGATGGTTTTGGTAGGGAACGTCCCACCTTTGGGTACGAAATGATATCCATTGCCTCTTATTGCTTTCAAAAATTTTCTCATGTCAAGATAGAACAACAGGAGTATTGTGTCAATTTTTGGGATTTTTCGGGGTTCGTTTGGACATTTTTATGCATTAATTAAGTTTTCAATGCATTTATGTGCATAATTCAAATTTGAACTACATGCACATGCTCTAATGCATATAAATTGATAGAAAATTCAAATATGTGTCCCTAGTTGCATGCTTAGGTTCCGTGCAAGAAATGGGAATGAATGTGAAACACCCTGCCACCATCACTCGGCCGCAAACATTGAGATACCTAGTTTTTAAATTCTAGGAAATCCAAAACTCATCTGAAATTCATGAAACTTGGTATGCTATCATGGAGCGGAATCAATATGCAGTGGTAAATTTTTTGTCCCATTTGTGGCAGGTTTGGGTATAAGTTTCTCACAAAACATAGCTTCTCACAACAAGCCTAATGGTTTCGGTAGGGAACGTCCCACCTTTGGGGACGAAACGATATCCGTTGCCTCTTATTGCTTTCAAAAAAATTCTAGTGTCAAGATAGAAAAACAGGAGTGTTGTGGTAAATTTTGGAATTTTTCAGGGTTCGTTTGGACATTTTTATACATTAACTAGGTTTTCTAGGCATTTTATGTGCATAATTCAAATTTGAACTACATGCACATGCTCCAGTGCATATAAATTGGTTGGAAAATCAAATATGTGTCCTTGGGTGCATGCTTAGGTCCCATGCAAGAAATGGAAATTAAGTTCAAACACTAGGGCACTGTTGATTGCCAGCAAAACATTGAGATACTTTGTTTTTAAATTCTAGTAAATCCAAAACTCATCTGAAATTCATGAAACTTGGCATGCTATCATGGAATAGCTCCCGACATGCTGTGGTATTTTTCGTGTCCATTTTGAGAGAAGGCACACTTGAATAATAGCCAGCAATGGCATTTCAAAAAAATAGCTGCCACTTTAATATATCAAAGGTTTGTATAATTCAAATCGTGTGTGTTCTGTTAACCATTCATGTTATGTCGCGTGTCTTCGTTTTAATGGCTACAGGAGGTGCCGTGCGGACAGCTGCTTGACTGAATGAGAGGCATACGAGCGGAGTCCGGTGCGCAGGCTGACCGAGAGGCGTGCAAGCTATCCTCCAATGCGCAGGCTCACTGGGAAGCATGCGAGTTGTACGCTATGTAGGCTCACGGGGAAGCGAGCCTTTTTACTTCCATGGCCGCCCACCTTCCTGTCCATTAATGGTGCCCGAACCGCTGTTTAATACGGGCGGCCTTACTGTTTGCCTCCCATTCCCCTCCCTCCCACAGACCTCCACCCACGCCATGGCGCAGAATGATCAAGTTTTGTGAAGTCGACTCCAAGCTGGAGGAGATAGAAAATAAGGAGGAATGCGGCCTCATGGACATGTCCCTGAACGAGATGGCCTCGACGGTTGCCGCCCCCGCTCCCGTCCTAGCTCCCATCCCGCGCCCGTGCCAGCGACCATACCCGTAGCATTGACGGGCAGGTCGCCGAGCACTATCGTAGAGCTAGAAGCCATGGGCGTGAGCGAGGTCTCCGCAGACCCACGTGAGCTCGTGTACATGCCAGCGCCAGCGCCCGTTCCCGTGCGCGCCCCTCCACCCACCGTGGCACCAGTCCCCGTGCGTTTGGATGCACCCGCCGCGCCCTTGCCCGTGCCCGTGCGCGCCCCCTCCACCCATCGTGGTGCCGGCCCCCATGCGTTTGGCTGCACCCGCCATGCCCTTGCCTATGGGCGTGCCCCCCTCAGCGGCATGGGACGATGCCATTGACCGCTACCTGTCAGCGGCGCTAGTTGACGTCCTCCCGCGCCTCGACCGTCGATCGCGCGATGACATGATGTTTGATTTACAAGTGAAGAACATTTTGTGCTGCCTTGAAGAATTCAACAAGGGCGTCCCAGAGGACGACAACAACAATGATGGCGTGGCACGCCGCCTCTGCCGCCGCCGTATCTCGAATTCCCGATCATATGAATATAAATTCGAAGTGTGACTGAATGAAAGATATGGTTTGAACAAACTTGCGTTTTTCTCTCTTAATGTACAGACTTATCAAATGATTTTCTTTTGAAAATAACATTAATGGTTTTTAAATATAAAACACTCATCACAAATGTTTTAGTTAGAACACCCGTATGCAAACCGACAGCTTCCCCAGGAAGCCAAGGGAAAATGTGCCGAGCAGAATTTGTGCAGCTCTTGATCGCAAACGTTTTAGATAGAACACCCGTATGCAAAGTGAGAGCTATGGTATTCCTTTGAACCGTGAGCATTATGCCAACAATGGGTACGTGTAATGCTTTGGTTAATCAATAAAGCGACAGCATTAATCATCCAAAAAGAAAACAATATACGTGCCGCCACGCGACCCGTGTGTCGTGTGAGCAGGCGTGAGTTGATGGGACTTATATGCAAATGTACCATTCATTACATACACCAAGTCATCAACACACAACGATAATAAGGATACATGTTGGATTATAGATTATTTCCAACAAAACATTCTAGTAAAGTAAAGTTTTTCTCACACAACAAATAAAAAAGCGATGAAATGAACTTCAGCTCAACCAATCCTCAGCATTGGAAACACTTGCCTTGAACCATAACTGATTCTCTGGGAAGGGCCAGCTATTGTCAATCTCGAGACCAGCGCGGGACTGATCATCCAGGCTGAAGCGGTCTATATCAGGACGCATATTGCGATAGCCAGGGTAGGGAACCATAGCAATGTCCGGGGTATAGATACAATTGATTATCATAAATGGTAGTAACGTTGTGTGAACAGCAGCTGGATCGCCTTTCACCATCATTGGATAGTTTTGTCCAAGGAAGAGTGGGTTTCCTCCAAGACTATCAATACTGAACAAGGGAGAAGGTGTTGCCACTAGTACACTAGTATCCATCCTGAATACCCTGCAACGGATGTTGGAATAGGTCCGGAGAAAGCGACCATGGGAGAAAACACCTGCTTCGTTAGTAACATCAGCAGTGCCATGTATACATACAAGAAGAGGTGATCCATCGGAATAAGTTGCCAGGCGCCACTAAGTATGTAGGTCCTACTCGTCCTCATGCTCGTGATCATCAACATCGTCATCTCCCCGTTGGTTATATTTTTTTTCAAGTATAGGTGGTGGAATGTTCGCATGAACTTGGAAACACAAGAAGGTTAATTAGTAAAGGGCAACTAGCTAACCAGCATGCATGTGGATGAAACAATTATAATTACGGTGGAAGACAAATGTATCGAAACCATAAGGATTCCATGCAAAAATAGTGCCACGAGTGGTGGCAGCAAACACTAGACCCTCGTATTGAATTGCATCACAATACTCATCCGTGTACAAAAATTGATTTTTGAGCAATATCCATCGAGGCGTGGAAGTAAGGACGACAACAAGCTTGTCAAAGATAGCAACTTCATAGTTCTTCTAATACCAAGAGCGGTTGGGAACTCGACAAATTGTTATCTCTGATAGACGACAGTCACCATGATCGTATTTGAACGTACGTAGATCATCTGTGTGCTCACCTCAGGGCAGTCTGTGATTTTTGGAAGTGGAACCCGGCGACGAGTGTACACATTCACAAGTTCCCACTTGCAGTTATACCCAATATAAAAAACCCAATCTCCATTTGCGCCTTCCCAAGACTTACCCTCAAGCGATGGCATCTTAACATCACACACATCATTATCAAGCGACATCAACTTGGACAAGGCGACACTTCCGTCGTCCCCACACCGGCGACCAACATCATGGCGAAGAAGATAGGGCAGATCAAACCGCTCCTAAACCCTTGGGTTCTTTGCAATGATGTTATTTGTTGAGTCGATAATGGACTTGAACGAACCTGCCCTGCTAGCCAAGGTGATGACGTTGCATCGATCAATGAGTTCCTCCACCACGTCATCTTTCAGATCGGGGCAAGAATAACGGGGTCGTTTCTGGCCTGTTCCCACGATCGAACAATGGCAGAAGGAAGGGTGAAGGAAAATGGAGGGAGGAAGAGCGTGCGACAGCAGTTCCAAATTGAGAGGGAGAGGCGAAGAGGCGGTGGACGGTTGCCACGGTACAAGAAGAGGCTAGTGGGGAGCGAATGGTTGCCACAGAGGTCACACACTGATGACAAGGCTGAGTGAACTGAATGTCATATATCACACACACCTTGATCTGGTTGACCATTTATTTTGTGTTGCCTAATCACAAACAGTTCATCAGTGTGAACCGTATGTTGTATATCGCACACACCTTCATATGGCTGCCCGTTTCTTTTGTTCCTCTTCATTGCAAATAGTTAATTGCACTGAACCGTATGCCCTGCATCGCACACGCAACTAAAATCCGAACCGTGTTTGATGCAACCGTCATCGCATACGTTTTGTACCTTTTCTGATGGGTTTTTGACACCACCATTTGTGATTATTGCATCGCACACAATTTCGTCGAAGGGTCTCTGATCTAGTGTTGCGTTAGCAGCATCCTACAACAGTGCTTGCTCCTCTCCGAACTGTCACTTTCCACATGTGAGACATGGCTACTATCTCAAACATATGTGCTATGCATGACCAGGACCCAAGAGGAAGACCATGGAACAGCTAGGAGCATTAGATGGTGAGAACACCAAGCGCGAGGAACAAGAGGAAGAGCTTCCAGGAAGCTATAGCTCTTGGACGTTCGACGACCTCCAGATGACCGACGATCTCCCAACGTCCGATGCCTGGAGACTCCAGCCGCCAGATCGACTCTAGCCGAGGCAACCTACAGCGCTCGAACGACCACCAGGCACCGGACGTCCGACACTCATCAGCGCCCGAACGACTGACGCCGACCGGAAATCCGGCACTACCGGACCAGAGCCAAAATGTCGGAAGTCCGAAGACTTTTGGACGACCGGACGCCCGCGAGCGATCAGACGCCAACACACGTCGGACGTTCGACGCCTGTCTGCGCATAGTGTGTTGGGCCGGAGCCCATGTACTCCTCACTTACCACTTCATGGCCCTAGACTATATATACTCCTCCAACTCCTCCTAGTTAGGGTTAGCAAAGTGATAGCTCATTTGTATGTGAGCTTTGCTCCTACCACTCCTCCTCTTGAGAGAGAGAGACTACCACTCCCATGGAGTTCAAGACCTCCATGTGAGAAGATCCCTAGTGGATGAAGCCCCCGCAAGGGAAGATCCTCCATGGACTCAAGGCCTCCTTCTAGAAGATGAACAAGTTACCTCTTGTATCACTACAAGAAATATGTCAACTAGTGACCTTCTCTCAGTGACCCCGGCTGAATTGGTCGTAAATCCACGGCCATTTCGCTTGGAAGGGCTCAAACCCTGAAATTGCCTTACACCAAATGGTCATGAAGCAGACAAGAGTGGTCAACGACCCTCTTTCTACCTAATTACGACCAACATAAATGGCCGTGAGGTTGTGAACGTGGATGCATTGGTACTTAAGGTGTCGCTCAAGGTGGGCTTGGGCCTCGGTGGAACGAGGCCACCTCCTTTAAAAAAAATCTATGTGCCATGTAGGCCTCGGCCCATCTAGGAAGAAATCTTGGATGCCCTCATATTACAAAAAACATATATTCGGCCCAACAAAAATTGGAAAATAACAAGTTTTGATTAGAATATGAAAATAATGAACTCCTTCGTGAATCTTGTTATATGGTTTAGCAATTAGAAAACTAAATGTGTAATTCAAAAAAATGTTAATGTTAATATGTATTTCAAAAAATGTAATCATGTGTTTAAAAAACTAAATGTGTGTATTTGAAAAGTTTCATGCATATAAAAAATTATAATCATAAATAATATTAGATATGTATAAAAAAAGTTTCATGTGTATGCAAAAATAATCATCAGTACATATATATGAAAATTTTACAATATATATGGAAAAGTAGATAACAAAACAAGATTTTCTATAAATTTTAATCATCTATTTAAAATTTTCTAACCAATATCAACAATGTTTTATATGTATACAAAAATGTACAATGTGTAAAAACAAATATAGACATCAAAAGGTATGTATGAAAAAAAGTTTTTTTGTTGAGCATATATGAAAATATGTTAATCATGTATTTGAAAAAAGTTAAACATATATAAACATATGTACAATGTGTCTTAAAAAATGTAGACATGTGTTCAAAATATTAGACATCAAAATATTTATTAAAAATGTCAATGATGTGACTAAAAACCGTTTAATATCTATAAAAATGTTTCTAGTGTACAAAAAAAATGTTCATAAAATACGGCCTAATATTCTTGAAAATGGAGAAGTTTTTTACAACAAATATTTGTAGGTTCTTCACAAAAAAAACTCATTTTGGGAACTCGAAAAGTGGAAAATGAATATGCGGAAATTTGTCTTTTTCACGAGAGGTGGATCAAAAACTTTTGACACCAACCATTTGGTTAATTGTGCACTAAACATGGCCTAGTATTTTAGAAAAATGATTTGGTCCAATTTTGCAGCAAATATATGGTAGGTCCCTAAAAAAACTCATTGCAGGCACTCAAAAAATGGAAAATGAAATTTCTGTGCAAAGAAAATGAAAACTTCCTTAGGCAACATTGTTTGGAATTCCAACAAGCACCCTTGTGCACAATAAGAGATCATTTGAACAAACTATGCCATGAATGTGGCCATAAGATTGATCATTTGGTTTGAAAGCCATGAATCTTCATGCACGATAGCTCATTTCTGAGAACACTTTTTAACAATAATTGTCTTATTGCAAGTTTATTATTTTTCTGGCAACTTGGTTACATATAATGACACAATGCGAAGGTTTTCCAATTTTTTTGATTTTTGTTGAATTTTTTATGCCCGTTTTAAAATGTTATCAAAACGGCGGGCTTGACCGTTCCTAGCAAGTGGTTGAATCTTGGAAAACTTTTGATGCTTCTCTGATTAAATAGATACTTATGTACCTATAAATGATTTTTGAGAAAAATAAAGAGCAAACTACGAGGCAGATGCAGTTCAAATTTGACCCTCTTCCAAATGGATCGGCAGAAATTTGTCTTTTTCACGAGAGGTGGATCAAAAACTTTTGACACCAACCATTTGGTCAATTGTGCATTAAACATGGCCTAGTATTTTAGAAAAATGATTTGGTCCAATTTTGCAACAAATATGGTAGGTCCTTAAAAAAACTCATTTCAGGCACACAAAAAATGGAAAATGAAATTTCCGTGCAAAGAAAATGAAAACTCCCTTAGGCAACATTGTTTGGAATTCCAATATGCACCCTTGTGCACAATATGAGATCATTTGAACAAACTATGCCATGAATGTGGCCATAAGATTGATCGTTTGGTTTGAAAGCCATGAATTTTCATGCATGATAGCTCATTTCTGAGAATATTTTTTTAAAATAATTGTCGTATTACAAGTTTATTATTTTTTCTAGCAACTTGGTCACATATAATGACACAATGCGAAGGTTTTCCAAATTTTTGCTATTTTTTGAATTTTTATGCTCATTTCAAAATGCGGCAAAACAGCAGGCTTGACCGTTCCTAGCTAGTGGTTGAATCTTGGAAAACTTTTGATGTTTCTATGATTAAATAGATACTTATGTACCTATAAATGATTTTTGAGAAAAATAAAGAGCAAACTACGAGGCAGCTGCAGTTCAAATTTGACCCGCTTCCAAGTGAATCGGTAGAAATTTGTCTTTTTCACGAGAGGCAGATCATAGCTTTTGACACCCAACCATTTGGTCAATTGTGGATTAAATATGTCCTAGTATTTTAGAAAAATGATCTGGTACAATTTTGCAAAAATTGTATGCTAGGTCCTTCACAAAAAAAACTCATTTCAGGCACTCAAAAAATGGAAAATGAAATTTCCGTGCAAAGAAAATGCAAACTCCCTTAGGCAACATTGTTTGGAATTCCAAGATGCACCCTTGTGCACAGTTTGAGATCATTTTAACAAACTATGCCATGAATGTGGCCATAAGATTGATCGTTTGGTTTGAAAGCCATGAATCTTCATGCATGATAGCTCATTTCTGAGAACACTTTTTTAAAATAATTTTCGTATTACAAGTTTATTATTTCTTCTAGCAACTTGGTCACATATAATGACACAATGTGAAGGTTTTCCAATTTTTTGGTTTTTTTGAATTTTTTATGCCATTTCAAAATGCGGTCAAAACGACGGGCTTGACCGTTCCTAGCTAGTGGTTGAATCTTGGAAAACTTTTGATGTTTCTCTGATTAAATAGATACTTATGTACCTATAAATGATTTTTAGAAAAATAAAGAGCAAACTACGAGGCAACTACAGTTCAAATTTGACCCGCTTCCAAGTGAATCGGCAGAAATTTGTCTTTTTCACGAGAGGCGGATCAAAGCTTTTGACACCCAACCATTTGGTTAATTGTGGATTAAATATGTCCTTGTATTTTAGAAAAATGATCTGGTACAATTTTGCAAAAATTATATGCTAGGTCCTTCACAAAAAAAACTCATTTCACGCACTCAAAAAATGGAAAATGAAATTTCCGTGCAAAGAAAATGAAAACTCCCTTAGGCAACATTGTTTGGAATTCCAAGATGCACCCTTGTGCACAATACAAGATCATTTGAAAAAACAATGCCATGAATGTGGCCATAAGATTGATCATTTGGCTTGAAAGCCATTGATCTCCACACACGATAGCTTATTTCTGAGAACCCTTTTTTTAAAATAATTGTAGTATTTCAAGTTTATTATTTTTTGTGGCAACTTGGTCACATATAATGACACAATGCAAAGGTTTTCCAATTTTTTAATTTTTTTTTAATTTTTCTGCCCGTTTCAAAATGCGGTCAAAACGGCGGGCTTGACCGTTCCTAGCTAGTTGTTGAATCTTGGAAAACTTTTGATGTTTCTCTGATTAAATAGATACTTATGTACCTATAAATGATTTTTGAGAAAAAGAAAGAGCAAACTACGAGGCATCTACAGTTCAAATTTGACCCGGTTCCAACTGAATCGGCAGAAATTTGTCTTTTTCACGAGAGGTGGATAAAAGCTTTTGACACCCAACCATTTGGTCAATTATGCATTAAATATGACCTAGTATTTTAGAAAATTGATTTGGTGCAATTTTGCAACAATTATTTGGTAGGTTCTTCACAAAAAAACTCATTTTGGGCACTCAAAAAATGAAAAATGATTTTTTTCGTGCAAAGAAAATGAAAACTTCCTTAGGCAACATTATTTGCCATTCCATGTTTGTTATTTTCCTGAAAGCTATTTCACAATTGGTGACACAATGAGAAGGTTTTTTATTTTTTTGAATTTCTGTAATCATAAAATAGCTTACATGATTTTAACATCTTATTTTCAAATCTATCACGACCAATTTAGTTGGTCATAATGTTCTATTGCATTGTGATTGGTCCGTGGACCAGACACGCGGATCATGCACGAAACACCGTTGGATCCTCCCGGATCCAACCGCGGCCCTCACCCCTCGCCTCCCCCGCCAACCCCACGTGAGGCGAAACCCTAGCTTTGTTCTCCCCCATTTTCCATCCACCCCCGCCTCCTTCTTTCTTTATTTCTCTCCCTCCCCCCTCTCCCCTGATGTAGATCCCCCTCACCCCCCTCGTTGCCGCCACCCACCCCTCAGAATCTCCCCGCCACCCACCTCCGCCGCAGTCCTCACTCTCCCCTCGTCTTCCTCGTCCTCTACCAACCTCGCGGCCCGCAGGGCTCTTGCATCGCCGCCACTCCACGCCCGCGCACGACAAAAGAGAAGCCCGAGGTCCTCCTCTGATGCTCCTCTGCCTCCCTCGCCCGTGGGGCTCTCTGCTCCACCTCGACTAGTAGGCGCAGACATAAGAGAAGCCCTCATCGGTCGTAGGTCCTCGACTCCATCGTGGCAGCGCGGAACCCTCGTCGTCTGGATCCATCCGCCATCGCAGCCGTGCAGTTCACCCCGCGACCGTACTCCGACAAGAGCACCCTCGCCCTCGTAAGCGACCCACGCACCCCTCTCCTATGATTCACGATTCGTCCGCCGCTTCTCGCGCGGGAAGAGAGACACGGACGGAGCGGAGATCGATCGAGCGAACGCCGCTGCTGCCGCCGCATCGGAGCATGCGCGCGCGCGACGCTGTCCCCGCCTCGCTCGGTCCGTCGCATCATTCACTTCGCCTCCCGTTCGCCGCGTTGATCTAATTTTCATTTTGCTGCAGTTTTTTTGACAAGCCCGAGAGTTAGGGCGCGATGGCGGCGCCGCCGGCCAGGTCTCGGGCCGACTACGACTACCTCATCAAGCTCCTCCTCGTTGGCGACAGCAATAGATCCCCCCTATTCCCTTCCCCTCCTTCGTCTCTCGATCTGCGCGGGATCTGGTGGCTTATTCGTTAGGTGGCTTGATTTCCATGCGCCAGTTGAGATCTTGCGCCCTAGATCATTTTTTGCGGAGGCTGCTGTGTGCCCATGTGAAATCTGGAAGGGCGATAGAATCTAGCCTCTTGTGTTTATTGGATGGATGGTGTGTGCTCTGCGAGAGGAGTACCTTTTTCCTGCATGCAAATTATTCAAGCAATGGTAGCTGCGTAGTCATAGAACCGATGCAAGTGAGGATGTAGTTAGTTAGATTGATCGTCATGTGCAGTCAGGAGCAAGCTCTTGTTCCTGTAACTGTCTGTCGTGGTATTAAGGAAATCGCATGGTTGGTATGAATTGTACAAGTAGAACAACGAATTTCATTTTCTCTTTCCCCTTAACTGTGTAAGTAATTGAACCAGGATTAAGCAAAACCACTAGCTTTGCCCCTGTTTCTGTGACCTTACCATACATGTATGTTTTGGTTATGTATCCTCTCCTTGTTTTCATACAATGTGGAATTTGTAACTGATGCATAGCCTTACACAGCATTTCTCCATTTTCATGTCTAAAGAAGCATTTATGGTTTACTATTGGTGTTGTTGTCCTGAGCTATGCTATGTGCTTGTGGAATTCTGTTCCAGGTTGATCTGCTTGCTCTGATCCGCTTGCCCATGGTTATTTTGGGAGGGGAAGGGGATTTATGCTGGCATGTTCTTGTAGCCAGGTGTACTTTGAATTATGGATAGTGCGGGGCGCATCTCGTGGGGTTTCAGGGGTTCAAAGGGGTTTGACGGCTTGTCTATTGCGTTAATTCTTGTCTTGGCTTATTGATTAGCAGCAGGCATTTTAGATGTAGTGGGGTTGTGTCGTGGGTACCTGGGTAACTGAAATTTCTTCTGTTCTGTAACTGTATGCTTCTAGGAATGTCATATTGCAACATGCAGACTATGGGTCTAGATCTGGCAGTTGAAAGTGCTTAATCTTTATATAAGTTCCAGCTGAAGCTATGTGTATACAATAATTTACCGAATAAGCAAACTTATGTTAATATACTACGCTTGATGTTGATCATCTGGTGCATTAGTATGCAGTTCTCATTGTGAGTTCTTGTTTTCTTGATTCATTTATACTACATGATTCAGGTTTTATACTTTGGCAGTAGGTAGCTCATACTTCCCGCTTGCTTTAGTCACTGTGCCCTTAGTTCTTTTTTTGTAGGGAGCTATGCTTATCATCAGAAACTCTTGGCGATGATGTTATTACTCTTTTGGTTCATGTGTTACAATTATATACCACATAATTCCACACCATGTGGTGGACTTAAGTATCTTAGTGACTTCATTTGATGTGTGTATTTCTGTTAATTTTAAGCTTCTGTTGCTGTGAAAATATACCTCACTGACCGTCTATCTATTTATTGTGTACTTCTTGCATGAGGAGGTGACTAGTGATGCGGCACGCCAAGCAGCAGTAGGGGAAGGGGGTCTCCTGATCAAGGAGGTGGAGGAGTAGGGGCGTGCCTAGCCGACAGCCCTATCCTGCTCGTGGGGGGGGGGCAGGAGGGGTCTGCTCCTCTGCTTCCATTGCGACCGCGGCAGGTAGCTCCTCCATCTCCCTCCCCCTCTTCCCGTGCTCACTACTTCTGCTGCTAAGTTGATGAATATGTGATGAACTTGTCCCAAGAAATTTCACAGGGATCTGTATGAACAAGTCATGTTTTTATTTTATTTTATTTAGGTTGTTAGTTACCAAACAGAGAGGCAAGATGAGCTCCTACTTGGATTTTTTTCTACCAGCACATGATTTGTATGTATGCAATCATCATCTGATTTGATGCTACCTTGTCGTTCATGCTGTGTGCATTGATTCCCACAAACTATAACCTGAGTTGATGCTACCTTGTCTTTTTTCAATTGATATTTGTCTCATCCAGCACTCTGACTATAAATGTGTTGTTTTAATCCTGATGATGATGTTGTAGTATAAGGTGGACACCATATTCATCTTTTAACCCAAAATGAATAATTTTGTTTCATCATGTCCTGGTTTACCCAAGTCAGATTGTTTTTGGTTTCTACTTTGGACCCTGTGTGTTTCTCACATGAACTAGTGTTTTTGTAACATGAATTGTAGTAGGTTGCTGCTATCTAAATGTGATCATTGCAAGGAGGAACCACTGTTTGGCTTCATCTCTTCCTCATTTGATCATTTTGATGGCCCATATGCATGCTACGTGTTGGCTGACTTGGCATGACGTGCACGAAAACTGTTTGGGCATCCATACTAAACAACACTTCTTAATTTTCATGTAGACTTGCTCTAGCTCTTCTTAATTTTCATGCATGTTTCTTTCTAGACTTGATCTTACTACTAAATAGCACCACATCACGTGTTGTTGTTGTTGTTGTTGTTGTTCACCCTATCCTTGATGTTCTGTTTTCTTGTTGGTAGATATTTTGAGTAAATTCAAGACGAAAGATGTTCAAAGAAGCTCCAAGACATTCTTATATAGCAAGTTATGTAATAATAGTTGGGTTATCTCGGAATTTAATGTATCTTCTCTCTATTTGTGAATGAAATAGTAATTATGTATGTGATTTAATGTATCTTCTCTCTGTGAATTTCATGTATGTTTCAGAATTACAATTTCTGTTTCATATGAAATAGTAATTATGTATGTGATTTGAAAATGTGTGCAATGGAAACATGACTCAAGCGACCCACTTATAAAATAATTTGAGCACATTTGAAATTTCTGACGTGTGGGACCAGTGAACAATATTATGATACTTGGGACAAATGTAAAACAGTGGAAAATAAAATGGCAAAAAATAAAAGACCATACACTGTAAAAGGCCGCATCTAGAAATAAAAAGGCTGAATTGCTGGGCCAGGCCCATGTAGCTAGCAAAAATTAATAGGAAAAATAAATATTAAAAAGGCCGAATTGTTGGGCTAGGCCCATGTAGAAAACCAAATTGGACCGGGCTGATTCTTGTGCCACATCAGCTTGCCACGTTGGATGCCTACGTGGCCTGGGGAGGTTGCTAGTGACCAAAAATTTGGTCGTGGAACCAACGACCTTTTACATATCACAAAGAAGATCACTAATTTCAGTTTACGACCGCCAGCTTTTGACCATCTGTTTTTGGAAGCAAAATAAAAACAATGACATTTCATTGACCAATAGTGATGTCGCAAGTTGACATATTTCTTGTAGTGTATCCCCCTTTGTTGGATTTGGACCTTTGTATCTCTCTTTGTGTTCATGGATCTTGCACATGTGTGATTGTTTCTTGTTGATTTGAGTGTATCCTCTCATTGCCCTCGTAATTTCCCTTGTGTTTCCCCTCGTGTTCTTTGAGTTCTTCGTAGGATCCACTCCATTTCGTGAACATATCCATGTCAAATTTTCTCGCGGTGAACATATGTTACCAAAGGAGGGACGTTTTAATTTTGAAAAAAATAGAGATCATTAAGATGTTTTAGTACATTGATTGATTTTCTAGGGGTATAATGTGCAATAATCAAATTTGAGCGACATGCACACGTGATAGTGCACCTAAATGGATTGGAAAAACACATGTGTCTCACCAGGTGCATGTTTACTCCCCGTGCAAGAAATTTCAAACATTGAGAATCTTGATTTTTTAAATATAGTACATCCAAAACTTATTTGAAATTCATGAAACTTATCATGTTGTCATATGGACACCAATACACAGTGGCATTGTACTTTTTTTGTCAAATTTGATACAAGTTTTGATGTAATATTTATCTTCTTACAAACGGGATATTATTAATAATTGGGAACCAATATCGCAAATGGATTATTTATTTTAATAGTGTGCGTTAGACCAACAATGGATACGTGCCATGCTTCCATTAGTCTCCTATGTTGTCACTTTCATATACTAGTGGGAATTTTTCATTATAGAACTTGGCTTGTATATTCCAATGATGGGCTTCTCTAATTACCCTAGGTATTTGTGAGCAAGAGATTTGGATGCACACCCACTTAGTTTCTTTTTGAGCTTTCATAAACTTATAGCTCTAGTGCATCCGTTGCATGGCAATCCCTACTCACTCACATTGATACCTATTGACGGGCATGTCCCTAGCCTCTTGATATGCCTAGTTGATGTGAGACTATCTCCTTCTTTTTGTCTTCTCCACAACCACCATATTCTATTCCACCTATAGTGCTATATCCATGGCTCATGCTCATGAATTGCGTGAAAGTTGAAAAAGTTTGAGAGCATCAAAAGTATGAAACAATTGCTTGGCTTGTCATCGGGGTTGTGCATGATTTAATACTTTATGCGATGAAGATGGAGCATAGAAATACTATATGATTTTGTAGGGATAACTATCTTTGGCCATGTTATTTTGAGAAGACATGATTGCTTTATTAGTATACTTGAAGTATTATTGTTTTTATAACAATGTTAAACTTGTCGGCGTCCTGGGAATGGGGGTCCCCAAACTTGCCTGCCTGTGGCCCACAGCGTGGCTCCTCCAGTGGCCCCGTACGGCCCACCTTCACCAGCAAAACACTCAAGACACTCGCGAGGGGCCCAGCCTCGCGAGGCGGACGATGCAAGACCTCCTCGGGGGCGGCCTCACCAGGCTGGCTCGCGAGGGGCGGAGAGATCAAGGTAGAGAGCACCTCACGAGGTTCCTGTGATGCCAGCCATGACGACCGGGGCCAGGCGGGCGCCAGCGCGCACAGTGTCCTCGTTTCCTCTTTGGTGCTAAAGAGGCAAGTGCAGGTGAGGAGTCCCGAGGCATCAAGCAAAGGTTTCCATATCAGTGCAACGAGACCAAGACCAGCAGGACGACAGGATGGAGGTCACCATGGAGCCCAGTGATAAGTCTCCGTCGTATCTACTTTTCCAAACACTTACCTTGTTTTGGACTCTAACTTGCATGATTTGAATGGAACTAACCCGGACTGACGTTCTTTTCAGTAGAATTGCCATGGTGTTATTTATGTGTAGAAACAAAAGTTCTCGGAATGACCTGAAACTTCACGGAACATCTATTCGGAAATAATAAAAAAAATCCTTGCAAAAGATGAAGACCAGGGTGCCCACTGCCTATCCATGAGGGTGGGGGCGTGCCTGCCCCCCTAGGGCGCGCCCCCTACCTCGTTGGTCCCTGGAGCTCCTCCGACCTCAACTCCAACTCTATATATTTGGTTTCGGGGAGAAAAAAATCATAGAGAAGGATTCATCGCGTTTTACGATATGGAGCCGCCGCCAAGCCCTAAAACCTCTTGGGAGGGCTGGTCTGGAGTCCGTTCAGGGCTCCGGAGAGGGGAATATGTCGCCATCATCATCATCAACCATCCTCCATCACCAATTTCATGATGCTCACCGCCGTGCGTGAGTAATTCCATCGTAGGCTTGCTGGACGGTGATGGGTTGGATGAGATCTATCATGTAATCGAGTTAGTTTTGTTAGGGTTTGATCCCTAGTATCCACTATGTTCTGAGATTGATGTTGCTATGACTTTGCTATGCTTAATGCTTGTCACTAGGGCCCGAGTGCCATGATTTCAGATCTGAACCTATTATGTTTTCATCAATATATGAGAGTTCTTGATCCTATCTTGCAAGTCTATAGTCACCTATTATGTGTTATGATCCGTTAACCCCGAAGTGACAATAATCAGGATACTTACCGGTGATGACCATAGTTTGAGGAGTTCATGTATTCACTATGTGTTAATGCTTTGTTCTGGTACTCTATTAAAAGGAGGCCTTAATATCCCTTAGTTTCCGCTAGGACCCTGCTGCCACGGGAGGGTAGGACAAAAGATGTCATGCAAGTTCTTTTCCATAAGCACGTATGACTATATTCGGAATACATGCCTACATTACATTGATGAATTGGAGCTAGTTTTGTGTCACCCTATGTTATGATTGTTACATGATGAACCGCATCCGACATAATTCTCCATCACTGATCCATTGCCTACGAGCTTTCCATATATTGTTCTTCGCTTATTTACTTTTCCATTGCTATTGCTATCATCACTACAAAATACCAAAAACATTGCTTTTGCTACCATTACATTTTGCTACCGTTACCACTACTATCATATTACTTTTCTACTAAATACTTTGTTGCAGATATTAAGTTTCCAGGTGTGGTTGAATTGACAACTCAGCTGCTAATACTTGAGAATATTCTTTGGCTCCCCTTGTGTCGAATCAATAAATTTGGTTTGAATAATGTACCCTCGAAAACTGTTGCGACCCCCTATACTTGTGGGTTATCAAGACTATTTTCTAGCACCGTTGTCGGGGAGCATAGCTCTATTCTTTGAGTCACTTGGGATTTATATCTGCTTATCATTATGAAGAACTTGAGAGATCCAAAAACCAAGATTTATCCCTCAACTACGAGGGGAGGTAAGGAACTGCCTTCTAGCTCTGCACTTGATTCACCTTCTGTTTTGAGTAAGCTTGCGACACCTAAACCTGCTTCTGCTATTCGTTCTGATATGTCGCATGTTATTTATGATGCCACTTTTGTTATGCATGATACTTATGATGAAACTACTTCTACACTTGATACTACTGTGCCACTTGGTGAATTTCTTGATGAACAACTTGCTAGGGTTAGAGAGAATGAAAATATTGAATCTGATAATATTGATGAAAGTGATGATGAAGACTTACCCATTATTCCTAAGGGTTATGTTTTTGATAAAGAAGCTTCTTTAGTTATTTCAGCTTGCAAAGATAGTTATCAACTTAAGAGGTTATTAGCTAAATGGAATAAGCAATCTCTAAATGCTAGAATGAAACCTGGCCCTGCTTTTGCTACTTCACCTATCTTTGTTACTAATAAGGATTATGAATTCTCTGTTGATCCTGATATAATTACTTTGGTTGAATCTAATCCTTTTCATGGCTATGAATCTGAAACTGTTGTGGCACATCTTACTAAATTAAATGATATAGCCACCCTGTTCATTAGTGATGAGAGAACTCAGTACTTTTATATCATTAAAATATTTCTGTTCTCATTAAAGGGTGATGATAAGATATGGCTTAATTCTCTTGATCCTGGTTGTGTGCATAGTCCCCAGGATATGATTTATTACTTCTCTGCTAAATATTTCCCTGCTGATAAGAAACAAGCTGCTTTGACGGATATACATAATTTTGTGCAAATTAAAGAAGAGAGTCTCCCACAAGCATGGGGGAGGCTTCTCCAATTACTTAATGCTTTGCCTGATCATCCTCTTAAGAAAAATGAAATACTTGATATCTTTTATAATGTACTAACCGATGCCTCCAGAGATTACTTGGATAGTTGTGTTGGTTCTGTTTTCAGGGAAAGAATGCCGTATGAAGCTGAAATTCTATTGAATAATATGTTGACAAATGAAAATAATTGGACACTTCCTGAACCAGTTTCTGAACCAACTCCGAAGAAGAGAGGTGTTCTATTTCTCAGTCCTGAAGATATGCAAGAGGCAAAGAAATCTATGAAAGAAAAAGGTATTAAAGCTAAAGATGTTAAGAATTTACCTCCTATTGAAGAAATACACGGTCTTAATTTACCGCCCATTGAAGAAACATATGATCTTAAGCCCTTACCTATTGAAGAAACTCATGGTCTTGATAACCCAACACAGGTGGTAAAGGTAAATTCTCTCTATAGATATGATAAAGCTGAAATCCGATTTACTAAGATTGCTAGTCCATGCTTAGATGAGTTTGATTAATTTATGGTTAAGCAAGAAGATTTTAATGCTTATTTTGGTAGACAATTGAAATACAATTCAAATATGCTTGAACACTTGGGTGATTATATGGCTAATGTTAAAGGTGAACTTCAACTTATTAGTAAACATGCTTCTATGGTTACCACTCAAGTAGAACAAGTACTTAAAGCTCAAAATGATTTGATCATTGAATTGAATAGTAAGAATAATGATAACGCTGTTAGAGTTGTTAGAGTTATGACTAGAGGTGGTAAAATGACTTAGGAACCTCTGGATCATGAAGGCCACCCTAAGAGAATTGAGCAAGATTCTCAAAGAAAATGATAGGACCTTGCATGCTTCTAGTGAACCAATTACTGAAACACCTGAGAATCTAAATGATATTTCTATTTCTGATGCTGAAACACAATCTGGTAATGAACCTGAAACTAGTGATAATGTTAATGATAATGTTCATGATGATGCTCAACCTAGTAATCATAATGATGTAGAAATTGAACCTGATGTTGATCTTGATAACCCACAATCAAAGAATCAACGTTATGATAAGAAAGACTTTGTTGCTAGAAAACACCAGCCTCGCGAGGACCGGCCTCAGGGAAATCCTGGCTTCCCTCCACTGCCACCACCACCAAGAAGGAACATGACCACCATCAGGACAAGGGGGATCGGGGCTTCCAGGAACCGCGTGCTATCGCATGCATCTTGGGCGGAGCTCAGGCCCCAGCATCTCAGCGTATCTTCAAGCAGTTTTGCTTGCGAGGTGAATGCAGCCCTTCCTAGGCTCGAGGTCACGCGCCCACTCAGGTGGTCCAATTAAGCCATCACCTTCAGCTCGGCGGACCAGCTCAAGTGCGCGGCGACAGCCGGCGTCCTCTCGATGCTTCGTTCACCCGTCATCAGCAATGTCCAAGTCACCCAGGCCCTCATTGACGGCGGCACAGGGCTTAACGTCATGTATGTCGAGACATTCGAAAGCCTCCAAGTGCCATACGATCAACTTCAGCCCACCAAGCCCTTCTCAGGAGTGACTGGCGGCTACACCACCCCGATAGGGCAAGTTTGTCTCCCGGTCACCTTTGGACAGCGCGACAACTACCACACCGAGCTCATCGATTTCAACGTCGCCCACATCCGTCTGCCGTACAATGCCATCCTCGGGTACCCAGCATTAGCCAAATTCATGGCAGTGACCCACCACGGCTACAACGTCCTCAAGATGCCAGGAAGCGGCGGAATCATCACAGTCCCCTGCGAACAAAGACATGTGGTGTGTTAACTCAAGCGCGCCTTCCAAGCCATAGAAATCGAAGACCCTGACAGTGAGGGCACGCAGTACCCTCCTGAGGCCATCCCCAAGAAGAAGCAGCTACTCCGCACAGGGCCTTAGGGGGGGCGGTGCCTCTAGCGGTGCCACATCAGGATCAGCGCCCGCACCTGGGGCGCCTCCCTCCCTCACATAGGAAGGCGTGCCCGGCGCCCTCCTCGGGCGAGGCTCGGGGGCTCTCTTCTGGAGGGCCTCGGACCTAGAAAACATCACGAGGGAGGCGATCAGGCACCACGTGGAGGCGTGCTTCGCGGCACATTTCCCTCAGGAGGGCACCGGGCAAGGAGCACCCGGTGCTCAGGAGTTCATCGTCAAGGCCACTCAGGAGCTGCAGGATGCAAGGGCCATGTGCGGAGACCGCCGCCCACCTGGCGCAGCTCCCCATCCAGGAGAGTATGGCAGGCTGCGCGTCTGCATCGACATCCCAGGGCTCAACAGGGCCGCATCTCAGGAGCGCTTCTGGCCTTTGCGCACTGGCTGGTGCGAGGGTCCACCTCACAGCTACGTTTGCATGCCGTTTAGCCTGCCAAGCGTGGCATCCGCCTTCCAGCACAATCTATGAAGCATCCTGGCAACCCAGGAGGCCAGGCATCATGCTGTCCAGGCGGAGATGGAGATGGTCCTCAGGGAGCCACCTCAGCCCCAGAGCCTCCCTAGGCTCAGGGTCTTGGCGGCTCATGAGGAGCGCCTTCTTCAGCGCGCGCCTTCAGCTACCCCAATGCTCCTTCGACAACAAAACCAGGTGACATTTTCCAAGTTCATTCAGCTGGGAGCGCCCCTCGAGCTGCATTATTCCCAGGTCGCATGGTGAGGAAATCCTGGACTAAGGGGTCCTCGGGCATCCGGCCAATTGGACATGGGCCGGACTATTGGGCTGTGAAGATAGAAGATGGAAGACTATCGGGCATCCGGCCGCAGCTTGGTACTCGTCTGCCCTGGACCCGCCGAACGTGTCGGAGGCGGGCCTTGCCCGGTTGCGCCGGATAGCGACGGCGCGAGGCATCGACGGGGCGAATGTGTTCAAGGCCGGCTCCACCACCCCTGAGGGTTAGAGGAGCACCTTCTATCCACTCTTCGTAAGTGCCATTGTTGCTGGCCTGGTGCCTCCCTTCTCCGAGTTCTTCTTCTCTGTCCTCCGCCATTACAAGCTACAGGCTCTGCATCTCCATCCCAACTCCGTCCTTCTCCTCGCGATCTTTGCTTATTATTGCGAGGCCCACGTTGGGGTGCAGCCCTTAGTGGCCTTGCTGCGCCACTACTTCTACCTCCGGACCTCTCGCGGTCCTGCTTCCATGTGCGCGAGCTTCGTCGTGTACGGTGGCGCCATTGCCATCTCGAACTCTGGGAAGAGGATTGAGGGCTTCAGGAGCAAGTGGGTCTTGGTGGACGCTGAGCACATCCACCCTCGGCTGATCTTGCCCACCGAGCAGCCCGCGCGAAGATGGTCTTGGAGAAGATGGACGCGGATCTGAGGCCAGCCGACATGGCGGCCGCGAAGCTGACCGGCGCGTCGTTGCTGAGGGAGTTCCTGGAGCACCAGCTGGCTCCGCTTCGGCCGTACTTGCTTCCAATGTGGAGGCTCCATCCGAGCCCCGCGGCCTGGGCCGACGGAGACTTGGCTGCGGTTCTCCAATCTCTGGTCGGGGGCAATGTGGCGAGGTTGGAGGGCGCTCCTACGCCCTTGTTCCTCCGCGGCGACTGGGAGCGGGTAGTGAAGTCCATGCCCTTCTTCAACGGGGAAGGGCCCGTGCCCCTGGAGGCTCCCGAGGAACCGGTGGACGTGCCCTCCGGTGACTCCAGCGAAGAGGAAGAAGGAGGGGAGCGCGGAAAAGGGCCTGACTCCGAGGCGACTGACGGAGAGTCGAGGGCTCCCCTCCCCCGGCGTAGGTCCCGTGTTCTCCGCCTCTCTCCGAACGATGACGACGAGGATGACGATGAAGACGACAACGAGCAGGACGGCGGGAGCTCGCCCCCGATCCCGAAGAAGGACAGGACCGGGCTGATCTCCCGCGGGTCTCCCCCGGCCCTGGGGCGAACCGCAGACGCACCTTCCACCTCCAAGCTTCCCGAGGTTGACCCTTCCAGCCGGCTTTCAGGCTTCAAATTTGGCCGGAGGCCGCTTGAGCTCACTGGCGACGACCCGTAAGCATTCGATTCTTGTCTTTATCTCTTGCTCTGCTTCTGAGGCTTGACGTCCGCATCTTTGGATAGGTTGGCGCCCGCGGCAAAGAAGTCAAAGGGGGCTCCTGAGGTTCTGTTCGTGACAGCACCCCTGAAGGAAGGTGACCGCGACGCACAAGCTTCTCCTGCCCAGTCGTCCTCGTGGGGCCTGACTGAGCCGGCTGGGGCGAGCTCAGGTCCCACGGCCCAAGTGGCTCCCGAGGTGCTCCCGTCTGCCGCCGCTGCTATAGCTGTCAGGGCGTGGTAGACTCCGCCTCAGGATGCTGCGGCCGTGCTGCCGCCTTCTCCTCCTACTCCACCGGCTGCTATCTCCCCGACTCCTTCCGCCGTTCTGGACCGCGTTGTTGCTGAGCTGGACCGGCTGCGGCTGGATCTTCTCGGTGCCGACCCTCACCTGGTGGCCGGGCGCTTGGAGCTGGTTTCTGGATGGGTTAGCTCCGACGCTTCGATTCGGGTGGCGCTGGTCCAGGCCTCGATGGCATGCGACAAGGAGAAGCAGGCCGTCCTTGAGGCGAAGGCTGCTCGCGATGCAGCCCTGGGAGAGGTGGTCGACGTCCGTGGTCGCTGCAAGGCGCTGGAGGACGAGCTGCAGGGCCTGCGGGATCAGCTCGCGAAAGAGGTTCGCCTTCGCCAAGAGCAAGAAGAAGGCGTGAAGGCTCGCGAGGCGGTCGTCGAGGGCAGGGAGGCCAAGCTCAAGAAACGCCGCGACCGCCTAGGCGCGCTGGAGCAGGAATTGGGGGTGAGGAAGGCCGAGCTGGACGGCAAGGCCCTGGTCCTTGCCGAAGACCGCGCGGCCTTCACGGAGCTGGAGGCGAAGGCTCGCTCCTTGCTGAGGACGCTTTACGATAGCGGCCTGGAGAGCCCGCTGGCCGGCGCCGGGGATGGCCCCGCCAAGCTGCTTCCCTTCTTGGTCCACGCTCTTGAAGATGTCGCCCTTGGCCTCGACCCCACGGCTGAGGCCAAGGCGCGTGTTCTGTCTTCTGCAGCACTGACATGGGTTCTCACCCACATCCACCTTCATGATCCCGGGTTCGACCTCGACAGCCTGCTGGAGCCCGTGAGCGGCAAGCGTGCGGCGGCTGCTGCCGAGGCCATGAAGGGTCGCGCAGAGGCTCTGCTGGGGAAGTTCCGGGCCTTCAGCACCAAGCCGGAGCAAGGCGCTGCCGACCCCGCTGCTCCGTGAGGCGAACCCATGCCGCGCTGCTCCCCCGCCGCCAAGTGACTCCATCGTGGCTCATGTCCTGCTTTTAATTCCTGCACATGTATCATGCCTCGGGGAGGCGTTTAAGCTTGCGCCTGATATTGGGATAACAGTGTGGACTGTAATATTTGCTTTCGAATTCCTTTGAAATTTGTGCTTTTCCTTCCTACTTGCTTACGTTCTACGCCGGCAGAGCCCGGCCCCGCGCGTACCTCGCCCAGCAATAGCCCCGACCGGAAACCAGGACGGGACCAAGGAGTGAGGGGCTACGTGACAAGTTAGGCTCCTGAGTCACGATGCTCAGGAGTCCCCCTTGGCGCACGAACAGCAAGTAGGGAGGTGTGATGTGGGTGGATCCACCGTTCTACGTCTGCAGAGCCCGGCCCCGCGCGTACCTCACCCAGCAATAGCCCCGACCGGAAACCAGGACGGGACCAAAGGAGTGAGGGGCTACATGACCAGTTAGGCTCCTGAGTCGCGATGCTCAGGAGTCCCCCTTGACGCTCAAACGGCCTTCATACCTTGGCTCCGCTCGGGGAGAGGCGCGCGTCGAACCAGGCCCGTGGGGACCTGGCTGGGCGGCGTGTGTCTGGGCATGACCCTGGTGCAGCCCCCGTGCCCAGCCCCCTTGCGCGGCACTCCCGAGGGGAGGCGTTGCGATGAGGCTAGACACTGAGCACTGGGCTCCCTGAGGTTGATGCGGCCCGGAGGCCACCCTCAGTTGTTTATCACCAGCAGAGAGCATAGTGCTTCCGTATGAGTATGGGCATAGCCGCTCCTCGGCAGTGTCGTCAGCCAGCGCAGAGCATGGTGCTTCCACTGGTGCGTGTGAGGGGGGGCCCTCCGGGAGGAGCCCCCGGGACGTGTACAGCCCCATCCTGACACGTGGCTGGCACGGTAGGGCCTGGCGAGGTGTATCTGGGCACCCGTGAGCCAGCGCGGGACTCACGGGGCCCTACCTCTAGGCGGGTTGCGCCTGGCACTGGGCCTTATCTTGTGTTGTGTCCCTGCAAGTTCGGTTAGATGTCTGCACTCTACGTCCTCAGGTCCCGGCCCTCGAGCTGGTCTCAGCCGTCGCTGGTATGCCAGGTCGCGATGCCGTGGTCAAGGCTAGAGGGTGAGGGCTGGAGAGCCAGTAAGAGCCCTGAGTCGTGATGCTTAGGTACCCCCCCTTTAACGTGCAAGTGGTCAACATGGAGAAGAAGAGGCGCCGCGGACCGGCATCAAATAATCAAGCATGGCGGTTCTAACGCATAACCGGAAATGAACGCAAATGTGGTACATGCCGCTGAGCCTGGCCCGAGCGGCTTGGGGATCATGCAGCCCGAGGGGCGGCCCCAACAAGGTAAGCTAACGACGCGAAATAAAAGGGATAGACGCCGCAGGGACGGACCCACGCGGCCTGGGAATAACGTAGCCCTGGGGGCGCTCCCAGCCGGAAGTGAAACTTGAAAGATGTCACCTGATGACGCTGAAGACGAAGGGGTGTTGGTGTAGCCGGCTCGGTGGGCTGCGGAAGCCGATCCTCATGAGCCCCCAGGCCCAGGGGCCTCAGGAGGCTCCGGAGGCGCTGGCGGTTCCTCGCGGGCCATCTTCATCTCCGCCAGGGCTGCGGAGCACCTGGCCTCTTGTGCCTCCGTGATGCCCCTCATGAGGCGCTGGTACGCGTCAGCCGCGCTCGGCAAGCCATAAGGCATGCGAACGTAGCTGTGGGGTGGACCTCCGCAGTGCCCCACTCGCGAGGGCCAAAGGCGCTCTAGGGAGGCGACTTGGTTGAGCCCTGGTACGTCGACGCAGACGCGTAGCCCGCCATCCTCGCCTGGATGGGGAGCCACTGCTGGTAGGCGGTGGGCGCCTCTCATGACTCTGGACTCCTGTAGCTCCTGAATGGCCTTGCTGACGAACTCCTGTGGGTCTGGATCTCCTTGCCTTGCTCCTTCTTGAGGGAAACGTGCTTCGAAACACGCCTCCATGTGGTGCCCCAGCGCCTCCCTCGTGACCCTTGCTAGGTCGGTGGCCCTCCAGGGGAGAGCCCCCGAGCCCTGCCTGAGGAGGGCGCCGGGCGCGCTTTCCTATGTGATGGATGGAGGTTCCCCCTAGGTAGGCATGGGCCCAGAGGGGCCTACCTCTTGAGGGGCCAGACCGGACGATGTCTTCTTCTTCTTGGGGGCGGCCTCGGGAAGCCTCCTGCTTCCGCGATCCAGGTCTTCCAGTGATGCGGCCTGAAAGGCTCGCTCCAGGGAACACACTGCGTCCTTCTCTTCACAGGGCACCGTGATGACTCCGCCGCTTCCTGGCATCTTGAGGACGTTGTAGCCATGGTGAGTCGCGGCCATGAACTTGACCAGCACTGGGTACCCGAGGATGGCGTTGTACGGCAGGCGGATGTGAGCGACGTCGAAGTCGATGAGCTCGATGCGGTAGTTGTCGCGTGCCCCGAAGGTGATGGGGAGGCGGACCTGCCCGATCGGGACCATGGAGCCGTCGGTGATACTGGAGAAGGGCTTGGCCGGCTGAAGCTGGCTGTAGGGCACTTGGAGGTTGTTGAATGTCTCTACGGACAGGACGTTGAGCCCTGCCCCGCCATCGATGAGGGTCTTGGTGACCACCACGTTGCTGATGATTGGGGAACAAAGCATCGGGAGGACTCCGGCTGTAGCCGCACACTTGAGTTGATCTGCTGAGCTGAATGTGATGGCACACACCGACCACCTGAGAGGGCGCGTGACTTCGAGCCTGGGGAGGGCTGCATTCACTTTGCGGGCGAACTGCTTGAAGATGTGCTGAGAGGCTGGGGCCTGAGCTCCGCCCAGGATTCAGGCGATCATGCGCGGCTCCTGGAAGCCCCCAGCCTCCTCGTCCTGGTGGTGGTCCTCGTTTCTCCTTGGCTGCGGCGGCAGCGGTGGGAGGCCTGCGTTGCCTTGCGGGCGATCCTTGCGAGGCTGATCCCTCCAGCCTCCCTCGCGAGGCGGGTCATGCCAGCGATCCTCACGAGGTTGGTCACGCCACCCCTGGCGCGGGCCATGGTCTTCCCAGCGCCCTGTGTTCCTTCCTCCTCCTCGGGCGTATCCCCGGTCACCACGGTCAGGGCGACGGCTGATCCTTCCTTCACGCACGGCTCGGAGTTCTTGGCATTCGCTGGTGTTGTGGGTGTGGAGGTCGTGGTACACGCAGTACCGGCTGCCCTTGGGAGGTTCGGGCTGATCTCTGCCCCGCTTGGTGTCTGGTTCTGCCGCGAGCACGGCAGCCCCCTTGCGCTTCACTTCCTTGGCCTTGAGCTTCTTCTCTTCTGGGTCTGCGGCAGGCAGCTCAAGGAGGGAGAGACGCCCTTCCTCAGCCCTGGCGCACTTGTTCGCCAAGTTGAACAGCTCCAAAGAAGTGCACAGGTCTTCATGCATCGCCAGCTCCTCCTTCATCTTGATGTCGCGCACACCGTCGGAGAAGGCTGAGATGATGGCCTCTTCAGTAACCTTGGGAATCTTGAGGCGTGCGTTGTTGAAGCGCTGGATGTACTTCTGCAGGGTCTCCCCGGGTTGTTGCTTGATGCGGCGCATGTCGCTCACGGCGGGTGGCCGGTCGCGAGTACCTTGGAAGTTGGCGATGAAGCGGGTGCGCATCTCTTCCCAGGAGGAGATTGTGCCTGGAGCCAGGTTCAGGAGCTAGGTGCGGGCCCCGTCCTTGAGCGCCCTGGGAAACCAGTTCGCCATGACCTTCTCGTCTCCGTTGGCAGCTTCGATGCCCAGCTCGTAGAGCTGGAGGAACTCCGCAGGGTCGGTCGTGCCGTCGTAGCGAGGAGGCAGGTCCGGCTTGAACTTGCCTGGCCACGCGACGCTGCGCAGCTCGGTGGTGTAGGCGCGGCAGCCTGCTGTGGCCACGGGAGGCCTTGGGTGATGGAGAGCCTGGTCTTGCATGTCCCCATGCGCCGGAGCAGGAGGATGGTCGCGACGTGCTGGAGCAGGGAGCGCCCGGGCAGCTTCTGGCGGGCGAGGGACTTCTTGGCAGCTCTGCTCTTGCCGCGCTGGCACCTGACGGAGCGGGTTCCGCCCAGGGGCCACGCGCCTTGGAGCCATGGCGTCTTCTTGGGGAGGAGGCGGCTGGGGCACCGCCAGAGCCTCGTCGCCCGCGCGGGGTGGGGTGTGGTGCAGCGGAACGGACGGTGTGGAAGAACCCCCTGCAGCGCGGACGAGCTCGGCGACGCGGCCGAGCCATTCTTTGTAGACGTTGTCGACGGGGCGGTAGCGCAGGAGCTCGTTCGCCGCGAGGAGTGCAGCCCGAGCCTCCATGGGCGCGCGGAGCGCGCGGGATGAAGATCCAGCTGGGGCGAGCGAGGGAGATGCGGTGCGGCCGTCTTGGCGCACGGATGGATGCTAAGACGATGCTTGCTGCTCGTCCCCCGCCGGGCCGGTGGCGGCGTTGACGGCAGGTGATGGGGAACGGCGAGGACGCCCGCCGACAGGGGCTGTCTGGGCGACGCGGGAAGCGAGGGCGGCCCGGCACTCCACGCGGGCCCGATGTGCGTCAGACATGAGCGTGATGGTCGGAGGAGAGCGGGGCGGTGGAAGACGAATTCCGGCGCACCCCTACCTGGCGCGCCAAATGTCGGATTTCGGGTTCCGGCAGACCCTTGAGGTTCGAATACTGGGGTGCACATGGAGATTTCGCCTCCTACCTACCTGCACCCCTCCGCCATGCTAGGGTCAAAGCTATGAAAAGAACAACACAAGGGACACAGGGTTTATACTGGTTCGGGCCACCGTTGTGGTGTAATACCCTACTCCAGTGTGTGGTGTGTGGATTGCCTCTTGGGCTGATGATGACGAACAATACAAGGAAGAACAGCCTCGCGAGGGTCTGTTCTTGGCTGGGGCGATGAACTGATGGGAGGAGTTCAGCCACCTTTCTCTCTCTCTCTCTCTCTCTCTCTCTCTCTCTCTCTCTCTCTCTCTGTGTGTGTGTGTGTGTGTGCTTCTAACCTCTCTAACGAGCCTCTTTCTTCCTACCACTCAACCCCCTTTGCTCTGTGGGTGGCTGGTCCTATTTATAGAGGCCCTGGTCCTCTTCCCAAATATTGAGCGGGAAGGGAGCCAACAATGGCGGGCTAATTTGAAAGGGGAACAGCAAGTATCAGCTATCCCGACAAAAGTAGTCTTCGCCTGCGCAAAGCTCTGGTGATGATGCCGTCTTGGGCTCCACGTTGACCTCCGTCTCGTAGTCCTCCTGGTCTTGGTCTCGTTGCACCGAAATGGCAACCTTTGCCTGACGGCTCGGTACTCCGCGGCTGCGCTTGCCCCCTTTGCACCAAAGAGGAAAGGAGGACGCTGCGCGGGCTGGCACCCGCCTGGCGCCCTGAGTCATCATGGCTTGCGTCACGGGCACCTCGCGAGGTACCCCGCCTTGATCTCTCCGCCTCCTCGTGAGCCAGCCTGACAAGGCCGTGCCTGAGGAAGCTCCGTGTCGTCTGCCCCGCGAGGCTTGGCCCCTCGCGAGGGTCTTGAGTTTGCGTTGGTGAAGATGGGCCGTGCTGGGCCCCCCTTTGAGCCATGCCGCAGGCCGCAGGCAGGCAAGTCTGGGGACCCCCGTTCCCAGAACGCCGACAGATAGGACTCTTCTTTGCTTGGATGGCAGGCCAGGCGGTTGGATATACTATTTCCTTTCTATATAACCGACTTTGTATAACACTAGTTCCCTTCGGTGTCTATATAAATTGGAGGGTTTAGTCTATAAGGATAATCATAATCAGATAGTCTAGACTTCTAGGGTTTAGCCATCACGATCTCGTGGTAGATCAAGTCTTGTGACCCCCATACTCATCAATATTAATCTAGCAGGACGTAGGGTTTTACCTCCATTGAGAGGGCCCGAACCTGGGTAAACATTGTGTTCCCTGTCTCCTGTTACCATCAACCTCAGACGCATAGTTTGGGACCCCCTACCCGAGATCCGCCAGTTTTGACACCGACATTGGTGCTTTCATTGAGAGTTCCGCTGTGTCGCCGCTAAGAGGTTTGATGGCCCCATCCATAATCCACAACAACATTGTCCAGGGAGAAACCTTCCTCCCCAGACATATCTTCGTGTTCGGCTGCTTCGCACTGCAGGCCAACTCGCTTGGCCATCTAGAGCAGATCGATAGCTACGTCCCTGGCCATCAGGTCAGATTTGGAAGCTTGAACTATGTCGCGGACATCCGTGAAGACTTGATCTTCGACGGATTCGAGACCGCAGCAGTAGCCGCTCCCTGTCACCATGATGAACATGGCTTAAACATCTCATCGAACTACACCCAGGAGATAGAACCTGCAACTGCTCCAGCCTTAGATCCGGAGCAGGTCACGTCATCCGAGGACGGGGGGCTCTACCCCGCCGCGGAGGCTGCAAACTCAGCGGCATTGGAGCCGCACACAGACCCAACCTTAAGTGAGGTCTGCGTTGCCAGAACCTTGGACACTTTGCCGGCCACAGGTTCCAAAGTATGTCCGTCCGTGCACGACGAGCTTGACCAGGCGTCGATCGTCGAATTCAGATCCGCGGACATCTGCTAGCACTCGCCTTTAGGCAATGTGCTAAACTCATTAAAAACACTCTCCTTAGAGGGGGACTCACGACCGAATTACATCCGGTTCGAACTGGAGGCGGATGACGAATTTCACTTCCCACCCCCCGCCCACTTAATAGCCACTATCGAAGATTTAACTGGCATGCTCGATTACGGCTCCAATGACATCGATGGTATGGACGACGATGCCAGACAAGAGGAGGCCCAAAACCCGCCATTTACGGGACGCTGGACGGCCACTTCCTCATATGATGTATACATGGTGGATGCACCAAAAGAGAATAGAGGCGATGACAAGGAAGAACCAGTTGAGGATAAACCTCCCGAGATACAACCAAAGCGCCAGCGTCAGCGGCACCGCTCTAAGTGACGCCGCAGCAAAGACAGCAACACCGGCACAGGAGAAGATAACACTCTGGACGGTGCCGAAGACAACGAAGACCCCGTTGAGGCGACTTCTGAACATGATGAACGAGAAGATAGGCAAGTTAGCCCTAATGAACAGGCCACGCATGAAGACTCGGAGGACAGTAATTATCTTCCGCTCTCCAAGGACGAGATGAGCCTCGGCACCGAGGATTTTATCGTGCCTGTGGAACCTCTCAAGCAGGAGCGCTTCAAGCGCCAGCTAATAGCCACCGCAAGGAGCCTGAAAAAGAAACAACAGCAACTTCAAGCTGATCAAGATCTGCTCAACGATAGATGGACTGACGTCCTGGCAGCTGAGGAATGCGGCCTCAAGCGCCCAGCCAAAAGCTACCCAAAGCACAAATTGCTACCTCAGTTCGAGGATGAGGCGTTGGAGCCCATACCACTATTGCGCAATGGGGCTGACCAACCAGCACGTGGTCAGGATAAAGAGGCAACTCAAGCCGAACACCAGCCTGCCCTAACTCACCGTAAAGGCAGAGATAAGACAGCTCGGGGACACACATGCGACCTACGACATGACTTGGACAGTAGAGCAGGTCAGAACAGGTCGATCTATGGATCACGGGGACGTGCCCCGACACACGATAACGGCTATCTTGCCGGACGCAATAGTAATTCACATGCCCGGGCCAAGAACCGCAGATGGACTCCATCCGAGCTACGTCATGACGTGGCCCGATATAGAGGCATCACTCACCCACTTTGCTTCACTGATGAAGTAATGGACCACAAATTCCCAAAAGGGTTTAAACCCATGAATATCGAATTATACGATGGAACAGCAGATCCCGTGGTATGGATTGAGGACTATCTTCTCCATATACACATGGCCCGCGGCGATGACCTTCACGCCATTAAATACCTACCACTAAAACTAAAAGGACCAGCTTGGCACTGGTTAAACAGCCTTCCAGAGAACTCCCTTGGCAGCTGGGAAGACCTGGAAGATGCCTTTCGCAATAACTTCCAAGGCACATATGTCCTGCCACCAGACGCCGATGACTTAAGTCACATCATACAGCAGCCCGGAGAGTCAGCCAGAAAGCTCTGACTAGGTTCTTAATTAAAAACAACCAAAATTGTTGATTGTCTGGACGCCGAAGCCCGCGCGGCCTTCAAACACAGCGTTCGGGACAAATGGCTCGCTCGCCACCTCGGTCAGGAAAAACCAAAATCCATGACAGCCCTTACCGCTCTTATGACCCGCGTTTGCGTGGGAGAAGATAGCTGGCTCACTCGTAGGAGCAATGGTGCCAGCGACCCAGGCACTTCCGAAGTTCGAGACGACAACGGAAAGCCATGGTGCAGTAAATACAAGCATCATAATAATGATGAAATACCACAAGACACAGCAGTTAACGCCGGATTTAGTGGCTCCAAGCCTGGTCAACAGAAAAAGCCATCCAAGACAAATAGAGACGGACCATCCAACCTCGTGGCCATGCCAGATTCATGGCACCCCCGATAAACCAGCTACCCATATCAACAGAAGATGCTGGGTCTTCAAACAAGCCGGCAAATTAAAAGCCGAACACAAGGGGAAGGGGCCGCCCAGTGATAGCGATGACGAAGAGACTCGCCGGCCGAATACGGAGGTTCAGAAGCAACCCCCCCCCCCGAAGTGCAAACCGTAAATATGGTATATGCGACGCACACCACCACAAGGGAGCACACGCGTGCACTATGGGATGCATACGCCATACAGCGGATTCCCCCAAAAATCAGTCATACCTGTCACTCCTTCTGTACAGGGGATTGTACTACGGCCATTATAGCCGAAGCACAAAGTGGCCTCGTCAAGCCGCACAATTCATCGGCCATTAAGCCGCCGGTCTCCATTAAATGGAACCAATCTGTCCCGGAGCAGGATTAGCAGTTCAGCCTCCGTCGTTCGCCTCACAATCACATGAAGTTTATCCGCGCATGCATAATTATGCACTCAAAATACCCTGGCCATCGATGGAGGCACAATACGGGAAAGCCTACAAGCACTCCCATTTCCTCCTTTTCATTTATAACTATTTCTTTTTATCTTATCGCAGGTGACGCAAAATATTGGTCACCTCATAGACTCTTTTGGGGTTCGGCTTCATACACTTACCCCAAGGTTTCTTCCTATTAAAGGAATCCTTTAACCGATGCAAGGCGGCGCAGACGTGCGACACGAGGTCCAAATAATTGTGTAGACCGCATTCTCTATTTTTGAGCCTGTAAAGTGCCTTCTCCCTCAGCCTTCGACTACCGGCATGTCAACTAGCCAGGGTCGTGGCATTATTATTTGAAAAATGGCAATTGCCATATCAATTAGATCCCAGTAAACATAGTAATTTCACACTCGCACTTCGGCACGGGTTGCCAGGGGCTCGATAGGGAACAAATTAATTTCCAACAAGTCTGAACAGCTTTATAGCACACTTCGGCGTCGCGAGTTTGTCCTTATATGCATCAGCTCCAAATCATGTCTTTGGTCAATAGTTGGGTTGCTCGGCTCCTGTGCTTACTACCTTACGTTCCGCTATATCAGCTAGGGTAGTAAAGGGAGAACTACTGCAATTGTGTCTCGGTTTATCTGGATGAGCACCTAAGTAGAGAAAGCTGAAAACTGACTGTCATGATGCGGCAGGATCTGGTCAACCACTCGATGACTCATTAGAATCTTTTGCGGTTCCTCCCATATTGCACAAAGGACCGTTCTTCTGGTCAATCATGTAACGCACCATACTCGGGACTGCGTACATACCAAGGGCTATATCGTAGACCCACCGTCAAACTCCTATGGCTAAGTGAAAGTACTGAAGCCCTATAGTCCAATTGCCTAGTTCGCTGCATTGACACCTCCTTCACGGACCAAGACATTGGATCAAGAGTGATCAAGTGCTTTTCCGAACACCCCCGTATTTTATACGAGGGGGGTGAAGCCGGCGACTGGAAAACTTTCAGATTGTACAAAAACAGCCGCACAGGTGGAGCCACAACTTCTAGGCATAATCTTAAATTATAATAATATTGTTTTTACAATCTCAATACATTTCACTCGAACATCATCTCTTTCGAGCACTGACCGTCTATCAAGAGGGCACCCTCTAAGACATATTCAAAATAATACTCTGGCATGTGATGCTCCTTGCCCTTAGGTGGACTTTTCGCTGCAACATCGGTGGCCTTCTTCTTCGCCTAGTATGTCTTTACACGGGCAAGGGCCATCCGTGCACCTTCAATGCACGTGGACCACATAACAGCGTCAATACGCGGCACCGCATCACTTAGTCATTGTACCAAACCGAAATAACTCTTCGGAATTGGCTAAGTTGGCCACAGCCGGACTACGATGTCCTTCATGGCAGAGCTGGATATTTTATGGAGCTCGGCCCACTGGGCCGTCTGTTCGTTCAGTAACAGTGGGCGCTTCGGCGTGCCGAATTGTGACCAAAAAATCTTCTCCATTGCACGCCCCTCCTGCGCTTCGTAAAACTGTGCCGCATCGGAGGCACTCTTCAGCAAGTCCAAAAAGGCGCCTGGGGAGCTCCACATTTGAATAAGAGGGGCATACTTCGGATCGTGAAACTTAGTATGTAATAAGAAAGGCTTACCGGCCGCTACTTCCCCAGCTTGCCGGATCTCTTCCCGAGCCGCTCTAGACTCAGATCGTGCTTCTCTTGCCTCTTGTAATGCCTTGTCAAGATCGGTCGGTTTGTCCTTGTTATCCTTCTCGAGGAATTCGCACCGTATAGTGGCTTCCTTCAGCTCGCACGCCATAGTGGCCATTCTCTCCTCACACTGGCGTTGCACGGCCTGTCCGGCTTCTAACTCATCAGCTGCCTTCTGGGCAGCCACATTACTCGTCCGGGCTTGCTCCGGTGCTCGGGCAAGTTCAGCCCGAAGAGTCTCAACCGTGGCAGCACCATCTGCAAATACGCACGTCTCAGAACATAATTCTAGCTTCGTGCCTGTGTTACTATACATACTCTAACACATACCTTGCGCCTCGTCGAGTCGCCTGTTAATAAGAATGATGTCATTATTCGCCACATCAAGTTTATGCTCCAGACTTGCAACCTCCGTAGCGTGTGCAGTCATCATGGAGGTACCAGCCTCTATTTCGAGTCATTATATTATTACCCGAGGACATCTTTTTCGATCCTCTGATTGCCTACCTTTGGGCACCAACCAGAGTCTCAGGGGCTACTATCTCTACACAGGAGCATTTTTGCGTATAAAGCACAATCGAACATTACATACCTCAAAGCCTCTTAGTAGGCTCATGAAGGCTTCATTCAATCTGCTTTTCGCGGACAGAATCCTCTCGACCACCGTACCCATCAAGGTATGATGATCATCTCAGATTGACGAACACCATAACATGTCCGTTAGTGTATCCGGCGCATTAGGATTCTTGGAAGCAGCCATGGCAGTACCAACTCCCTTCGACAGGGTAGGTTTACTCGATCCTAGAGTCGTCTTTGGCTGTAAACCGGATAGTCCGGAGCCTTTACTGTTAACCCTTGTAGGGACCGCACACTTCGGACTCTGGGCAACCGAAGTTTCACCTTGGGGCACTGGCTCTATTATCCCCCGATCGAGAGAGACCCTCCGGGACGACACTTCGACGTTGTTTGCCCTGTTGGGCGAGGAAGCTTGTGGAGGTGTTTCGCTTTCCAGCATCTCGGGTAAAAGGTCCCCCGAGGAGGAGGATTGTTGAGGAAGACATGTGCCGAACTACAAAACGCATATTCTAGATGGTACCTTTGCAAATAGAAAAGGAACAGGGTGTGTTTAAAATATCTTTGTTCACTTACAACTTGGCTGCAGGCTTGTCCTTACGAAGGGATTGTGCGACAACAACACCTTCCAAGCATGAACCGCCCGACAGGGGCGTTTTGCCCCACTTAGGAGCCCTTACCTCCCAATTCTCGGAGGCGGCCCTTTTCTTACCATGGGAAGAAGGGATATCAGCTTCTCATTCCCTTTTGTCTTCGGAAGAGGGAGCCCTAGTCTGCCCGGACACAGTGTGTGGTTTGCCTCCAGGATGGAGGTCGCCTTTGGCTCCCTCGCTCTTCTCATTCTCCTCCTCCACAGGCGCCTGGTATGGTGCCGGGACCAGCATCCTTGCTAGTATTGGACTAGCTGAGTCTTCGGGAAGAGGAGCCGAACACCTGATTCACTCTGCCTTCTTTATCCAGCCCTGGAAGGAGATGGTTTTCTCAGCATCTTATTATGAGATGCGTATCTAAGATGTTTTCGAGAATCGAGTGCTTACCAAGGTATCCGGATGGTTGCAGTCAAGGCCGATGTCCTTTGTAGTGTCCGACCACTGTTTTCGTTTCTCGAAAAATAACTTCCACATTCCTTTGTGCATCGCACCGAAGAAGTGCTGAAGGGTTCGTGGTCCTTCTGGATTAAACTCCCACATGCGGAGGGGCCGTCTTTCGCATGGGAGGACCCGGCGGGCTAGCATTACTTGAATCACGTTGATGAGTTCGGTGTCCCTCTCAAGGAGACTCCAGATGCGGCTTTGAAGAGTCTGTACTTCATCGGTTGATCCCCAGTCCAACCCCTTATTGACCCATGATGCAAGCTGAATTGGAGGGCCAGATCGGAACGCAGGTGTAGCTGGCCACTTGGTGCCACGGGGTTCAGTGATATAAAACCACTCCCGCTGCCATAAGTTGGAAGATTCTGTGAAGGATCCTTTTAGCCAGGGAGCGTTGATAAGTTTACCCACTGCAGCACCACCGCACTCTGCCCGTCGCCCGCCGACTACCTTTGGTTTCACATTAAAGGTCTTAAGCCATAAGCTGAAGTGTGGGGAATATGGAGGAAAGCTTCGGATGTGATGATGAATTCTGAGATGTGAAGGAAGGAGTCCAGAGTTAGATCGTGGAAATCTAGCCCGTAATAGAACATAAGCCCATGAACAAAGGGTTGTAGGGCGAACCCTAGCCCTAGGAGGAAGTGGGAGATGAATACGACCCTCCCGCTAGATCTGGGAGTAGGAATAACCTGCTCTTGAGTAGGAAGCCTGTGGGGGATTTCCGCGGTCAGATATCTGGCTGCTCGGAGCTTCGCAATGTCCTCCTCTGTGACGGAGGAGGGCACCCATCGACCTTAAGGACTGGGGCTGGCCATGACTGGGAAGCTTGAAACAATCAAAACCTTGGGCAATGGAGCTCGAGGTTGGAGAGGATGAGGAAAGGGTTGGCGTAAAGAAGCCAGACGGGCCCTAGTCCCTTTATAAAGGAAATAAATTTCAAACACCTCCCCCTCAACATTGAAACCTACGTATTCGTAAGGAATCATGCCAACCGGACGGTTGGAATACCCACGCCTGCATTGATGAGGACCCCACAATAAGGGGACACAAACTCTGCTTCGATAAGACGTGCCAATAAAACCGCATCTCGGAACGTGGAACATCAAGCAAAAAAACGGTTCGATATAATAACCAGGTGGTGACGTGATATCACGTCACAGAAAGATTGTCAATAGATTGGACTCGTGAAATATTATATTCTCTGCAGTGGCGTGTGGAACTTTTTTTGCAGATCCAGACACGATCTTTATGTTCAGAAACAGTGTGGAGTATTCGGAGGAGGAACCCTCCTTGCAATGCCGAAGACCGTTTACGCACCGGACAACTCGTCATTGAAGCCTGGTTTAGGGGCTACTGAGGGAGTCCTGGACTAAGGGGTACTCGGGCGTCCGGCCTGTTGGACATGGGCCGAACTATTGGGCCGTGAAGATACAATATGGAAGACTTTCTCCCGTGTCCGGACAGGACTCTTCTTTGCGTGGACGCCAAGCCAGGTGGCCGAATATACTATTTCCTTTCTATGTAACCGACTTTGTATAACCCTAGTCCCCTCCGGTGTCTACATAAACTGGAGGGTTTACTCTGTAAGGATAATCATAATCAGATAGGCTAGACTTCTAGGGTTTAGCCATCATGATCTCGCGGTAGATCAATTCTTGTAACCCCCATACTCATCAATATTAATCTAGTAGGACGTAGGGTTTTACCTCCATCGAGAGGGCCCGAACCTGGGTAAACATTGTGTTCCCTGTCTCCTGTTACCATCAACCTCAGACGCACAGTTCGGGACCCCCTACCCGAGATCCGCCGGTTTTGACACCGACACATGGGCCTCTCCCTGCGGCGTGTATCCTCTTGCATCTTTAGCTTACCTCACTGGGGGCGCCCCTCGGGTTGCATCATCCCCAGGCCATTCGGGTCCGTCCTAGTGGCATGTATCATTCTCACATCTATCTAAGATAGCTAGTTCCCATGCATGAGTTATTTATAGTCATCCCTTCCTTGATTGTCACTCGCCGCAGCCGCCTGCGTCGCCGATCAGCCCCTTGCTCACCCTTCAACGGGGCTTCTCACGCTGGCACGACGCTTGTGATCGGGTCTGTCCCTACCACGCTGACAAATCTGAGCGGTCGAGCTCTGATTCGCGGCACGCCCCTTGCACGTCACCTCACCAGACCCTCAGTGCCTTCATCTTCTTGCGGAGCGACCAGTGGTAGATCGGCAATCGTAGTGGCAATTTGTGTCCCTCCTCGCGCTAACCTACAGGAACCTCCTGAGGACAACAGCAAGCGGTACCGCGGGCTCCCTCTTCTCCCATGCAATTCGCTTGCGCGTTAAAAGGGGGGCTCCTGAGCATTGCGACTCAGGAGCTCTTACTGGCTCTCCAGCCCTCACCCCTGGCCTTGACCACGGCACCGCGACTTGGCATACCAGCGGCGGCTGAGCTCGCTCGGGGGGCCGGGACCTGAGGACGTAGAGCACATAGAAGAGCATGGAGAAGAGGGGGAGGCTTTCACGGGCCTAACCTAGCTACACTACGGCCGTCAGTGCATGAGTCTGGCGCAGCACAAGGAACCGACTCTGGACTGCCAAGATAAGTTTCCCGCCCGGGGCGACCGAGCACTATGGCATAAGATTCCCACCTCTCGCAGCCCTGTTGCGGCGACGCCGCCTCCCTTTCCTACCTCTCGGTGGCTGCTTGCGCGCTAAAGGGGACCTCTTGACCATCATGCCGTAGGAGCTCTTACTGGACCTCGGGCCGCTCACCTCCTGGCCTTGACCACAACATTGCGACCTAGCATACCAGCGACGGCTGCAGCCTACCTGGGGACTGGGACCTGTCGGTGTAGAGCACCAATCTGCCGCGGGGTTAGAAAGGGGAGACCGAGCCGAAACAGGACATGCGTTCGCAAATTTTCATAATGAGGATAATATCAACAAAAGACATTACAGACCCTTTACATACCCCCATGGGGCCCATCTTGATTCCCTGCAGTAGAAGGCAAAGATCGACAGGAGGAGGATGGAGTTGGGATGAAGATGGAGAGCCTGGATCTTGTAATGGCTAAGGACGGAGTAGAAGAAGTCAAAGAAGGGGGGAACCAGCCCAGCGATGATGCTGCTCATGAAGAAGGGGTAGAACGTGCTGCCTGAGGCCTCCGGCTCGTCAGAGCCAGCCCAGAGAACAGTATTCCTCTTCTTATCACCCTCTGCTGTCATCAGGAGCATGGCGGCAAGGTTCTTCTCAGAAACGCTCGGCACATCGAGCACCGTCTCGTACCAAGACAACGAGGGAGTGGCCCGAGCTTTCTTGGGAGCCATTTGCAGCAGGCTTGAAGGAGGATCCGGGAGATCTGGAGTCTCCAGAAGCAAGGAGCGAGAAAGCAAGGAGCAAGTCGATGGAAAGCAATGAAGGCAAATGCAGCCCACGCCAGCCTTTTGTCAGGCGGGCAGTTGCCAAGGCAGCGTTGGGAAGCGGATACACCCACGTCCCAGCAATCGCCACACATCAACCGAGGCCGCAGGCTATTGGGGCCCGCGGCACTCCGCACTTGCCCCTTGGCTTCGCCTCGGAGCCAAGTACAAGTGCGCCTTGGGCCCGGGGGCAACTATTAGCGTCCTGGGAACGGGAGTCCCCAGACTTGCCTGCCAGCGGCCCTGTACGGCCCATCTTCACCAGCAAACATTCAAGACCCTCACGAGGGGCCGAGCCTCGCAAGGCAGACGATGCAAGACCTCCTCAGGGGCGGCCTCACCAGGCTGGATCGCGAGGGGCGGAGAGATCAAGGAAGGGGGCACCTCGCGAGGTTTCTGTGACGCAAGCTATGAGGCCAGCACGCACAGTGTCCTTGTTTCCTCTTTGGTGCTAAAGAGGCAAGAGCAGGCGAGGAGTCCTGAGACATCAGGCAAAGGTTTCCATATCAGTGCAACGAGAGCAAGACTAGCAGGACGGGAGGACGGAGGTCACCGTGGAGCCCAGGACGGCGTCACCACCAGAGCCTTTGGCAGGCGAAGACCACCTTTCGTCAGGATAGCTCTCCCTTCAAATTTGGCCGTTGTTGGATCCCTTCCTGCCTACATTTGGGAAGAGGACCAGCGCCTCTATAAAGAGGACTAGCCACTACAGTAGAGAGGGGGGATCCAGAGGGAAGTTTTCCGAACGGATCCGAGGCCATTCAGATCATCCTTGTCCACACAAACTCACCAAGCACAAGAGCACCTCTCCTCAGGAGGCTGTTCTTCCCTTGTAACTGTTCGTCCTTAGCCCAAGAGGCAATCCACCACACCACACTGGAGTAGGGTATTACACCACATCGGTGGTCCGAACCAGTATAAATCTTGTGTCCCTTTGTTCTACGAGTTCGACGATCTGAGCCTTGAGATCGCGGTGAGGGAGAATCCAAGGGGGAGGATAGATCTTCGTGCACACCCCAGTGTTTGAACCTCAAGGGTTTTGTTGGAACCCGAAATCCAACAAAACTTTTGTTTTGAATCTTATGGATCTTAGCATTCATGGCACAATAAAGAAAATTAGATGGATAAAAATGTTTGGTAGCATTCCACGTCAAAAATCATGTGTTTATCATTTACCTACTCGAGGACGAGCAGGAATTAATCTTGCGGATGCTTGATACATGTCCAATGTATCTATAATCTTTGATTATTCCATGCTATTATATTATCTGTTTTGAATGTTTTATATGCATTATTATGCTATTTTATATTATTTTTGGGACTAACTTATTAACCTAGAGCCCAGTGCTAGTTTCTGTTTTTCCTTGTTTTTGAGTTTTGCGGAAAAGGAATATCAAACGGACTCCAAATGGAATAAAACTTTACAATGATTCTTCTTGGACCAGAAGACACCCAGAGGACTTGGAGTCCAAGCCAGAAGACCCACGAGGCGACGTCAATGGTGGAGGGCGTGCCCTAGGGGGTGCCCCTACCTTGTGGCCCCCCTAGGGAGTCACCTGGCCTACTTCTTCGTCCTATATATTCACCTAGTCGGCGTTCTGGGAATGGGGGTACCCAGACTTGCCTGCCTGCTACCCGCGGCGTGGCTCCATCGACGACCTGGTACGGCCCACCTCCAGGGTCAACAACTCATGACCCTAGCGAGGGGCCAAGCCTCGCGAGGCGGGTGAGGGAGTCCTGGACTAAGGGGTCCTCGGGCGTCCGGCCTGTTGAACATGGGTCGGACTGATGGGCTATGAACATACAAGACCGAAGACTCTCACCCGTGTCCAGATGGGACTCTCCTTGGCGTGGATGGCAAGGTTCAGATAGGAATATTCCCTTCTCTATAACCCACTTGATATAACCCTAGTCCCCTCCGGTGTCTATATAAACCGGAGGGTTCAGTCCATAGAGGCAGAGACAATCATAATCAGATAGGCTAGACTTCTAGGGTTTTAGCCATTGCGATCTCATGGTAGATCAACTCTTGTAATACTCATACTCATCAAGATCAATCAAGCAGGAAGTAGGGTATTACCTCCATAGAGAGGGCCCGAACCTGGGTAAACATCGTGCCCCCTGTCTCCTGTTACCATCAACCTTAGACACACAGTTCGGGACCCTCTACCCGATATCCGCCGGTTTTGACACCGACATTGGTGCTTTCAATGAGAGTTCTATTGTGTCGTCATCAAAAGGTTCAATGGCTCCATCCATCACCTACAACAATGATGCCCGGGGGGATGTCTTTCTCCCTGGCTAGATCTTCATATTCGGCAGCTTTGCACTGTGGGCCAACTCGCTTGGCCATCTAGAGCAGATCGACAGCTACGGCCCTGGCCGTCAGGTCAGGTTTGGAAGCTTGAACTACGTAGCCGATATCCGCGGAGACTTGATCTTCGACGGATTTGAGCCCATGGCAGCCGCTCCCTGCCACCGCGACGAACATGGCCTAAATTTTTCATCGGACCATACCCAGGAGATTGCGCCAGTAAGCGCTCTGTCCCTAGATCCGAAGCAGCTTGCGCCATTCGAAGACGGGAAGCTTAACCCCGCCACGCAAGCCGCAGAATCAGCAGCGTTGGAGCCGCACATAGATCCAACTTCGAGCGAGGTCTACGTCGCCAAACCCCCGGATTCAGCTCTGGTTACTAGTTCCGAACTACGTGCATCCGCGTCCACCGAGCCTTACTAGGCGACGATCATCGAATTCAGCTTCGCGGACATCTTCCAGCACTCACCTTTAGGCGATGTGCTAAACTCATTAAAAACCCTCTCTTTAGCAAGGGACTCATAGCTGAATTATACCCGGTTCGAACTGGGGGCTGACGACGGTTCGCTTCCCACCCACCTCCCACTTAATATCCACTCAAAGATCTAACCTAGATGCTCGACTACAACTCTGGAGACATCGACGGTATGCCCGACGATGCCGAAGAGGAGCAGGCCCAAAACCCGCCATTTACCGGGCGCTGGACATCCACCTCCTCCTACGACGTATATATGGTGGACACACCCAAAGAAGTTAACAGCGATGACAAAGAAGACCCAGTGGAAGATAAACCTCCTGAGACATAGCCAAAGCACTGATGACTGCGGCACCGCTCTAAGTCACGCAGTGAAAAAGACAGCAATACCGGCACACGAGAAAACAATACTCTAAACGATGCCAGAGACAATGAAGACCCCATTAAGCCAACTCCCGAACAGGAAGAACAGGAAGATGGGCGAGTCAGCCCTGATGAACAAGCCGTGCATGAAGACTCTGAGGACAGTAATTATCTTCCACTCTGCGAGGATGAGGTGAGCCTCGGCAACGAGGATTTTATCGTTCCTGAGGAACCTCTTGAGCAGGAGCACTTTAAGCGCCAGCTAATAGCCACTTCAAGGAGCCTAAAAAAGAAGCAGTAACAGCTTCAAGCTAATCAAGATCTGCTCAATGATAGATGGATTAACGTCCTGGAAGCCGAGGAATACGGCCTCGAGTGACCACCGAAAAGTTACCCAAAGCGCAAATTACTACCTCAATTCGAAGACGATGCATTGGAGCCCGTGCCATCAGCGCACAATGCGGTTGACCGACCACCACGTGGTCGGGACAAAGCGGCAACCCATGCCGAACACCAGATCGCACTACCTCGCTGTAAAGGCAGGGATAAACAGCTTGGGCATATACATATGACCTTCGGTAGGACCTGGACAATAGAGCAGGACATACCAGATCGATCTACGGATCGCGGGGGCGTGCCCCGACACGCGACGATGGCTATCTATTCGGACATGACAAGCCTAATCACGCCCAGGCCGAATGCCGCAGATGGACTCCATTTGAGCTACGTCACGATATGGCCCAATATAGAGGCGCCGCACACCCTCTTTGCTTCACTGATGAAGTAATGGGGCATGAATTCCCCGTGAACATCGTATCATACGATGGAACAACAGATCCCGTGGTATGGATTGAAGATTTTCTGCTCCACAATCATATGGCCCGCAGTGATGACCTTCATGCCATCAAATACCTCCCGCTAAAGCTCAAATGGCTGGCTTGGCACTAGTTAAACAGTCTACCTGAAAACTCTATTGGCAGCTGGGAGGACTTGGAGGACGCCTTCCGCGACAACTTCCAAGGTACATACGCACGACCTCCGGATGCTGACGACTTAAGTCACATAGTTCAACAGCCCAAAGAGTTAGCCAGGAAATTCTAGACCAGGTTCCTAACTAAAAAGAACCAGATCATCGACTGTCCGGATGCTGAAGCCCTAGCGGCCTTTAAGCATTGGATCCACGACGAATGGCTCGCCCGTCACCTCGGCCAAGAAAAGCCGAAGTCCATGGTAGCCCTCATGGCACTCATGACCTGTTTTTGCACGGGCGAGGATAGTTGGCTAGCCCGTAGCAAAAATACTACAAGCGAGGCTGGCACCTCTGAGACCAAAAACAACAATGGCAAGCCCCGACGCAACAGGCACAAGCATCGAAGCAACGGTGATAATACTGACGGCACGGCAGTCAATGCCTGATTTAGTGGCTCCAAATCTGGCCAGCGGAAGAAGCCATATAAAAGAAACAATCTAGGCCCATCCAGCTTGGACCGCATACTCGATCGTCCATGCCAGATCCATGGCACCCCAGACAAACCAGCCAATCATACCAACAGAGACTCATGGGTCTTTTAACGAGCCGGCAAATTAAATGTCGAGAACAAGGAGAAGGGGTCGCAAAGCGAGGATGATGATGAGGAGTCCCATCCGCCGAACACAAGGGGACAGAAGAAGTTCCCCCCTCAAGTTAAAACTGTGAGTATGATATACGCTACCCATATCCCCAAGAGGGAGCGCAAACGCGTGCTCAGGGATGTCTACGTGATGGAGCGAGTCGCCCCAAAGTTCAACCCATGGTCTTCTTGCCCGATCACTTTCGATCGCAAGGACCATCCGACCAGTATCCGTCATGGTGGTTCAGCCGCACTGGTCCTTGACCCAATCATTGATGGATTCCATCTCACACGAGTCCTCATGGATGGTGGCAGCAGCCTGAACCTGCTCTATCAGGAGACAGTGCGCAAAATGGGTATTAATCCCTCAAGGATCAAGCCCACAAAGACTACCTTTAAAGGAGTCATACCAGCTGTAGAGGCTCGCTGTACGGGCTCAATCACACTAGAGGTTGTCTTCGGATCCCCAGACAACTTCCGAAGCAAAGAGTTGATCTTCGATATCGTCCCCTTCCGCAGTGGCTATCACGCACTGCTGGGACGAACCGCATTTGTTCGATTCAACGTGGTACCGCACTATGCTTATCTCAAGCTCAAGATGCTCGGACCACGCGGCGTGATAACAGTCAATGGAAACACGGAACGCTCCCTCCGTACTGAGGAGCACACCGCTGCTTTAGTAGCAGAAGTACAGAGCGGCCTCTTCAAGCGGAACCTCAATTTGGCGGCCGAGCTCCCGGACACTGTCAAACGAGTCCGGACCACTCCGCAGCAAGATAGCCTAGCTCGTCAAGAGCTCAACTAGCAATTAGGCCTCCGTCCCAGTCCCCACCAAGTGGCGGCGCTCGTACCACGCGTACATAACTACGCACTCAAATACCATGGGCATAGACGGAGGCATAACTAGATTGTGAATCATAATACGGCTTGACCTCCCCTGGACACACGTACTTTTACTTATTCTTTGTTGTTCTTTCTTCCTTTTCAGGTTTCTTTTCCACAGGCCTTCCCTGAGGGCCTGATCAAAGGTCCTTTTGAAAGGATAGATACACCAAGACGGCAAAAAGCACTGACATATAAGGGAATATTTAGGTGGTCTCTTTCAATGATCACTCTACCTGTTTTCAGGACGCGCACACAGCTCTCCCTTGGTTGCGGCTTATTAAATAGCCCTGTTGCTAATTGCACTACTTGTACAGATAGGCTTTGACGTATAAATCAAACTATAATGGAAACAATTTGCAGCCCAACTTCTACGGCACTAGTTTGCTCTTTTGATAATCTTATCAAATCGCACCCGTACACTTCAGTATGCTTTAATCCGCTAGGGGCTTCATTGTGCCCCATAATACGACAACAAAGTCCGAACACTTTTTACAGTATAGTTCAGCACCTCAAATTTAGCATTATATGCATTGGCTCCGAATCATGTCTTTGGTCAATAGTTGGGTTGCCCGGCTCCTTACGTTCCGCTATATCGGCTAGGGTAGTAAAGGGAGAACTACTGCGATTGTGTCCTGGTTTATCCGGATGAGCACCTCAATGGAGAAAGCCAAAAACTGACTGTCATGATGCGGCGTGAGCTAGTCAGCTCTTCGGAGGGTTCAAATCTTTAGCGATTTTTTCTGCATTATGTGATGAATCGGTTCTTATCCGATCAGGTGTTTACAGCACCCTACTTCGGATACTAGGGGTTGCGCCTAAATTTTTATTGTCAAACTCCTATGGCTAAGTGAGGGTTATAAAGCCACATAGTCCGATTGCCTAGTTCGTTGCGCTAAACACCTCCTTCAAGGACCAAATTCTTGGATAAAGAGTGTTTAGATTCATCCCGAACACCCCCGTACTACCTACGTGGGGGCTAAAGCCGATGACTGGCCAACTCTCAGACTTGATAAAACGGCCGCACAGGAGGTAAAATTTTAAATAATAAACAGAAAAGCATTATATTACATATCACTCTGGTTTTCATCATACAAGACGGGATAACATGAATGTATTCATTAAAAAATTAAAAAATAATGTCCTTAGCACATTCCTCCGCCACAAATGTGGGATCCCTTCAGAACATCTTCAAGATACCGCTCAGGCGTATGGTGCTCCTTGCCCGCGGGCGGTCCTTCGGTCACGAGCTTGACGACATCCATCTTCGCCCATTGTATCTTGACACGGGCGAAGGCCATCCGCACACCCTCTATGCAGACCGACCGCTTGATGGCGTCAAGCCGAGGGCAGGCATTAACTAGCCGCTTTACGAGTCGAAAGTAGCTGCCGGGTATAGCTTCTGCAAGCCACAGCCGGATTATTAAATCCTTGATGGCTAGTTCGGCCACCTTATGCAGCTCGACTAGTTGTTTTAGCTGGTCGCTAAAGGGCACCAGATGTTCTTGCGCAAGGTATTGCAACCAGAACAATGTCTCCATTGAGCTCCCCTCTTCGGCTCAGAAGAACTACACGGCGTCACAAACACTGCGTGGCAGATCCGCAAAAGCCCCTGGAGAACTACAAATCCGGGTTAGCAAGAGATATCTCTTCTTCACATACTTTCTCTGCATAATAAAAGCCTTACCCGCCGCAATTTTCTTGGCCTCTTGGATTTCCTGGAGGGTCCTGGGCTTCGACCCGGGCCTCTTGTGCACTTTGATGGGCCTTGGCAAGTTCAGACTCTTGGTCCGCATTCTTACGCTCCAAGGACTCGCATTTCTTCACGGCATCCTGTAGCTCCTGCTGGACCTCACCGACCCCGGCCTTGTGCTTTTCCAGGGGGGGCTGTTCATCTGCCGCCATCTTCTGCGCTTCGGCCAGCGCTACCTTGAGGGTTTCCACCTCGGACGCCGCTCCTACAAATTATCATACGATCAACAAAAGCAATTCATATCTTGCTATACCTGAATAGGTCATTACATACCCTGCTTGTCCTCCAGCTGCTTTTTCACTCGGCCCACTCCAGACTCTGCCTCAGTCCAGAAACTTCGGCAGCATGAGAAGTCGCGGCTAGCAGCGATGCCTGCTTATTCACATAGACATATCTAGTTAGTCTCCTGCGAAAAACTATTTGATCCTCTGTTCGGCTCTTCTTTCCGAACACCGGACAGAGTCTTAGGGGCTACTGTCTGTACTGTGACTTTCTTTTCACAAATTGCATTGCTTACCTAAAAACCTGTTAAAAGGCTTGTGCAGGCTTCGGTCAGTCCGCTCTTCGCGGACAAAATCTTCTCAATCACCGCACCCATGAGGGTACGGTGTTCCTCAACGATGGAAGCACTTCGCAGGGCTTCTAGTAGAGTATCCGGTGCCTCTGGTTGGACAGAGGTCACCGGCGAAATGGGCACACCTCCTTCCGATGAAGGAGGCCGCTAGCCGGATTCCGGAGCCATATAGGTCTCCAGGACCGTATTCGGCTGGGGGCAAAATTAGACACGCCTCCATCGCCAGTCTCCATGGGGATCTGCTCCCCCATGTGTCCCTCGGCCTAGGTCTCGCCCTCTGGCGCCACCCTGACGGCCTCCCGCGTCTCTCCCTGGCCTGGGATCCTTCGGGACAACACCTCGGTGTAATCCATGGCCCTGGGAGAGGAGGCCGCCAGAAGGGACCCGGTGTCCATCACCTTCGGGTCCAGGGAGTTCCCCGAAGATGAGGATCGCTCGAGGGCGGAACGGGCCGGACTGCAAGTACATGGTTCAACATTTTAAAATTATGAAGTAAAGAGGCTGATATATGAATGCGTCAGGGTCTTTTGAATACTCAGTATTCGGCCAGGGGCTAATCTCGGGGGCGCCATTCTGGACTGCTATCGATGTCCCACGCGGAGCCATCTGCGAGGGAGACTTTCCCCTTCTTGAACGCCTCCACCTCCAGATTTGGGGAGGCCGCCCTCTTCTTTCCCCCCTTGGGGAGGGGGCATTGCTTTATTCTTCCTCTTCCTCCTCCTCGTCATCTTCGGCAATGGAGGAGTGAGTTTCGGCGTCTTCAGACGCCATGTATGAAGTACCCTTGGGAAGGAGGCCACCTCTGGTCCCCTTGGCCTTCTTCTTGGCCTTCCTCTCTGGCGCCTTGTAGGGCGCCGGAACCAGCATCTTCGTCAGAAGCGGGATGGCTAGTTCCTCAGGCAGCGGAGCCGGACACTGAATCCCCTCCGCCTTCTTTGTCCAACCATGAAAAAACAAATAGGGAAGTTCCGACATCCTCCTCGAGTAAGCAAGTAAGGGATACACCTTCAAGCATGGAAAATTTAACGAACAGGCGGGATGGGCCAGGTCGTGCCCACGGTCCTCGGTCGTCTTCGGCCACGTCTCGTTGGCCTTGAAGAGCGCCTTCCAAATATCTTCATGCGTAGTTCCAAAGAACCGTTGCAAGGTCTTGTGATCAGCCGGATCGAACTCCCATAGGTGGCAAGCCCGATCCTGGCATGGAAGGATCCGGCGAACTAGCATCACCTGAATCACATCGACAAGCTTGACGTTCTTGTACATCATGCTCCTGATGCGCTGTCAGCTCATCCGAATAAGACCAATCCAGGCCCTTCTCTTGCCAGGAGGTAAGCCGCGGATTTGAATTCGAGAGCCGTGGCCCAGGTAGTGTCGCGGGGCTCTGTGACGCAGAACCACAACTTTTGCCACCCCTTGACGGTCTCCACGAAGGTGCCTTTGGGCCACGAGATGTTGGACATTTTTCTCACCATGGCGCCTCCGCACTCTGCATGTTGGCCACCCACCACCTTCGGTTTTACATTGAAGGTCTTCAGCCACAATCCGAAGTGGGGTGGGATGCAGAGGAAAGCCTCACACACGACAATGAATGCCGAGATAGTGAGGAAGGAATTTGGGGCCATGTCATGGAAATCCAGCCCATAGTAGAACGTGAGCCCTCGGACGAAGGCGTGGAGTGGAAATCCTAGCCCGCGGACGAAGTGGGGGATGAAAACTACCCTCTCATGGGGCTTCGGGGTGGGGACGATTTGTCCCTCGGTCGGAAGCCGATGGGCGACCTCCTTGGCCAAATATCCAGCCTCTCGAAGCTGGGTGATGTCCTTCTCCTTGACGGTGGAGGCCATCCACTTGACCTGCGCTCCGGACATGGTCAGAGTTCTTTCTTGAGGCAAAAAAGATGAGAATTTGGGTGCTGGAGCTCGAGAGTGGGTAGGCGGAAAGAGGGAAGGCGTGGGTGAAAGATGTGAATCCCTATCTCCTTATAAAGGCAGTGAATATCAAGCGCCTCCCCACTCGCCATAAAACTCGCCTATTCCCCAATGTTCGTGCTGATGGCACGGTTGGATTACCCATACCCATATTGATGAGAATCCCGCAGTAAGGGACACGATCTCTACTTCGACAAGATGTGCCAATAAAACCGCATCTCGAAAAATGGAGCGATAGGCCGAAAAACGGTTCAAAATAATAACTGGGCAGGGACGTGATATCACGTTACCAAAAAGTTGTCACCAGATTGGACTTGTGAAATGTTATACTCTCTGCGGTGGTGTGTGGTACTTGTTTTGCAGATCCAGACACGTTCATTGTGTTCGAATACTATGTTGGAGTATTCGGAGGAGGAACCCGCCTTGCAATGTCGAAGACAATTTGTGCGCCGGACACCTGTCATTGAAGCCTGGTTCAGGGGCTACTGACGGAGTCTTGGACTAAGGGGTCCTCGGGCGTCCGGCATGTTGGACATGGGCCGGACTGATGGGCTATGAGGATAAAAGACCGAAGACTCTCACCCGTGTCCGGGTGGGACTCTCCTTGGCATGGATGGCAAGTTTGGCGTTTGGATATGAAGATTCCTTTCTCTGTAACCGACTTGGTATAACTCTAGTCCCCTCCGGTGTCTATATAAACCAGAGGGTTTAGTCTGTAGAGGCATAGACAATCATAATCAGATAGGCTAGACTTATAGGGTTTAAGCCATTGCGATCTCGTGGTAGTTCAACTCTTGTAATACTCCTATTCATCAAGATCAATCAAGCAGGAAGTAGGGTATTACCTCCATAGAGAGGGCCCGAACCTAGGTAAACATCGTGTCCCCTATCACCTGTTACCATCAACCTTAGACACACAGTTCGGGACCCCATACCCGAGATCCGTCGGTTTTGACACCGACAGCGGGCGATGCCAAGACCTCCAGAAGGAGAGGCCTCCTCAGGCTGGCTCCTGAGGGGCAGAGATCTCTATGTAAGACCTCACCTCATGAGGAACGGATGATGCAAGCCATGACGACCAAGGCCAGGCGGGCGCCAATGGGCGTAGTACATCAGTTTCCTCTTTGGTGCTAAGGAGGCAAGCACAGGCATAGTGTCTCGAGGAATCAACAAAAGGTTTCCATTTCCATGCAACAAGACCAAGACCGGAAGGATGGAGGTAATCACCGAGCCCACCACGGCGTCACGACTAGAAGCTTTGAAGGAAAATACCACCTTTCGTCAGGATAAGATGTACTAGTTGTCCCCCTTTGAATTTGGTCGTTGTGGGATCCCTTCCCGCCTCCATTTTGGGGGAAGAGCACCAAGGCCACTATAAATATAGGTCAGCCACCACCATAGGAGGGGAGATCAATTCGGACCCTCACCAGCTCACACCAACACAAGAACACGCCTCCTGATGTTGTTCTTCCGTTGTACTAGTTCATCCTCAGCCCACCTCGAGGCTAATCCACCACAAAGCAGGAGTAGGGTTTTACAGAGCAAGGTGGCCCAAACCTGGGTAAACTGCCTTGTCCCATTTCCTTCTTTTTCATCGAGCTAGGCCGTGAGATCGACGAGTAGGTAGACTGGGGTGGTTGATATCTTCGCACGCACACGAGAGTTTGAATCTATCTAGGGCCTCTGGAGCCCAGAATCAGACATTTAGCACGCGCGGGTAGGGGTGCGTCGAAGCCTCTCTTCCTCCAGTCGATTCACCACCGTTTTGCCACCCCCATGGCTGATGCTCGTCAAGTTCGTGCTAAGCGTCGGGCCGCCGTCATTGCCCGCATCGCCCAGACGGTGCCTACAGGCGATGACGCTCCCTGCTGTTCCTCATTGCCTGCGGTCAACGCTGCCACCAGCCCCGCAGCCTACAAGCAACAGGCTTCATCGATGCAGCCTTCGGTGTTCCATGATGGGCGCACCTCCACTCCGTCGCTGACTCTGGTGGCCGCTTCATCATTGACACGTCTCTGTCGTATCTACTTTTCCAAACACTTTTGCCCTTGTTTTGGACTCTAACTTGCATGATTTGAATGGAACTAACCCGGACTGACGCTGTTTTCAGCAGAATTGCCATGGTGTTATTTTTGTGCAGAAATAAAAGTTCTCGAAATGATCTGAAAATCAACAGAGAATTATTTTGGAATATATAAAAAATACTGGAAAAAGAATCCACGTCAGGGGGCCTCCACCTGTCCACAAGGGTGGGGGCGCGCCTTCCCCCCTGGGCGCGCCCCCTGCCTTGTGGGCCCCCTGATGCTCCACCGACCTCAACCTTGACTCCATATATTCACTTTCAGGGAGAAAAAAATAAGAGAGAAGGATTCATCGCGTTTTACGATACGGAGCCGCCGCCAAGCCCTAAACTCTCTCGGGAGGGCTGATCTAGAGTCCGTTCGGGGCTCCAGAGAGGGGAATCCATCGCCATCGTCATCATCAACCATCCTCCATCACCAATTTCATGATGCTCACTGTCGTGCGTGAGTAATTCCATCGTAGGCTTGCTGGACGGTGATGGGTTGGATGATATTTATCATGTAATCGAGTTAGTTCTGTTAGGGTTTTATCCGTAGTATAAACTATGTTCTGAGATTGATGTTGCTATGACTTTGCTATGCTTAATGCTTGTCACTAGGGCCCGAGTGCCATGATTTCAGATCTGAACCTATTATGTTTTCATCAATATATGAGAGCTCTTGATCCTATCTTGCAAGTCTATAGTCACCTACTATGTGTAATGATCCGGCAACCCCGAAGTGACAATAGTCGGGACCACTCCCGGTGATGACCGTAGTTTGAGGAGTTCATGTATTCACTATGTGTTAATGCTTTGGTCCGGTACTCTATTAAAAGGAGGCCTTAATATCTCTTAGTTTCCAATAGGACCCCCCTTCCATGGGAGGGTAGGACAAAACATGTCTGATACGTCTCCAACGTATCTATAATTTTTGATTGCTCCATGCTATATTATCTACTGTTTTAAACGTTATTGGGCTTTATTATCCACTTTTATGTTATTTTTGGGACGAACCTATTAACCGGAGGCCCAACCTAGAATTGCTGTTTTTTGCCTGTTCTAGGGTTTCGAAGAAAAGGAATATAAACTGGAGTCCAAACGGAATGAAACCTTCGGGAACATGATTTTCTCATTGAATACAACTCAAGAGACTTGGACCCTACGCCAAGGCACGTAACAGGAGGCCAAGAGGTAGGGGGCGCGCCCTACCCTACCAGGCGCGCCCCCACCCTCGTGGGCCCCCTATTGCTCCACCGACGTACTTCTTCCTCCTATATATATCCACGTACCCCAAACGATCAGAACAGGAGCCAAAACCCTAATTCCACCGTCGTAACTTTCTGTATCCATGAGATCCCATCTTGGGGCCTATTCCGGAGCTCCACCGGAGGGGGCATCGATCATGGAGGGCTTCTACATCAACACCATAGCCCCTCCGATGAAGTGTGAGTAGTTTATTTCAGACCTACAGGTCCATAGTGAGTAGCTAGATGGCTTCTTCTCTCTTTTTGGATCTCAATACAATGTTCTCCCCCTCTCTTGTGGAGATCTTCGATGTAATATTCTTTTGCAGTGTGTTTGTTCAGATCGATGAATTGTGGGTTTATGATCAAGTCTATCTATGAATAATATTTGAATCTTCTCTGAATTCTTTTATGTATGATTGGTTATCTTTGCAAGTCTCTTCGAATTGTCAGTTTGATTTGGCCTACTAGATTGATCTTTCTTGCAATGGGAGAAGTGCTTAGCTTTGGGTTCAATCTTGCGGTGTCCTTTCTCGGTAACAGTAAGGGCAACAAGGCACGTATTGTATTGTTGCCATCAAGGATAACAAGATGGGGTTTTCTTCATATTGCATGAGTCTATCCCTCGACATCATGTCATCTTGCTTAAAGCGTTACTCTATTTTTAACTTAATACTCTAGATGCATGCTGGATAGCGGACGATGACTGGAGTAATAGTAGTAGATGCAGGCAGGAGTCAGTCTACTTGTTTCGGACGTGATGCCTATATACATAATCATGCCTAGATATTCTCATAATTATGCTCAATTCTGTCAATTGCTCAACAGTAATTTGTTCACCCATCGTAGAATACTTATGCTCTCGAGAGAAGCCACTAGTTAAACCTATGGCCCCCGGGTCTATCTTCATCATATTGTTCTCCTACTACTTTTTTATTTACTTTGCCTTTATTTTACTTTGCATCTTTATCATAAAAATACCAAAAATATTATCTTTATCATATCTATCAGATCTCACTCTCGTAAGTCGCCTCATAGGGATTGACAACCCCTATTTGCATTGGTTGCGAGGATTTATTTGTTTTGTGCAGGTACGAGGGACTTGCGCATAGCATCCTACTGGATTGATACCTTGGTTCTCAAAAACTGAGGCAAATACTTACGCTACTTTGTTGCATCATCCCTTCCTCTTCGGGGAAAACCAACGCAGTGCTCAAGAGGTAGCAAGAAGGATTTCTGGCGCCGTCGCCGGGGAGGTCTTCGCAAAAGTCAACATACCAAGTACCCATCACATACCCTTATCTCCCGCATTACATTATTTTCCATTTGCCTCTCGTTTTCCTCTCCCCCCACTTCACCCTTGTCGTTTTATTCACCCTCTCTCTCTCTATCCTCCCTCTCTTCCTCTATTTGCCTCTTTTTTGCTCGTTTCTTGTTTGCTCGTATGGTTGGAATAGTCATTTATTACTAAACAGAGAACCTAAGATTTATGGATCCTCATCCGCTTGCTAATCTTTTTAAGAGATCCAGTTATGTTGAACCAATTGCTAGTGAGTTTTGTGCACTAGGTTATCTTTATGAAGTTTTGCTTGAAATCCATGAATCTGAAAATTGCGATGAAGTATTTTATGAAGTGATTCACGATAGATTTTTGAATAAAAAGCATGATTGCAATGATGTTATTATAAATTCTTTTAATGCCAATTGTGCTAATAATATGCAAAACCCTAAGCTTGGGGATGCTAGTTTCGCTATGTCCTCTACTAGTTGCAATGATCATGATTTAAGCCCCATGATGAATATGAGATTGATAAGTGTTTGCAATATTATTGAAAGTGGGTTTGGAGAAGTCATGACTTTAGTTAATGTTAATCCCACTATTTTGTAAGAGTGTCAACTTTGCATGCATGTGGATCATGTTGAAAATATTTCATGTGATAGATATTTTGTTGAATTTTCTTATGATCCTACATGTAATTACTATGAGAGAGGAAAATATGGTTGTAGAAATTTTCATGTTACTAAATTACCTCTCGTTATGTTAAGATTGCTATTGTTTCTTTCCTCTTCCTTGCATATGCTAGTTTTTGCTTGCCTTGATAATTTGTTTGCCTATAATATGCCTATGCATAGGAAGTATGTTAGACTTAGATGTGTTTGTCACATGCCTTATGATGCTCCTTTTGTGCTTCAATTCTTGTCTTTCATGTGAGCATCATTACAATTATCAATGCCTAGCTATAAGGCTTTAAAGAAAAGCGCTTGTTGGGACACAACTCAATATTTCTACTTGCTGTTATTCAATAAATAAATTATATAGCCTATATTTTGGTTGTGTTTTTTGTGTTTAATTAGTGTTGGTGCCAAGTAGAACCGTTGGGAAGACTTGAGGAAAGTCTTGTTGAACTTGCTGTAAAAAACAGAAACTTTAGCGCTCACGAGAACTGCTGTCATTTTTATTTGGAGAGTGATATTTAGTTAATGCTTCTTGAAGATGATTAATAGATAAATTCCTCACGTCCAGCAATTTATTTTAGAATTTTTGGGGTTCCATATCTTGCGCTAGCTACAGATTACCGCAGACTGTTCTATTTTTGACAGATTCTGTTTTTCGTGTGTTGTTTGCTTATTTTGATGAATCTATAGCTAGTAAAATAGTTTATAAACCATAGAAAAGTTGGAATACAGTAGGTATAACACCAATATAAATAAATAATGAGTTCATTACAGTACCTTGAAGTGGTCTTTTGTTTTCTTTCGCTAACGGAGCTCATGAGATTTTCTACTTTAAGTTTTGTGTTGTGAAGTTTTCAAGTTTTGGGTAAAGATTTGATGGATTATGGAACAAGGAGTGGCAAGAGCCTAAGCTTGGGGATGCCCATGGCACCCCCAAGATAATCTAAGGACACCTAAAAGCCAAAGTTTGGGGATGCCCCGGAAGGCATCCCCTCTTTTGTCTACTTCTATCGGTAACTTTACTTGGAGCTATATTTTTATTCGCCACATGATATGTGTTTTGCTTGGAGCGTCTTGTATTATTTGAGTCTTTATTTGTTAATTTACCAAAATCATCCTTGCCGTACACATCTTTTGAGAGAGCCATACATAATTTGGAATTTGTTTGAATACTCTATGTGCTTCGCTTATATCTTTTGAGTCATATAATTTTGCTCTAGTGCTTCACTTATATCTTTTAGAGCACGGTGGTGGATTTGTTTTATAGAAACTATTGATCTCTCATCCTTCACTTATATTATTTTGAGAGTCTTAATAGCATGGTAATTTGCTTAAAATCCTAATATGCTTGGTATACAAGATTAATAATAAAAATTTCTTATGAGTGTGTTGAATACTATGATAAGTTTGATACTTGATAATTGTTTTGAGATATGAAGATGGTGATATTAAAGTTGTGCTAGTTGAGTAGTTGTGAATTTGAGAAATACTTGTGTTGAGTTTTGTGATTCCCGTAGCATGCACGTATGGTGAACCGTTATGTGATGAAGTCAGAGCATGATTTATTTATTGATTGTCTACCTTATGAGTGGCGGTCGGGGACGAGCGATGGTCTTTTCCTACCAATCTATCCCCCTAGGAGCATGCGCGTAATACTTTGCTTTGATAACTTGTAGGTTCTCGCTATAGTCATACACGAGTCTTGTGACCAACGGTTCTTCGGGCAACTGTAGTTGTACACGTCCGTAGGTGTTCGAGGTCGTCGGCAGTGGAACTTGCGATATAGCAACGGTAGTGGAACTTGCTGATCCAAGGGGGTATTCGGCAGTCTTGCTCTTACGAGGGTAGTCATTCACGATCGTTCAGAGAGGTACTTGATGACACCAAGCCCTTCGTGGTCGACGGTAGTGGTACACATTCTAGAAGCGGTTCACGACGACGGTGGTCAAACTTGACGATCCGAAGGGGTACTTGGCGAACAACGGTCGTTGTGGGACTTGTCAGTCCATGAAGTCAATCTCCAACGTCTTGTCATACACGTATCGGAGAAGAACTTGGCGTATCCATGTACTTGGCGTTCCGGTGTAGTAGTCGTTCGGGCGTCGTGGAGGAATTTGATGTTCACGGGGTCCCGGTCTTGGCGATGGAGAGGGGCGCAGCCCACACAAGGAGGGGAGGCCATGGTGGGTGCGTTGGGCCTGTGCGTGCAGCGGTCAACGGGGTTGGGTCATTGCTCGATGCGGCTCGGTGCTGCTAGTCGTCTCCTTCCCCAGGAGACAGAAGAAGGCACGGCGGCAGGGCAAAGTAGAGGGCGACCAAGGGGGATGGCGCTGGTCGTCGCGGAGCGGGTGAGGAGGCAGGGGCTCGGAGACTCGCGCGACGCAGTGGAGCTTGGCGTGACTCCGATGAGGGGCCGGTGGCGGGGGCGGCGGCATGGCAGGGCTCGAGCTCCTATTGCTGGTCGGACAATGAGGGGTGGCGAGGGAGCAACTTCTCGAGGAACTTGGGCGCGGTCATGGTGGTCCTAGATGGCGACTGGCTGGAGGAGGACGAGCGGCTCGCGGGAGGAACTGGCGCGGGGAGCTCCTCTCCGGTGCACGAGCGAGGAGAGGGAAAGAGATGGGGAACGGGCACGGAGCCTCGATGGACGGAGCTTGCAGGCGGCTGCGTGGTCGACGAGGTCGGTAGGGAGGCCTTGGCGCGAGGATGGACGAGCTCCTGGACGAGGAGAGGTTGGATAGGAAGATCGCACGGGAGGGAGAGAGCGAGAGGAGGAAGAAGGAGGTTGGCGGCGCTGTGTGGGGGAGAGAGCGAGAGGAGATGGGATCGGGCAGCGCGTGCGCGTGTGCTCTCTTGGCGGCACTAGACGGAACGAAGGAGGAGCGGTTCGAGAGACTGACTAGGGTTAGGATGGGCTTGGTGCGGGAGGTTGGGCGGCCCAGGTGTAGATGCCTAGGGATTAGGTGGGCCGGGGTTTGCTGGGAGCAACTGGGCCAAGTGTGATGCGGCTGGGAGACCTCTTTCCCTTTATTTCTCCTTCTGAAAATTTAAATATCCAGGTTTAAAAAAAAGAAAAGGCCAGGGTGTTTGGCAGGGAAGTAGGATGATATAAAAATATATCCGAGATCCTGAGCTTAAGCCCTAATTGAATAAAATGTGTTGGGCATTTTTAGAGATATAAAAATAATTCAAGTTTGAAGTAAATTCAAACTTGAGCCATTTTTAGCCCAACCAAAACATTTTCAAATAAGCTGAAAATTGACATAGAGGATGTAGGCATGGTGAACTAGCATTAGGAAAAGAGTGAACATTAATGGGGGCAGGGAAGAACTCACTTGCATAAGGAAGTAAAAGAATAGGAAGAAGAAGATGATGGTGCATGGCTAGGTTTGAGAGAGATAGCAAAGGGGTTGATACATATGACATGAATAGAGCAAGACAACATCATGAAGAATGCAATGCACATGATGCAAAGCTATGAAATGCATGACACGCAAGCAAATGACAAGGCAACAACAGCGAATAACTAGACGACACCTGGCACATCGGTCTCGGGGTGTTACAACACTCCACCACTATGATAGGATCTCGTCCCGAGATCTAGAATGGCATCGGAGGGAAAATAGAAGAGAAAAGAGAAGAGGTAAAACTAAGTTGCTTCTTTGACAAATGAGTGAAACCAAAGAACCTTGAAAAGGTTAAGCCATTTTGACAAAAAAATACAATGGGGATGAACGAAGTTGAAAGCACTCTGTTAAGAAAAGAGGAACAAGGAACATCACGAGAGCCCTGTAGGTTGAAAGGCACAAGAGAAAGGTTGCAAAGGACAAGAAGTACATGAAAGCACTCCGGTTAAAACAAGATGTACAAGGTGTGATAAAGAGAAAAGAACTTGAGCAAAAGGGCACAACACTCCGGTTAAATGGATAGGCATGAAAAGAACATGATCTTTGACAAAACGAGATGATGGGTTGAAAAGATGAACATCACAATGCCTCGGGAACAAAAGTAAGAATGGAATGGAGTGAACGAAGGGAAACAAGGTCTTGAGAGAGCACGCTTACAACAAATGCTAGAACGGAGTTGTTGGAAAACCAACAATGAAAATAATAAGATTGATATGGTCTTATGGAATACATCTCAAATTATGAGGTGACAACCTGCCACCCACGGGAAAAGAATTGATTGGATTTATATGAACAAGGAGACGAGAAACTTATTTCACCGGGAGGATAAATGAAGAACTTGGGTCATTTATGAGCATCATAATAGCAATAATCCTTAGGGAAAGTTTTAGGTGAAATATAACCCAAGATAACTCCACTGACGAGATTGACGGATTTGAAATATTTCATTCTTGTGAATGAAGAATGGTAAATTACCACCTCAAAGATAAGGGAGAATAATTGCGCTCCGGATTGCGAGATGAATAATGCTTGAGCTCCTCTGAAAAGGATCTCAATGAACACTTTGAGAAGGAATTAAATCCTTTATGAACCATCATGTAGAACCTTCATGAAGAACTCCGTTAAACAAAAGGACGATCAAACGGAAGGAAAAAGAAGTTGAAAGCACAAGGTGAATCCTTGTACCGATTTAGATGAATCTCTGTGGTGAAATAGTTGTAAAATGTTGGAACTCCGGGAAAAAGAGAAGATGAAACAATTGAAACCAAGAATTTGATGAGCCTCCGGAATAGGGAATTGAGTTCACTCGATGAAACAAGAATAAGAAATACATTATGCTTATCCTTCACCAATTAAATTGATGACAAGCAACGGATTTGACATACTACTTATTCTCGTAGAAAGGATTAAGATAGACATAGCGTCAACTTGGAAAGGTCTTTCATGAACCACCGGTCGGGTTGAAACAACGAATAAATTGATATGATGAACGAAGGAAGACAAAATCTTGGAAGAACCACCGTAAGAATTGAGAATGAACGAAAATACATGAGAGAGTTTAGATACAAGAGTACAAAGAGATCATGAACTGATTAGAGAATATACTTGAATGATGCATCGGTTAGATTTGGAGAATGAGAGCTGAAAGCTGGAATGAATAATCCTGAATTGATGGCCTTCAGATAAACAAACTGAAAGACTCCTGAATTACTCCAGATGGGTGAAAAGAATTCTCATAATCAAAACAATTATGAGGGGATGGCAACAAGCTAGAATCACGAATTTTGAAGAGAATGGAGCAGGATTGAGAGAAAATCTTCTTTAGTCTTCAAATTTTGAATTACGATGAGAAATACCACCATCAATTGTTTAGACACTCCAGAAGAATCAAAACAAAGAGGTTGAGCCAATGATGAAAAGAATTCGACAGGTCTTGGGGAAAAATATAAGACTGATGATAATTCATTCTTACGTCAAACTTTAAAGAATTTGAGGATAGCTCCGGGAAAATAAGAAGAGTCAGGTAAGACCCTGGGAAAAGACCTGTGGGTTAGGGCCCGCTCAAGAGAAACACCGTTGAAATGATTTAAAAGAGAGGTTTCACAGGTTGAATTAAATGGCTTGAATGAGGTGACATCCTCAAAAGATCTTGAACGAAAGCAGAGTGGAAACACGAATCTTCTGAGATATCTTCGGCACTCCGAAACAAATGAATAGCGAGGAGTAGATGATTAAGAGGTGCACCGGTATGAGAAGGTATTGAAATGAGGAAAAGATATGATCAACAAAGCTTGTATTGGATCCGCCGGAGATGTAAAGAATGAAGAATGATGAACTAGTAGAACATCTTCTTGAGAACCACCGGGTAAGAATATTGACGGAAAAGAATGGAGAGACTTCACATGAATAAAAGGATACTTGATTAAGACATCTGAGTCCTTGAAGAAAAAGGGTGGGTGGGCGGGAAAACAAAGGCAACTTGGGGACGGATGAAACAAACACCGTTGAAAAGAACTGATAATTGATCTTGTGAATGTTGACAAGATTGGATCCATTTGAAGAGGAGCACACCGGTTGAAAAGAAATTGAAAAGACAAACTCGATGATCGAGAAGGATAAGTATTCACATAGAAATATGAGAACACTGCTTAGAAAAGGTATGGAATCAACACTTGACTTCGAAGCAACTCGAGTACCACAACTCAAAACAAAACAAAGTATTGGCTTGCAGAATAAGCCGGAACAAACATATGATAGAGATTTCGTCCGAAGTTTTCGTGGTGGGGCCTACACGGGCTCGATCGTACAGCACCATCATGTACAAGGCAGTGCACATGACATACGAAGCGTCCCCGAGTCGGCATAGCCAAGGACTCTTTAAGACACAACGAGACCACTGTAAAACCGATCGTGAATAGGCGGACCACTAGACGTCGAACCCCAATTTCATATCATACATCTGTCGGAAAGATATCCTAAGAGCTACTTGAATTCCCACTTATAAACTCCTGAAATTTTCCAGTTATGCAATCAGGTGTTGGGGATACAGGGGAAGCATAATATCTCACCCAAAACTAGCAAATCCTACATCCAGCTGTATCCATCCTTCAACACATAACCAAGAAACCTTCGGAAATCGTTTACCTCAACCTTCGAAAAGCATCCGTTATACGAGTTATGGCAATACTCCCGAACTCCCGCCCCAGTACTGGGTGGCGTCGAGGTTATCTCACCAACAACTGCATAAAATAGATTTTCGATGTTGACGAAACTAATCTCAGGTATTCCAGAACTGCAACGATAAAATTGTGACGACAACACCTCGGAGCTCAACTCCCCGGGACACTGCCACAACCCCTAAATGACATGAGGCACCAAGAACAATGTTCTCGTCACAAAACCATCGGAACGATTCCAAGATACCCGGGTGATCCTACAAAAAAATTAGTGGAATTTGAGAAGAGAAGAGTCAAAACTCTATGTCAGGATGCCTCCCCAGAGCGATGAAGGGACTTGGGAGTAAAAAGAAGTCCTAACTCTCCGATATATATAATTCCTAAATGACTCAAAACATTTCTAGACTCAATAACGCTAGCGATTTGATCAAGCAGGGGGAACCTAAGGTCGGGGAAGGCTCTGATTACCAACTTGTAACGCCCTCGATGCGGCTATATCTCCCACGTGTCGAAGCACGACTCAGAGGCATAACCGCATTGAAAGCAATGTCGCAAGTGAGGTAATCTTCACACAACCCATGTAATACATAAGGGAAAAAGATACATAGTTGGCTTACAATCGCCACTTCACACAATACATTAATAAAGCATTACATCATCCAGATACAATCAAGGTCCTACTATGGAACCAAAATAAAAGAAGACTACCCCAAAAGCTACACAGATCCCCGATCGACCCCAACTGGGCTCCACTACTGATCAACTGGGAAAGTGGAACAACACAAAGGCCAAGATCTTCAATGAGCTCCTCCTTGAGCTTGGTTGCGTCACCCGCTCGGTAACATCGGCACCTGCAAACTGGTTTTGGAAGTATCTATGAGTCACGGGGACTCAGCAATCTCACACCCTCGCGATCAAGACTATTTAAGCTTATAGGAAGGGTAAAAGTTATGATGTGGAGCTGCAGCAAGCGACTAGCATATATGGTGGCTAACATACGCAAATGAGAGCGAGAAGAGAAGGCAAAAGCACGGTCGATAAACTATGATCAAGAAGTGATCCAAGTCTACTTACGTCAAGCATTACTCCAACACCGTGTTCACTTCCCCGACCCCGCCGAGAAGAAACCATCACGGTAACACACGCGGTTGATGTATTTTAATTAAGGTCAACTTCAGGTTTTCTACAACCGGACATTAACAAATTCCCATCTACCCATAACCGCGGGCACGGCTTTCGAAAGTTCAAACCGCTGGAAGAGTTTTATTCAAGGCGAACTGTCAAGGGGTTCCCATTATAACCCAACCGCGTAAGGAACGCAAAATCCAGGAACATAACACCGATATGACGGAAACTAGGGCGGCAAGAGTGGAACAAAACACCAGGCATAAGGCCGAGCCTTCCACCCTTTACCAAGTATATAGATGCATTAATTAGATAATAGATATTGTGATATCCCAACTAGTAAACATGTTCCAACAAAGAACAACATCTCCATGTTCCAACAAGGAACAAACTTCAATCTTCACCTGCAACTGACAACGCTATAAGAGGGGCTGAGCAAAGTGGTAACATAGCCAAACAACGGTTTGCTAGGGCAAGGTGGGTTAGAGGCTTGGTTCAACAATATGGGAGGCATGACAAGCAAGTGGTAGGTATCGCAGCATAGGCATAGCAAAAGAGCGAGCAACTAGCAAGCAAAGATAGAAGTGATTTCGAGGGTATGGTCATCTTGTCTGAGATCCCGCAAGGAAGAAGAACGAGTCCATGAAGAAGACAAAAGGACGTAGTCGAACGGTTCCTCACAAACGCGACGTTATCGGAACTAGCCCGAAGAAACAACACCGGAAAGAAGCAAACAACATAGTAAACAACCAAGCATAACATGGCATGATGCACAACCAAGTATGATGCATGTCCGATTTAATGAAGCATGGCATGTCAAAGTGCACAAGCAATCCTACAAATTAAGTGGAGCTCAATATGCAATGAGTTGCATATTGAGGAACACCACATCAATTATTTAGTTCTCTCTCGGTTATGAACCCAGCAATATTAAATGTAGTTAAACATGGCAAGATGGTGAAGCATAACAAAACTATACTATCTAAACAATTTAAATGGGGCCGGATGTAACAAACAACAAATCTGGTAAATCCCCATATGCATTAGCAATTTAATGCAACAACAATTTTAAACATCTTAAAGTTGTTAACATGGTGCGGATGGCATGTTCAAGTTTATGCAATATTTATGAAAAATGTTGACATGATAAGATATGAGGCATTTGTCATCGTGATGGAAACGAAAAGGGGTACCACGGCGACGATAACGAAACAGTGCCACGGCAACGTTCCGGTTCCGACAACTCATTGAGACGTCGGTGCAAAAGAAAGTGTGGCGGGAGCATGCAAAAGATGGCATGGACGCGAGAGACACTTCAGACATGGTGTAAACAAAAGGCCGCATCTCGTACATCGCAAGCATTCATCCACAGGGTCATCGGATCGGCGGTTATACCTTCGAAGTGCGCAGTTCGGGACGGTTCGGGTTTGAAGGGATGTAGACGAAAGTAGTTGCACAATTGGTCCACGACGAGGGTAGTGGAAGTAGTGGTACATGACGACAGTAGAGGTTCTCGCTATAGTCGTACACGAGTCTTGTGACCCACGATTCTTCGGGCAACTGTAGTTGTACACGTCCATAGGTGTTCGAGGTCGTTGGCAGTGGAACTTGCGGTATAGCAACGATAGTGGAACTTGCTGATCCAATGGGGTATTCGGCAGTATTGTTCTTACGAGGGTAGTCGTTCACGATCGTTCAGAGAGGTACTTGATGACACCAAGCCCTTCGCGGTCGACGGTAGTGGTACACATTCTAGAAGCGGTTCACGACGACGGTGGTCAAACTTGACGATCCGAAGGGGTACTTGGCGAACAACGGTCGTCGTGGGACTTGTCAGTCCATGAAGTCGATCTCCAATGTCTTGTCGTACACATATCAAAGAAGAACTTGGCGTATCCATGTACTTGGCATTCCGGTGTAGTAGTCGTTCGAGCGTCATGGAAGAATTTGACGTTCACGGGGTCCCAGTCTTGGCCATGGAGAGGGGCACAGCCCACACAAGGAGGGGAGGCCGTGGTGGGTGCGCTGGGCCTGCGCGTGCAGTGGTCAACGGGGTTGGGTCATTGCTCGATGCGGCTCGGTGCTGCTAGTCGTCTCCTTCACCAGGAGACAGAACAAGCCACGGCGGCAGGGCAAAGTAGAGGGCGACCAAGGGGGGTGGCGCTGATCGTCGCGGAGCGGGTGAGGAGGCAGGGGCTCAGAGACTCGCGCGACGCAGTGGAGCTTGGCGTGACTCCGGTGAGGGGCCGGTGGCGGGGGTGGCGGCCATGGCAGGGCTCGAGCTCCTGTTGCTGGTCGGACAACGAGGGGTGGCGAGGGAGCAGCTTCTCGAGGAACTTGGGCGCGGTCATGGTGGTCCTGGACGGCGACTGGCTGGAGGAGGACGAGCGGCTCGCGGGAGGAACTGGCGCGGGGAGCTCCGCTCCGGTGCGCGAGCGAGGAGAGGGAAAGAGATGGGGAACGGGCGCGGAGCCTCAATGGACGGAGCTTGCAGGGCTGCGCGGTCGACGAGGTCAGTAGGGAGGCCTTGGCGCGAGGATGGACGAGCTCCTGGACGAGGAGAGGTTGGATAGGAAGATCGCGCAGGAGGGAGAGAGCGAGAGGAGGAAGAAGGAGGTTGGCGGCGCTGTGTGAGGGAGAGAGCGAGAGGAGATGGGATCAGGCAGCGCGTGCGCGTGTGCTCTCTTGGCGGCGCTAGACGGAACGAAGGAGGAGGAGCAGTTCGAGAGACTGGCTAGGGTTAGGATGGGCTTGGTGTGGGAGGTTGGGCGGCCCAGGTGTAGATGCCTAGGGATTAGGTGGGCCGGGGTTTGCTGGGAGCAACTGGGCCAAGTGTGATGCGGCTGGGAGACCTCTTTCCCTTTATTTGTCCTTCTGAAAATTTAAATATCCAGGTTTAAAAAAATAAAAGGCCATGGTGTTTGGCAGGGAAGTAGGATGATATAAAAATATATCCTAGATCCTGAGCTTAAGCCCTAATTGAATAAAATGTTTTGGGCATTTTTAGAGATATAAAAATGATTCAAGTTTGAATTAAATTCAAACTTGAGCCATTTTTAACCCAACCAAACATTTTCAAATAAGCTAAAAAATTACAAAGAGGATGTAGGCATGGTGAACTAGCATTAGGAAAAGAGTGAACATTAATGGGGGCAGGGAAGAACTCACTTGCATAAAGAAGTAAAAGAATAGGAAGAAGAAGATGATGGTGCATGGCTAGGTTTGAGAGAGATAGGAAAGGGGTTGATACATACGACATGAATAGAGCAAGACAACATCATGAAGAATGCAATGCACATGATGCAAAGCTATGAAATGCATGACACACAAGCAAATGACAAGGCAACAACAGCGAATAACTGGACGACACCTGGCACATCGGTCTCAGGGTGTTACAATTCGGACACCGGAAGTGTTTCGGGTGATTCCGGAGAAAACCGGAGTGCCGGAACGGTTACCGGAACCCCCCGAGGAAGTATTGGGCCTTAGTGGGCCTGAGGGGAGAGAGAGGGCAGCAGCCCAGGAGGTGGCGCGCCCCCTCCCATGGGGAGTCCGAATTGGACTAGGGGAGGGGGGCGCAGCCCCTCTTTCCCTCTCCCACTCCCTCTCTTTCCTTCCCCCTTCTCTCTTCCTAGTTGGACTAGGAAAGGGGAGTCCTACTCCTACTAGGAGGAGGACTCCCCCCTCCTTGGCGCGCCCCAAAGGCCGGCCGGCCTCTCCCCCTTGCTCCTTTTTATACAGGGGCAGGGGGGCACCTCTAGACACACAAGTTGATCTTCGTGATCGTTCTCTTAGCCGTGTGTGGTGCCCCCCTCCACCATAATCCTCGATAATATTGTAGCGGTGCTTAGGCGAAGCCCTGCGATGGTAGAACATCAAGATCGTCACCACACCGTCGTGCTAACGGAACTCTTCCCCGACACTTTGCTGGATCGGAGTCCAGGGATCGTCATCGAGCTGAACGTGTGCTAGAACTCGGAGGTGCTGTAGTTTCGGTGCTTGATCGGTCGGTCCGTGAAGACGTACGACTACATCAACTGTGTTGTGCTAACGCTTCCGCTTCCGGTCTACGAGGGTACGTAGACAACACTCTCCCCTCTCGTTGCTATGCATCACCATGATCTTGCGTGTGCGTACGAACAATTTTGAAATTACTACGTTCCCCAACAGCTTGCACGCTAAAGGGGACCTCCTGAGCATCGCGACTCGGGGGCTCTTACCGGAGCTCGGTCCGCTCACCTCCTGGCCTTGACCATAGCATCGCGACCTGGCATACCAACGACAGCTGAAGCCTGCCCGGGGACTGGGTCCTGTTGGTGTAGGGCACTAAGCCACCGCGAGAACGAAAAGGAACACCGTGCCGGGGCGAGATACGCAATTAAAATACTGAACTAGGAAGGATAACATTATAGCAAGAGCGTTGCAGATTCTTACATACCCCCCATGGGGCTCGTCACAATTCCGCATATGGAATACAAAAGGAGAACCCGGAAGAACCCCAGCCGCAGGGCGTCCCCGATGATGCCGGACGGACGCCGCTGCTGCGCTCCGGGCGCAGCGAGAGCTCGGCGGCAGGTAGCTGTTGTCGTTGGACTCCGGAGAATCGCTAGGCTCAGGAGAGTTGCTGGATTCCAAGAAGTCACTCTTGTTACTAGAGGAGTTGTCGGTGAGGCCAAGGGCGGGTTCAGCGTCCATGGCCACGCCACGTGGATTGGCCCTTCCAGAGCAGCATTCCAGGCGCCGGCCGTCTTCGTCGAAGACCCTGAAGAACAGCGTGGAGGCGCTGTCGTACTCGAAGTGGATGGCAAGGCCCCCTCCGGACAGCAGGCACGGGCAACCTTGCCCCATCCTCGAGTCATGAAGACATCGCCCGGGGGGACGACCTCAACCTCCGCCTCCATGGCTTGGCTGCAGCACCTGGCATGCTACAGCTATAGCTTGGCAGGCCCCCTTGCCAGTATCTCCTCGACAAAGAACCTCAGGAACCAGATCCACGTGTGCGGAGGCATCGCCGCCCACACCATAAAATCGCACCATGAGCCTTCAGCGTGAGTTCGCGGGCTGGCCGGCCGTGCAGCCTCCGCCTGTCCTCCACGACCCCAAGCCGCATGGCGCTGAGCACTGTCACCCTACCTAGGACTCTATGCATGGGCGTATAGAGGGATCGGGAAGCCATGCGGAGGCGCTCATGCCAAGAACGCATGACCTCCTGCCCCTCGCCGGTGTCATGGGAGCGGCCGAGCCTTTTCTTCGCTGGGAGTGGCCCTGGCTCCTCCTGAGGGGCCTTCCCCTTCTCCTCCACGGGGAACCTCATGATGGGTGCCATGGACGTTTCGGCAAGACGGCGAGATGAGAAAGAAGAAGAAGGGGCAAGCAGCGATAAGACGAAGATGAGTGAGGGGGGCTTTGCCCCTCCCCTGATTTATAGCCAGGGAGGCCAACCGCTGGGCTCCACGGTCCACAGTAATGATGATCTTTATGAATGCAGTAGGCTCTTGTGAAGTCAAATGGTTGCGGAGGCAGCATGGGGAAGCGGAGATTCCCATGTCCCATCAAGCACCACACGTCAACTAGGCCCGTAGCGCACCACCCTTGCCCCTTGGCTTCACCTCGAAGCCTAGTCCGAGCATGCCATGGGCCCGAGTGCTACTGTCAGTGTTCTGGGAATGGGGGTACCCAGACTTGCCTGCATGCGGCCCGCGGCGTCGCTCCACTGACGGCCTAGTATGACCCACCTTCAGTTTCAACAACTCAAGACCCTCGCGAGGGGCCAAGCCTCGCGAGGCGGGCGACGCCAATACCTCCAGAAGGAGCGGCCTCCTCAGGCTGGCTCCTAAGGGACTGATATCTCTATATAAGCCCTCACCTCATGAGGCACAGATGACGCAAGCCATGACGACCAAGGCCAGGCGGGCGCCAACAGGCGCAGTACAATAGTTTCCTCTTTGGTGCTAAGGAGGCAAGCGCAGGCACGGAGTCCCGAGGAATTAGCCAAAGGTTTTCATTTCCATGCAACAAGACCAAGACCACCAGGGCGATAGGATGGAGGTCATCACCAAGCCCACCATGGCGTCATGACCAGAAGCTTTGCAGGCAAAGACCACCGTTCGTCAGGATAAGATGTACTAGTTGTCCCCCTTCGAATTTGGCCATTGTGGGATCCGTTCCCGCCTCCATTTTAGGGGAAGAGGACCAAGGCCACTATAAATATAGGTTAGCCACCACCATAGGAGGGGAGATCAATCCGAACCCTCACCAGCTCACACCAACACAAGAACACGCCTCCTGAGGTTGTTCTTCCACTATACTAGTTCATCCTCATCCCACCTCGAGGCTAATCCACCACAAAGCAGGACTAGGGTTTTACACCGCAAGGTGGCCCAAACCTGGGTAAATTGCCTTGTTCCATTTCCTTCTTGTTCATCGAGCTTGGTCGTGAGATCGACAAGTAGGCAGACTGGGGAGGTTGAGTTCTTTCCATGCACCCTAGAGTTTGAATCTATTTAGGGTCCGTGGAGCCCGGAATCCGACACACATATATTCAAAAACCCTCGGAGGCATCCACCAAAATACTTTTCCGCTGCTGCAACCTTCTATTCCAATGAGATCCCATCTTGGGGCCTTTTCTGGCATCCTGCCGGAGGGGGATTCGATCACGGAGGGCATCTACATCAACCCTATTGCCTTTCCAATGAAGTGTGAGTAGTTTACCTTAGACCTACGGGTCCATAGCAAGTAGCTAGGGGGCTTTTTCTCTCTCTCTTTGATTCTCAATACCATGTTCTCCTCGATGTTCTTGGAGATCTATCCGATGTAATCTTCTTTTGTGGTGTGTTTGTCGAGATCGATGAATTGTGGATTTATGATCAGCTTATCTATGAATATTATTTGAATATCCTCTGAATTCTTATATGCATGATTTGATATCTTTGTATTTCTCTTTGAATTATTGGTTTGGTTTGGCCAACTAGATTGGTTTTTCTTGCGATGGGAGAGGTGCTTAGTTTGGGGTTCAATCTTGCGTGATTTCACCCAATGACAAAGTAGGGGTAGCGAGACACGTATTGCATTGTTGCCATCGAGGATAAAAAGATGGGGTTTTCATCATATTTCCTGAGTTTATCCCTCTACGTCATCTTATCTTACTTAAGGCGTTACTCCATTCTTTGTGACACTACAAAAAAAAGACACATCCGTGACATTTTGGGCCGAACGAAATTTTTTTCTGTCATACATATGACACTTCTATGACGATAATTGTGACAAAACCCGGTATCATCATAGATGTGGTGGGCTCCTACTTCTATGACAAAAAATCATGACAGAAAATGGGCTTTTCGTCCTGGGCAGGCCAGAGACGCAGCTGCATGACATTCTTTGGGTTGTCCGTCACGGAAAAAACCGTGGTAGAAGCGAGGGCGAGGAAAATTTCGGGGAGTTCCCGGTTACGGTGGGAGGTCGAGGGCCGAGCGATGCGCGTTTCTCTTGTACACGTACGCGCGTGTGTGTGAGGCGTTGGCTCTAACTGAACCCGAGTGAGGCATTGGGCTCTAACTGAACCCGAGCGATTGCACTGCAAGCTACGCGTTACTGAACCCGAGCGATCGATCGATGGTTGTTAACTGAACCCGATCGAGCGATTCCTTTGCTACTACTGCCAACTAAAGCCGATCGATGCTGCCTCTGGGACGAATAGTGAGCGTTGCGGGGGGTTTGGATGAACAGTGAGCGGTGGCGTTGCCTCTGGATGAAAAAGGACCCCATGGTGTGGTGGAGGGCTAGATGAATAGTAGACGGTGGAGGGGTGCCCGTGGAGGGGTGGTTGAACAGGACCCCGTGGTGTGGAGGGCTGGATGAACAGTAGACGGTGGAGGGGTGATTGAACAGTAGCCGGTGGAGTAGCGCACGGTGGAGGCTGGATGAACAGGAGCCCGTGGAGGCTGGAGGAGGTCGACGGTAGCCCGTGGAGGCTGGAGGAGGTCGACGGTGGAGATGAACAGTATCCCATGGAGTCCCGTTTTGCGGTATGCCACACCCCTCCTGATGAACAAGACCCCCGTTTCGACCGTAGCACTCAAGCACAAGTCCGTTTCGTCCGTTTTGCGGTACGCCACACCCCTCCCGATCAACAGGACCCCCGTTTCGACCGTAGGAGGTCTGTTTCCTCCGTTTTGTGGTACGCCAGACCCCTCCCGATCAACAGGACCCCGTTCTGAACGTAGGAGGTCCATTTCCTCCGTTGTGCGGTATGCCAGGCCTCGTTTCCATCACCCGTTCCGTCCAAGCTCCCCCGATGAACACGACCACGCATTCCGTTCCAACCCAGCCAGTTGGCTCCCACGCGTTCCGTTGCCTCCGATGAACACGACGCATTCTGTTGCCTCCCCATGAACACGACGCATTCCGTTGCCTCCCCATGAACACGACGACAACGTTGTTTCTCCGTTTAGACCCAGCCATGTACACGAGCCCTGGCCGTACGTATGCACGAGTAGGCGTTCGAGACCCCGCCCATATGTACACATACGTGGCCGTATTTTATTTCTTGCACCCTGGCCGTTGTACGTATGTGTACATGCTACGTGCGCGCCTCTACTACGACACGTGCGCGCCTCTACATCCACCAGTATATATGTACGTACATGTTCGCGACCAAAATGACAATGCTACGTACGCTTCGACCAGGTGGGTCCCAAACGTCAGGCACTTCCTTGCCTGCAAAGATGTAGCTGGTGGGTCCCAGCAGTCAGGGGGGCGAATCGTTTTTTTTGCCCGGACGCACTTCCTTGCGTGTGAAGATGTAGCTGGTGGGTTCCTGCGGTCAGGGGCAAACGTTTTTTTTTCACGAAATACGGTGGCCCGTCCGATGGGTCCCTGCTGTCAGGTGGAGGAATAATTATTTTGCATGTAATAAGGAGGCACTTCCTTGCTGCGGCCGTGGACCCAGTTGTCAGCCTCTCCATGTACAGTCCACGTCCGATGGAAGCCGTTCCTTGACCACGTTGACCATGCCGCACCGAGAGCACCAGGGTGGTGGACGACGGCATGGCCTAGGAAGGGGACGACACGGAGCCGGGGAAGACGCGGCAGTGGATGCCCACGCGTAGATGAGTAAGAGGGTTCGCTGGTTCACTGCGGTGTGAGGCTGCCATCGCCGCAGAATAACAGGGGTGCATGTGAGCAGAGGGATGGCCTGGCCAGCGGTGGGAGTAGTAGCGGGCGATGAGGCCTCCACCGCATCACAGCCGGCCACGGGAGGCAGGAGCACGAGGCATGACCGGCGCTGGTTTGGGTGGCTGGAGCAAGAAGATCAAAGGTTGAAGAAGCACTACGGCCGTTGGATGGACATCGTACGGTCACTGGAGCTAGAATCGTGCATATTGACTAAGTTGACAAAGCCCTCCGTCCCCGTCAACTTAGTAGGCCCAGAAGTCAGCCTGCCACTATACTGGGTCCCAGCTAACAGGGGGAGTATTCATTTTTTTGTGCGTAATAAGGAGGCACTTCCTTGTGTGCGAAGATATAGCTGGTGGGTCCGAGCTGTCAGCGGCGGTAACGTTTTTTTCGCAAAATACAGAGGCCCTTTCGGTAGGTCCCTGATGTCAGGTGGAGGAATCATTATTTTTGCATGTAATAAGGAGGCATTTCCTTGCGTGCGGCCGTGGACCCAGCTGTCGGCCTCTCCACGTACAACCCACTTTAGATGCATGTCGGTCGTTGACCATGTTGACCAGGCTGCGCCGAGAGCACCAGGGCGGTGGACGACGGCGAGGCCTAGGAAGGGAACGACACGGAGGCAGGGAAGACTCGGCAGTTGTTTCCCACGCGGGGGGGAGTACGACTATACGAGGTTTATTGGTTCGTCTGCCGTCGCCGGAGAATAATAGCAGGTGTGGGTGAGTAGAGGGATGTCTAGGCCAGCGATGGGAGTATGGTGGGGCGGTGAGGCCTGCGCGGCAGCACAGCCGGCCGCGAGGAGGAGGGAGCAGGCAGTCCCGCCGGCGCTTGTTTGAGTGGCTGGAGCAGGAAGAGCAGAGATTGAAGAAGCACGGCGGCCGTTTGATGTACATCCAACAGTCACTACTTGTGCGTCAACCTTTTTTTAGGAAAGCCTCAAATCTGTGGAAACAGCATACAGCCCATCTGCCATTATTTCTAATAATTTACAGCCCATTTGCTAATTCTTAAGGGTTTTTTGGAGCCCATATTCTTTTTGTTAGCATTACAGCCCATATTGTGGCCACGGTTAAAAAATTATACAAAATTTTGCATATTTCGGTGCGGTCCGAACTGTTTTTAATCCTAAAATTTCGACTCACATTCAAACTGATTTTAAAAATAAATGTATATCAATATAAAATCCAACAAATTCTCCACGCATAAAAATTAATGTAATTTAAAATCTCGAAATGGAAAAAAAGATATTTGAAACTAATTGTCGGTTTGACGTGTTTTAAAAATGTACAACCCATTTCTCATTACTGATGGGCCATTTTCTCGGCCAGCCGAATGAAAGCTCTCCTCGTCTTGAAAGATTTGCAGCCCAACAGGCCTGACAAAGCGACTTACTTGGCAAATCACAAAAAAACTGGGTTGTGGCTGTGGACCCAGCTGTCAGCCTCTCCATGTATAGTACTCTTCCGATGGAAGTCATTCCTTGACCACGTTGACCACACCGCACGGAGAGCACCACGGCGGTGGATGACGACGAGGCCTAGGAAGGGGACGACGCGGAGCCGAGGAAGACGCGGCAGTGGAAGCCCGCGCGGAGCGGAGTACGAGGGTTCACTGGTTCGGCTGCGATGTGAGGCTGCCGTCGCCGCAGGGCCTGGCCAGCGGTGGGAATAGTAGGGGCGGTGAGGCCTCCACGACAGCAAATCCAGCCACGGGAGGCAGGAGCATGCGGCACGACCAGCGCTGCTTTGGGCAACTGGAGCAAGAAGACTAGAGGTTGAAGAAGCACTACGGCCGTTGGATGGACATCGTACGGTCACTGGAGCTAGAACCGTTCATATTGACTAAGTTGACAAAGCCCTCCATCCCCGTCAACTTAGTAGGCCCACAAGTCAGCCTCCCACAATGGTGGGTCCCAGCTAGCAGGGGTATTCATTTTTTTGTGCGTAATAAGGAGGCACTTCCTTGCGTGCGAAGATATAGCTGGTGGGTCCGACATGTCAGCGAGGGGAACGTTTTTTTCGCGAAATACAGAGGCCCTTCCGGTGGGTCCCAGCTGTCAGGTAGAGGAATCATTATTTTGCGTGTACAGTCCATGGCCGGTGGATGTCGTTCGTTGACCACGTCGACCAGGCCGCGCCGAGAGCACCATGGCGGTGGACGACGGCGAGGGCTAGGAAGGGAACGACACGGAGCCGGGGAAGACTCGGCAATGGTTGCCCACGCAGTGGGGACTACGAGGGTTTACTGGTCCGGCTGCCAACGCCGGAAAATAACAGGAGGTGTGGGTGAGTAGAGGAATGGCCTGGCCGGCAATGAAGTAGGGTGGGGCGGTGCGGCCTGTGCGGCAGCACAACCGGCCACGGGAGGCGGGAGCAGGCAGTCCCACCGGAGCTGGTTTGGGCGGCTGGAGCAAGAAGATCAGATATTGAAGAAGCAGCACGGACGTTAGATTAACATCCAACGGTCACTGCTGCTTGAATCGTTTGTGGACTAAGTTGACAAAGCCAAAGTACACGTCAACCTAGTAGACCCATAAGTCAGCCTCCAAATCTGTCCCAAACAGCATACAGCCCGAAATTTCTAGCCAGATTCAAATTAATTTAAATCTAAATATACCTTAATTTAAATTCAATGAAATTTTACCCGCACAAAAACAATGAAATTTAAAATATCAAAATCCGAAAGAAAATAGTATTTTGGAACTAATTGCCTGTTTGCTGTATTTTTTCATTTTACAGCCCATTTATTATTACTTATAGCCCATTTCTTATTACTTATAGCCCATTTTCTGGGCAAAATGCATCCCTCCTCGTCTTGAAATATTTCCGGCCCAGCAGGGCGTAGAAAAGCAAGTAGGCCTATGTTGGTTATTCTGCAAAAAACAAAATAGCTGGCTAGCCATTTTTAGAAAGGAAAAAAACAAACTGGGCTGGTCATGTGCTAAACATATGAAATAAAAGCCTGGGCTAGACGGGCCACGGGTCCCGCACAACCCAATTGATACCCTTCTCCGTCCTAAAAAAACAAAATTACCGCGCACTGCTGGGTCCCTACTGTCATCCTCACCATGTACAGTCATCTCCTTATTCCTCTCGGTTGTTGACCATGTTGACAACACCGGAGGGCGGCGCCTTGGCGAGCGAACCAAGGCGGAGGACGATGGTGAGGCCTCGGACGGGAACGAACAGGAGCCAGGGAAGATCACAGCCAGCCGTGGGAGGCAGGAGCAGGCGGTCCCGCCAGCGCTGGTATGGCTTTGGCGGCTCGAGGAAGAAGAGACTGAAGAAACGCGACAGGCATTGAATGTCAATCCAATGGTCAAGGTTGGCACAATCGTTTGTTGACTAAGTGGACACCAAGCAGCATACTTTTTTATATATAGAAAGAAAATCAAAGACTTGGAAGGCGTACAGAACAATCTAGTGTACCAGTAAAGAGACGTTGCCGAGTTTTGGAAAAAAGAAAGACGTGCTCCTGTAGCTACTTCGAATCCAAACCTAGACTATGACTATATATGGTGCTATGCTACTCTACAAGTAATGAAACTGACATATCCAATGTTCGCTTCTCCTCTTCTCTACTTACTCTGCCTAGCATCTGAAGCTCTGGCCGCAGCAACCATGTCCACTAGCTGCTCGTCCACATGCTCTTCAGCAGGCAACAACCAGATATGCACCAAGTCGCCACCCGTACCATCGCTTGTGGGTGTCATCACACCCCCGCCGGCACGCGCACCGCAACCGATTGCTCATCGCAACCCGCTGCCGTTGGTGTGGTGCCACTGCTGCAAATCACGCAGAGTCATCCGTCGCGTCTCAACCACAATCCGCAACCCTGGCCGAGTCTTCTACAAATGCCCGAATCATGGGGTAATAATATGTTTAAGTGTTGTTCTGCTGCTTTAAGTTGCTTATTTTTTTAATAGTTTGGTTGATGATCTTCCAATTTGATTCGTGCAGAAAAGGGAAGATTCGTGTGATTTGTATTTCTGGGAAGTTGCTGATGTGGGGGAATACAACTACGTGTCAGGAACCCTATTCCAAGTCACATCGATCTAGCTGGTAACACCTCATATCACTTTGCGGCCTCACACACGGTATTCCACGGATGTCGCCTTATTATGGCCCAGGACCATTTGCGCCTTTTGGCTCACGTATATGATAGTGTCGCTAGCATCCATATGACAGAGAACCCGGGCCGACATGGCTAGTCGTGAACCCAAAGCGGCTCTAACCCATGGGGACAGGCATACATGAATCAACTTCGAGCATGTCGGTCAGCAGCGTGTGAATCCGGGCTGTAGCACTGGGCTAACAGGACTCCGGTAACCTGGGCTATAGCAGGCTAGGCAGGACTCCGGATGTCATCGCGTGACATTTCCCCGATGGGACAGACACGGGAACAAAGTGAAACACATGCCGGCCAGTCAAGTGTCCTGAGCAGTAGTGCTGGGCTAGCAGGACTCCGGTGAACCGGGCTGTAGCGGACTACTATGGCTCATGGAAGCACAAGACTACATTTCCCCATAAGAGAGGCTGCCAAGGATACACAACTAGATTGTCGGATCCCACACATACCAAGCATTTCAATCATACACACAATATACTCGATATGTGTAAATACAACATGGCATCACAACATAACTCTACGACTCAAGTATTTATTCATTAGGCTCCGAGGAGCCAGAAATACAGACATGGGTCTCATGACCCAACATTCAGAGCATACAAATCAAACACATGCGGAAGCTTAACATGTCTGAGTACAGACCTCTACAAATGAAAAAGGCTGAGAAGCCTGACTATCTACCAGATCCTGCCGAGGGCACAAGATCGTAGCTGAGGTATCAAGCTAAACGTCGAAGTCCACACGGAACTACTAGCGAGACTGAAGTCTCTCTGCAAAAACATAAATTAAGCAAATGTGAGTACAAATGTACTCAGCAAGACTTACATCAGAACTAACTATATATGCATCGGTATCAACAAGGGGGGTGGTGGAGTTTAACTGCAGCAAGCCAGCTTTGACTCAGGGCTAACCTGAACTACGACTGCAAGCAACTCTTTTGAGGTGGCGCACACGAGTCCACATATTCACCATTCAATACACCACTATGGATCCGCTCCCGTCTCCCTACGAGAAGGCCATCCATAGCACTCACACTTATCTTGCGAGTTTTAGAGTATCCACTTTCAGTTGTCTATGAACTATGCAAGGGGTCCAAGTTTCCATATCCAAGGAATCCGGCTATTCGAATAGATAATGATAACCCTGCAGGGGTGTACTTCTTCACACACGCTCCCACCACTTATCGTCGTTTACACGACATGTACTCGGCAACCTTCAAGCGGAAGCCCAACGAGGGTGTCGGCCACGGCCTACCTAAACACTTAAGTCTCTAGTCCAAGTTTATCGCCTATCCAGGTTCCATCCGCAGGGAGTCCGGCCGAGGTTTCCACATACGGCCCCGAACGATGTGAACAGGGTTCCCGAGACACCAAACGGGCGCCCGGTACACCGTGCCACGGTGTATCTACCGCATCATAGCCCACCCCTAGGGTCTGCGCTATGCACGGCCGCCAACACATAACCTACAAACACCAGAAACTAGTTGCAACTCCTAGACAGAGTACTAGGGTAATTAAGAAGCCGAGAGGGTCAATTAAGGATCCCAATGAGTGGTAGTAGTTGTTCATGGATCATAGACACAGAACTCAGTTCCTGAGGACGATTTCAATGAGACAACCCACCATGTACTCCTACATGGCCTCTCACCGCTACCTTTACCAAAATGTGTTCACACACAGTAGGACATGTTCACACACCCGATTCATTCCCGATGAATCAGACCTGACGCAACTCTATGCAATAGCAGGCATGACAAACAAGCATGAATGAGTAGGCACATCCGGACTCAAACAACTCCTACTCATGCTAGTGGGTTTCATCTATTTACTGTGGCAATGACAGGTCATGCAGAGGATAAGGGGTTCAACTACCGCAACAAGTAAAAGATGAATCGTTGTTGTCCTAATGCAGTAAAAGAGAGCAGGAGCGAGAGAGTAGGATTGTATCGGAATGAACAAGGAGGTTCCGCTTGCCTGGCACTTCTGAAGATATCAATGGGTCTTCATCAGTGTCAACAATCACAGCGTCGGTACAACGTCTATCGAGAGGGGACAACCACCGGCAATAGAGAAGGAACACAATCAATGCAATGCACAACATGATGCATGATAATGACATGGCAATATGTTGTTGATTGAGCTAATGCAACTAGCAACACAATTAAATGAAGTTGGTCTGAATACAAGATTCAAATTCAAACTCCATATATGATTAGTTAAATGCCATTTATTTGTTTTGTCCAAAACAGAGGACAAACATTGTTCAAACATGCATGAAAATGCCATAAACAGATTCCTTGAATTTTTCTGATAATTTTTCATATATAAATTATTTCATTCTGAGATATAGATTATTTTCTATAATTTTTAGAAGTTTTAGGCATTTTTTGAAAATAAATAAATCATTTAGATTTATTTAAAATCTAGAAAAGGTTTTACTGCGTCAGCATGACATAAAAGTGACGTCATCAGGTCAACTGTGGCTGGCCAGGTCAAACCTGACCAGTGGGGCCTACTGGTCAGTGACACACCGCTGGCATGAGTCACTGGCGTGTGGGGTCGGTCAACATGTGACGTGGCCGGGTCTAACTGACCTGTGGGGCCCATGTGGTTAGTTTAATCTAAACAAAAACTAAACCAGAGTTAATTAGGCAGCGGGGCCCACATGTCTGTGAGTCTGTGGGTCATTAGCTTAGTGCTAATTAGTTGTTAGGCCGGCATTTAGCCGCCAGCGACGAGCAAACACGGCGAGGAGGCTCGGGTTTCGCCCACGGGCGACCAAACCCGCGGCGGAGGGCATCTACGCGTTGCTCATGCTTGTCCGCATCGAGCAGTGCAAGCGGCAGTGGCTAGGGCGGCCCGTAGAGACGGCAACGGCGACAAGTGTGGTGGCCGGAGCTCGGTGGTGCACGAGCGTAGGGCTACGGCTCGCCCTCGAGGGAACCAGATAGCTAGGCCGCATCTAGGGGGTCCTAGGAGCATGGTGGACGGCACAACTGGGCCTGGTAAGCTCAGAGGTGAGCAGGAGGTCGGCCATGGCGGACGGCGGCCTTGGGAGCTCATGGGGCGGCAGCTAGAGGAAGCTAGCGAGAGGGGGAGGTGAGGGGAAAAGCTTAGGGGCTCACGGCGAGTGCAGGGGAGCAAACGGCGAGCTCAGGGAGGCATGGACGACGACTGGGCATCTCCGGCGATCTAGGGAGGCAGAAAGTTGAAGACGACGGCGTCGGCGGCATTTGGCGGCGTCTGGCGTTGCTTGACTCAGCGGAGAGGGTGTTGGCGATGAGGCGATGGCCGTGGACACGTCAGCGAGGCAAGGGGGAGGCGGTGGCTGCGGCAGCAGCGAGCGGTGGCGACGGTTGTGCTCGGTGGAGAGAACAGAGGAGGGGGAGACCGTTCGGGGAAGAGAGAGAGGTCCAAGGGAGAGGGTGAGGATGAGGGAGAGCGAGAGAGCGTCAAGGGGGTCGCGTGGCGTCCTCGGGGCGACGGGGAGACATGCAGGGAGGCAGGAGGTGGTCGGCGCGTGGCCGGTGCGCGGCGAGCACGCGCCCCTGCCTTCTGGCGCGAGGTAAGGGGTGACTGGCTGCTGCGGGTGGGCTGGGCCGCTGGAGTTGGGCCAGGTGGGCTGCCAGGAGGTAAGTGCCAGGTAACTCTTCCCTCTTCTCTTTTATGTTTTCATTTATTTAATTCTCTGTTGTTTGTTTTGAATTAGTAGAAATATTAATCCATTTTAGAAAATTCTGAAAATAATCATAGGCACCTTTGGAATTACTCCCAACAGCCTAAAATTACTTTCAAAAGTATTTGGGCATTTAAAAGTACTTATAGTATTTTAAATGCCCAAATGCGAATAGTTATGTCTTAATTCAAAAATCCAAAATGGCTCCAAAATTTATGAACCCATTTTGGCAGAGGTTTTAGCCAGAACCAAAAATGATGAACATTTTTTAAGGGCATATTGGGTTCATTGAAAATATTTAAAGTTGGGCCTATTTGCATTGCTTTGGTGCTAGGGGTTTGATCATCCCCATTTCAGTTTCATAAAAAAATAAACATGATGCCATGATGATCATGCAAGAGTAAGCAAAGCTAAGCTAGGGCTGTGACACTACGTTGATTATTTGGTTAGCTGAGAAATCCCAATACCGGCAGGTTGGGGTGTTGGACAAGTAACTGAAGGAACGACAGAAGAGGAAGATGCAGAGCAGAAGGTTAAAGATGCAGTTCCTCTGATCATGGCCCAGCAACAGCTGCTGAACGGCCTTGACAGCAATGAGGAGATGAAAGAGCTTGTGAAGATAATGGGTAAAATCGATGTGCTGTGTAGGATGATTGTCTCTTTATTTGCAGTGTATGTAGCACTCGTGATGTATTCAGTGGCTACGACATGAGCACTTTGCTGAAACTAGTAATGAATGAAACCTGTGTAGGAGGCTAGGCGTAGTGTTGTGAACATCTAATGATTTCTATTAACAGAAATCAGGGGGTATCCCCTTTTGCTCATATAATAAATAAATAGCATAGGCCCTGTCGGGTCAGCTTTGTTCTCATTCGAAGACGTCGAGCAAATTGTAGTCCAACAGCAAACTATGTCATCAAATTCACAGCCAAATATGAGTACAACTAAACAACAATGTCATCATGTTTTAGTTGTCATACAATCACCAAACACAAATCAGCATACATAACAAGTGATGTTCTCACGGCAAAATACTAAACAACATGTTCATCAGGTTTCAATTGTCATAGCAAACACAATTTCACATAGTAGATAAAAAAACATATTCTGACAGGCAAATACGACAAAAGCAATGTAATCATCATCCGCAGCAGCAACGTCAACATCTTCGCCATGTGTATCAGTCTGAATCATAATTCCCCATGGTGTCATCTTCTTCTTCATCCTCAACATCCTCGAACGTTGGCTTCTTCTTGATCAACTCTTGTATGTCCACAGCACGACAGGCAATCTTTTCGCCGGCGTCATTGACGTGATGGTTCTCAAAGATATTAGGAACATCTGTGTTATCTTGTACATCAGGAGCAGTGTAAGCATCATCTTGTTGTGCAACTTCATTAAACGAATTTCTCTGCTCAAACCTTTGCAATACTCTCCAGTCATCGCTACGTGCAAATGTGTCTTCCAAGAAAAATATCTGTGTTGCTTGATTTGCCAAAATAAAAGGCTCGTTGGTCTAGTAGCCTCCTTGACATTGATGGATTTGAAATAATCATCAGCTCTGGGTTTTGCGATCCTAGAAAACAGGTTATACCAACGACAGCACAACAGAACCACACACCAATGATCCTCGGAACTGGAGATATACTTCAACTAAACAATGTCTGTTATGTTAGCATACATTTCAGTTATCTCTTTGTCATACGTATCCGTGCTCATGATGGCACTGTTTTGTGTCTTCCTGCCTTCGTCTCGTGCAAGGGTGTTGTAGCGCACATCTCCAACAACGCAAGATTCATAATGTCTTACCCGAGTATCAGGACCCATTGGTAGTGAGTAAAGGGCATCATCAACTGCCTGCCCATCCTCCCTCATCTTCTTAACCTATGGTTAGAAAATAGACAAGCTGATCATCTTATGTACTCAACATATTAAAAAAACGGACAGTGCACTTCAAAAGCTTACATGGTTCTTGAACCATTTCGCAAATCCTGCCATAATCAGTTTGTCAATGTTTCTTGGATTTTGCGGCAGTAACTCCTCTTTGTAGATGCTTCACAACATAGTGATCACGTCAAACATCTAAATATATAAGAATGTGCTGCAAGTTTAGTAGATTACGATGTATAAGCTGCAGTACCACGCTTACTTGATGTAAGGTAGTATCTCAGGACAGTTATTTAACACATACCAAACCATTTTGTCCAAATCTTTAGGTTTGTCCTCTTGTCGACTCTTCCCTGTAACTCGAACAGAATAATCGAAAACATTGAGCCCGGGGTTGTCTTCACCCACCTCTTTGCTAAGCTGATCAGCTGTTTCAATGTATTTTGAGCAGAATGTCAACGCTTCTGTAGCAATGTAGGCCTCTGCAATGGAACCCTCGGGTCTAGCTCTGTTCCTAACATAGCCCTTGAAAGTGCCTAGCTGCCTTTCAATAGGGTACATCCAGCCATACTATACTGGACCTCTAAGTAGTGCCTCATCAGGTAGATGAACAGCCAAATGCACCATCACATCAAAGAAGGCTAGAGGATATATCTTCTCAAGGTCGCATAGGATAGTTGGTATCTTGTCTCTAAGACGCTCCAAAGCATCTATCCTGATATTCCTACTGCAGAGTTCGCTGAAGAATTGTCCCAACTCTGCAACTGCTCTGTATAAGTCAGGGCATCCCAATCCTCTAAGGATAACAGGTAAAACCCTTTGAAGTAGGACGTGGCAGTCATGAGTTTTCAACCCTTGTACCTTGTTTCCATCTGCGCTGACTCTCCTTTCAGGGTTGGAAGCAAATCCATGTGGGAATCTCACACATGACAGGACCTCATAGAATTCTTTTCTTTTTACCTTGTCCAAGACGTACACAACTGGTGCCATATCCCGTGGTTTACCTTCATCTTGCACCTGCAAATCCTTTCTGATACCCAGGTGTGTCAAATCAATCCTAGATTTTAAGGTATCTTTCATCTTGCCTTCAATATTAAGAAGTGTGCCGATAATGCTGTCACATATATTTTTCTCTACGTGCATCACATCAAGATTATGCCGCAGATCCAAATCTTTCCAATACTCCAAGTCACGCAAAGTGGACCTGCGGGTAAACAATAATCTCTCTTCTACCCTGCCACACTTCCTTTTCCCGCTACCATTACCAGGATGGTTTCCTAGTGTAATATGCTTGACCTTCTCTAATTCCACTTGCAACTCATCGGCGGTGAGCCTCTTTGGCGCATCACGGTTTTCATGATTTGCATTGAACACATGTCTTCGGTATTTTCTAGGATGCGGCTTGTCCTTGGCAAGGAAACGGCGGTGTCCAATGTAACAGATCTTGCTAAGTATTTCGTATGACAGCGGATTCCCGTCACAGCGAACACATGCATTGTAACCATGTGTCGTTCGCCCTGACATAGTGCCCAAAGCCGGATAATCATGGATGCACCAAATTATAACAGCACGCAGAAATAAATCAGCTGGTGGGCTACTATATAGGTCTCGAGTGAGAACACCCTTCCATAGTTGTTGAAGTTCCTCCACAAGAGGCTCCATGAATAAATCAAAATCCTTTCCAGGACTTTTTGGACCTGGGATGAGCAAGGCCATCATGTAGTTTGATTCTTTGGTGCAGACATTTGGAGGCACGTTGTAAGGGATAACAAGCACTGGCCACATGTTATATGTGGCGCTCTGGTGGCCAAATGGGTTAAATCCATCTGAAGCTAAGCCAAGTCTAATGTTTCTCGAGTCAGCAGCAAACTCTTTGTGTTTATCATTGAACCTTTTCCACTCACTACCATGAGATGGATGGCTCATTACATTCTGATCTCTGTACTCCTGGTTCCTAGAATGCCACAGTACATCCTCTCTTGTTTCAGCATCATGAAACAACCTCTGCAATCTTGGTGTAATTGGAAAATGTCTCAGAACATTATGAGGAATCCTCTTCATAGCATCGCCATCTTTCCATCTTGATGATTTGCATTTCGGGCATTCACTTAAGTTGGCATAATCCTTCCGGAACAGAACACAATTATTCTTACAAACATGGATCATATCATATCCAATTCCAACTGCACGAAGGAAATTCTTCATTTTACTATAGGTGTGTGGCAGCTCAGACGCATCTGGGAAAGATTTGTGGAAAGTAGCCAACATCGCATCAAATGATTTGTTGGTCATCCGCTCAGATGTCTTGACCTGAAGAAAGGTGACCATAGCTGAGAATACTGATAGCTTATTTCCTGGGGTGACAACAACGTTGAATTGTTCCAACATGCGGGCCCACCATTTTTCTTCTGCAGGTGAAAGTTCACGGAATGCATGAGCATTTCATCGCATTGTTTCAATGTTGGTCAAACTCACTGGCTCCGCCACCGCCACCTCGTCCTCCTCTTCCACCTGAGAATCAGGCAGATCAAGATGGTGATCTGCTGCTTCCATGTAGTCAATAACATTGACGTTCACAGCTTCACCATGATGAACCCACCTAGTATATGTGACCGACATCCCATACAAGTGTAGATGATTTTGCACAGTTGACTGGGGTCTCGTAACTGAATTCATGCAACTGCTACACGGGCAGAGCACATATGATTTCGGACCACCGTACTCAGCTCTGATAAAGTTCATGAAGTTTTCAACCCCCTCGACATATGCAGCGGAGAATCTTCGAGCAGAAGTTATCCAAGTCTTGTCCATCTGTTAGACATACAAATTAGTTCTTCTACTAGATATTACAGGAAAAACATATATGCTTTTTTATGAAGTCCAGAAAAAATACCTAGGTCGATGTCTAAACCTATGGCAAGATAATTGGACGAGCAGATATAAGTAACAAAATATATGTAAAGCTAATTCAACAAACAGATTTGAGTGCCAAATTATGGCAGGCTGTTTCAGCAGTCAATGAGGCCGAGCACACAGCCATGGAACTATCAAAGGCCATCGCAGCAACAAAGATCGAGTATAAAACGGTGTAGAGCTATTTCACCTAACAGATTAGCTACTAGACCATGGCAATCTACGTCACAATAAATATATGGCAGGATATTTGAGCAACTAATCGGCCTTGGCATGCCATCTCAGCTAAGCAGATTGAGTGCAGAACAGGGCAAGGGAGCTTCTTAACCAGAGCATATTAACAGTAAACTACTTCGGTAAACAGTGAGATTAACAGCGTCTATCAGCTAACATTCAGCGCTACACCGACATGAACGGGGCCTCAGTCTAGAATGCGCGTACCGTGGGAGAAGCTGACCGCCGTGCGTCTCCACACGAACGTCGTCAGCGGTGGCGGCGCTGACCGCCATGCGCCTCCACAAGAACGTAGCCAGAGGTGGCGGCGCGGCTAGAGGACGGCAGTCTACGAGAGCGTACTGTGGGAGCGAGAGGATCGCCGAACCGTGGCGCCGATGTATCGGCGCGGCGGGGACGACGGCTTTGGCGGAGCGAAGGGAGTGGAGGGGGACAGGGGGGAGGGGGTTTGGGGAATATTATTGGCTAGTTGGCCGAAGGGCGGTTGAATCGGATTTGGGGGGAATTTTTGGGTGTGGGGGGGAGGATTTTCGTACGGTGGGCGGGGGGAGTTTGGCGCATGGTCGGTTTCTCCAAGTGCAGTCCCACATGTCAGTGAAGAGGCAAGCCGAAGCGCATTCCGTTTGCGTGAGCCATGTGCAGGACCGAACGTGTGTGGGGTGCAATGCGACCGCGACAAGAGCGATGTGAGTGTACCGCCTTTTTCCTTTTAAACTAGGTGCTTCGCCCCCTCAAAAAAAATTGTTGCTTCGCATGATCCATCGATACTACTACTAGTAATTCGGTAATCCCGACTAAAACGGCGCGGTCGGGTCTTTTCCCGCGCGATATGCTGGGAGGTTGGCTTAGTTGGGTTTTTAGGACGAGTAATGCTACACCTACGTAATCCCAGTTACGTAATTAACGTAATGTGAAACTTGTGAGCTGTTGATTGTAGATTGGGGGGAGGGAGGGGCCCGCCACCATGAAAATCAGGGGAGGAGAGAGAGAGGCAATTTTCGTTATCCCTTTCATAGGTTCCCGTAGATATAGAAAGATGTGAAATGCGTGAATGTGTAGTGGACGTACTATTGGAGTGCCTAAGATAATTTGTGTATGTATAGACCCTATGTGTTTATTTTACTTCGCATGTTAGATTTGTCTTGGTTTAATAAAAAGCAGAGTTGGTGATGATGGTGTGCCTGTCATCCTGCAATATAGGCCGTCCGATCTATATCTAACGGATAGGAAGGAAACTATGACAATTTACCCGCACTCCTCTCCACATTTGCAGATAAGGCTTTCCCTCATTCATCCTTTTCTCCCACAAGATCTTGATCTTCCGTGCAACGCATGGGCATCTTGCTAGTACTCCTACAATATGTATATTATTGTGAAAGTTCATATACACCGGCCGAGATTAATGCAAACACGGCAGATTTTCATTACATTTCGAACTTTTATAGGACAGAAAAATAAAAGAAACCAGACCCTAAACCTATTCTACGGTGGAGACTGACGTCCTCCATCTGCGATCTCTATGTACGGGGGCGGGGTTCAAGACCCGTGAAGTGAAGGTGCGGTCTTCAGCGAGGAAGAGTAGAACACGGGATACAGACCGGCCAGTTGGCACACCATGCCCTGCCGCCTCCCATGCCCTGCTCATCCTCGGAGGAGTCCCCGACCTCGGCGGTGCCGGACGTTGGAGGGTGACAAGTAGGATGCGTGGCTGACGGTGCTCCCATCGTCGGTCACCAGCGTGGCCACCTCTTGTGCGGTCGTGTCCATGTCCGGCTACGCCGCTATTGCGTCGCGAGAGGCGACTTGAGCGAGGGAGGCGACCTCGAGCTTCATCCCCGAAGACAAGCTCTCCCGCAGAGTGTCCGCACTTGCGGTCATGGTGGATGTGGTGCTAGGTAGGAGGATGATGCGCTATGGTGTGGAGGTTAGCTGGGTGTTGTCGCTTTAAGTAGCGCATTCCAGTGAGGCCAAGCGTACGGGTGTGTCATTAAGTTGCCGGAGTTGGTTCCTCGGGCACCGAGCCTCTTAACGATGACATACGAATGGACGGCGTCAATGCGGGCAGCTGGCGCCGGCTAGGAATGCACCGTGCGACGGCGCGAGGGACGCGGGTTTTGGTGTGCCAGGGTAGTCAGCTGCGGTCGTGGCAACGTTGGAGATGCCCTTTGCTCACATGCGATCCCCGAATGTCATTGAAAAAGCAAGAAGACCCAGCATGGTCTTAGGTCCAGAGGATGCAGTTGGCCGCGCTACACCACTTCGCGGATGCGTCGCGGCGCCCCGTGCATCCTCGACGAGACGGGTGTTGGGGTGTGTTTGGATTGTGGCCAAAGTGCACCTTACCAAAATTTTGGTCATGCCCAAAGATTGGTCTTTGTTTGGATGGTTGCCATTTTTTGGCATGCCAATGAACTCTAGCCAACTCTAGTTCATTTTTCTTGCCAATGTCGGCCAAATCATGGGCAACCAATACCTCAACCAAAATTTTGGTCATGACCCAAAGATTGGTCTTTGTTTGGATGGTTGCCATTTCTTTGGCATGCCAATGAACTCTAGCCAACTCTAGTTCATTTTTCTTGCCAATGTCGGCCAAATCATGGGCAACCAATACCTCAACCAAAATTTTGGCTACCCAATGCTTTGATGGGGCAACCTTGGGCACAAGCCAAACATACCATGGGTCGTGCCACAGCACTAACGCCACCCTTGGCACACTGAAACCGACCGTGTCTAGCTAGGATATGAGCTTGTCGCTCACCGCGGTCGCCGTGTCCAGTGGCGGTGCTGGAGCTGCGCCCCGTTGTTGGCCCCAACGACCCACATGAACGGTTGTCAGTGGCGAGGAGGTCGTGGGCTAGCTCCTCCATTGGACTAGTCTGCGCTACGTCATCCCGACGGGTGTGCCCCACATGTCGGTTTCCCTGTTTTCCCGGCCATATTCGAGTGTTAGTGCTCCGCATTGCGCATTAGGCCTTTCACTATGTAGGCCAAGCGAGACAACTTATTGTTTATTTGAGCCGTTCAAGTATAATCATGTGGCGTTTTCTTATTTCTCATTCCTCTCCAACCCTCTTCTCCATCGATCATGTCGCCCTCCAGTCCAGTCCATCCTCCCGCATGCCTCATTTGAACATTGTGCCGAGTATCATTCGCATGTACCCACTTTCAATAGATCTCCGGACCCCGAGACGAAATCGAGAGGGAACGAGTGGGGGCACGTGATACCTAAGGCGGATTCAAAATTTTGAACCGGTGATCATAGCATCCGCAAATCATATATAAAGGGTATTCAATGTTCGTCTCGTTTTTGAACGTACAATATACTCCCTCCTATCCTTTCTAGTTTACATATAAGTTTTATGTGTAGTCAAAGTATCTCTACTTTGATAAAAAAGGTATCAACATTCAACAACGCCCAATCAATATAGTTAGATTCGTACGTACTCCTAGATTTGTACTCGAGGTGGTTTCCAATTTGACTATTGACAAGATTAATAGTACATGAGATGTATAATGTGAAAATTATATCATTGGAAACTCCTTTCACATACGAATTTGACTGTATGCTTTGTGTAAGTTGCATGTCATATATTATTACTCTAACATTTGGTCAAAGTTAGCCTCGAAAAACGCATTAGACCCTGTATGCTTTGTGTAAGTTGCATGTCATATATTATTACTCTAACATTTGTGTAAGTTGCTCTAGCATTTGGTCAAAGTAGTATAGTGGAAGTGGATCCTCTGACGTAGGTATCCCTGCCTTACCCTTCCTTTAGATCACTTACTGGCGGACCCCATGCTTGCTAGGCCCCGCATGTTAGTTACTCAATGGGTTCGGCCACGTCAGGGGATCCTCCGTAGTATACTCCCTCTGTTTTATTTACTCCGCATAAAACGGAGGGAGTGGTGGTATAATAAATGACGCGGGCGGGGGAGGGGGAGGGACATCGGTTTGCTCTCAACTGCGGTCCAACAAGCGAGTGAAAACGCAAGACGAAGCGCGTTCCATTCGGTGAGTGACGTGGAGGGTCAAGCGTGCCGGGCTGCAACGCGAACGCGACAAGAGTGATGTATAGTCAAAACCGATTGACCGGTCGTCACCGGAACCACTATTCACACCAGAACCTTCGCTGCTCGGCCTACGCCAGCCACTGCCCTAAAACCACACCAAATCTCCAGCCCATTCCCCCACCTTTTGATCCCCTAGGCCGCATCAAGCGTCCCCTAGTTCGCCGGGAAGTCATGGTGCGCCGCAAGATCACTTACTACAAGATGTTGACGCCGGAGCGTCGCGCAGAAAATGCGGCGGCGGTCGGTGCCACAGACCTCTGTTCCCAAGCTCGCTTTGCGGCGGGCCAATCCCTGAGTTCTCTAGAGCCAAGCTACGAGGAGGAGGAAGCCGATCCAATGTTCATGGCGGAGGTCGCTGCGTAGAAGGCCCCCGATGGGTATGAGAAGATGGACGTCGACTTCGTGCCGGCGTCCGAGTCCCCCATGGTGCAGGCGGACCAGCGGTTCAACATGGTGATACTAAAGGAGGACCGGGAGGCAGAGGCTCAACTCGACGCGGAGCGCGCGCATGCCGCTGCCATCGAGGCTCTCTTGCAGGCGGAACCGGATGTCGTGGATGTGAACCGGGCGGCGGAGGCTCAACTTGAGGCGGAGAGCGTGGATGCCGCTGCCATCGAGACCCTCCTACAGGCAGAACCGGACGTCCTGGACTTGAACCGGGCGGCAGAGGCTCGACTCGGCGCAGAGCGCGAAGATGCCGCTCTCATTAACGCCCTCCTGCAGGCGAAACCGGACGTCCTGGACTTGAACCGGACGGCGGAGGCTCGACTCGACGCGGAGCGCGCGGATGCCGCTGCCATCAAGGCCCTCCTGCAGGCCGAATCGGACGTCCTCGACTTGAACCGGGTTGTGCTCTCGTCCGTGCAGAGCACCCGCACGCTCCGCTTGAACGAGTAGTTGGAGGCCGAGGACAACCACGGTGCGGAGACACACGTCGGCAGCGACGGCTGGTTCGCGCCGGCAGCCAAAGACGACGAGGCCGTCTCTTTCCGCGAGCAGTGATAGTTTTTCTTTATGTTGTTGTTTTTATGGATCTTCTGCTGTGTAAAAACATATATTTGTTATGCAAGTCGCCTGACTTGGGTCAGTCTACCATTTCAAGCGGTTGGATGAATATCCTACATCTCCTAACCCTTTTTTCCTTCTTCCTCACCCCTTCTTCTTCCCCAACAGACCACCGCACAGGCCGTACGGATACTCCTCAACATGCGGTTGGATAAACATACTCTATGGACGAAAATTATGTGCAGCGATAGGATGGCTGAGCTTGGTTTGTTCACATGCGACAACACATGTCAGTGAGGGTGTGTTCCCTTGGTTAGGTTTGCGGCGTGCAGGAGCGACTATGTGAGGGTGCGGTGCGACCGCGGCGTGCAGGAGCGACCTGTGAGGGTGCGGTGCGACCGCGACAGCCGTGCGCAAGTGTACCTCCTTCTCATTTTGAAAACTTTAGGCAAGCTTGGCAAAAATGAGTGGCGAAATTTGGCAATGCAAGGCCTAGACCCAAACAGGATAAGTACGTACGTACTAGGAGTACTAGTGTTAAAAAAGAAAGGCGGGGTTTTCCTTCGCGGGATTTAATCAATACAAATCCTCGTTTCAAGTGTCAATTAATGCGTATTTTTTTCTCCAAAGACCAAAGAGCTAACCATCTCACTCCTCATCGCTTGATTAATGCAGCGCCATGCAAACCAACCTTCTCACTTCCGCATGCATGCATGTCGTCTCTCTCTCCCCTGTCCATCTCTCTGCACGCATGCGCCTCTCGCTCTCTGTCCTGTTTCTGCATGCAAGCAGCTCTCCCTGCCTTGGGAAGATGCGAAGCACATGGGAAAGAGAGATGGGATTACTGCAGGCACGCATGCGGTGGAAAGGGATGGAGGGCCCGGTTGGAAAGAGCAGCGAAAAATGCCGAGCATTGCGGGGAAAACAAAATTTTCTTAGACGCAAACAAAAAAGGACCGGAGGGAGTACTACTAGGAGTACTAGTGCGGTGAGATGGTTTCTCGAAGAAGATGATAGAGAAGCGGAGTCGGCGAAGAGTGAAATGATGGTTGCTTCGTCTGTGCTTTTGTGATTTGACGCCTCACTGCTTTGTGATTTGTGATAGAAGGGACAGGGGCGTAGACTCTGTGCTCTATATTGTACTACATGCGTCCAAGCATGGGAGAAAGAGGAGAGACGTTGCATTTTTCTATTCCTTCAATCAATCAATCAGGGAGCTTCGGTTCCATCTTTTTGGCTTTGGCATCACCGTCCATAATGGTTCCCACGATGCCAAAAGCTATTTTCACATTTGGCTACACATTGTGGATGCCCTTAACCGTACCACTTGGTTTTGCTCCTGTGTGCTATCTATACAAATCTCAATTATATTGATCTAAAAAATTATAGAATCAAGATTAGTAAAAAGGATGTGATTTTGCCGCGCGGATGGCGGGGGAGGTTTCTTATTTGAGCAATGCTACATCCACGTAATGGTTTACGTAAAGTTACGAACTGATGTGATGTGGGACTATTTGATTGGGTTAAAGGAGAGGATTAGGCCCACCCCACCTGAAAATTAGGGGGGCATATATAGATTAGATGGAAAGTATACGTAGCAGCTACGTAGCCCTTTGTGAGTCTAGGATTACGCTTCTTATTTTTGGAGGACGTTGTCCTGGCGGTTTGCTAACATGCGGTCCCACGTGTCAGTGCTTTACCAAGCCGATCTGCATCCCACATGAGGCAGAACAACGGCAGAAGCAACACGTGGTTAAGTTGAAGAAGATGAGAGAGAAGCAGATTCAGCAACGAGTGAAATGATGGTTGCTTCGTCCCTCCAACTTAACTGCGGTAAAGGTGCAGCTTTGTGATTTGACGCCTCATTGCTCATTACTACACCGGCGCCATGACTGGGGTGCTTCACCCCGGCTGCTCTGCACTGTATTCCGGTATGGCACATGGACCCGGTAGCTTGATGTCCCACATGTCGGTGAAAGGGACTAGAAGATTTATGAAAGCGAGCGCTCCACTCTTACGACGGAGGAGTAGACGACAGGACGGCCCAGTGAACTGTCACTTGTACTGTATAGTACTATAGTTTTGTTGTTTCGCATGATCCATCGATACAAACCCGATTAAACAGGAAAGGGCGGGATTTTTCCCGCACGGTAGATGTTACTGGCCATACATTTCAAAGGCAATTTTAGTGTATGCAAACTGAATAATTATAAGTAACAATATGATATCTAGTAAAACCAAAAACACATATGATTTATTGTGTTAGAGTGTAGTAGTAGTGTTGTATTGCATACTGTAGTTGTTAGATGTAACATGCGAGAACGTGTAGAGATGTAGTTTTGGAGGGCCTATAGAGAGAAAAGCGTAATATGGTCACCGAACTTCAGAATAAGCTGATTAAGGTCACTATATACGTTTTGCGGTGATTATACGGTCACTTGCTCACAGTTCAGCATCAGATTGCACTCTGTTGACCGGCCAAATAGTCTGCATGGCGCCATGTTGACTAGTTAAATTGACCACGTTCCTTGTGGGTCCCAGCTGTCAGTTCGCATAGGCAAAAGGTCAGATAAACACAAATTTACGCAGGCACGACAAGGCTCCAACCCGTGCGCGGGAATCACCTGGTTGTGTATGTGTCTGTCAGGGCCTGATGTGTGCGCATGCACGTGCAGGTTGAGCACTTGAGCGTGAGAGTGTGTGTTGGTTGTGTGGTGTACTGGTGTGTGCATGCATGCATGCGTGTATGTGTGTGAGTGTTGCGTGCGTGCGTGTGAGTGTTGCGTGGGTGTGTGGCTGCGTGTGTATGTGTGAGTGTTGCGTGCATGTGTGGGTGCATGTGTTTGTGTGAGTGTTGCATGGATGCAGTTCGTGTGCATGCGTGCGTGTGTGTATAATCACCACACCAGCTCCTGTGTGTTAAAACAGACGGCTCAGCATACCAATACAAGGCCACCTTGTCCGTTGTGCCCGCGGTCATGACTTCGAACCACCGTCCAAATATATTTTTGTCGTTTGTTTTCATTCATACTAGCAAGATACCCGTGTGTTGCACGTAACATCAAGATGCATTTATATGACTTGTTTATATTGTGAGAGAAAAGGATGAACGAGGGAAGGCCTTATTTGCAAATGTGGAGAGGTGTGTGGGTACCTTTTTACAAAATTGTCATAATTTCTTTCCTATCCGCCAAACATAAATCGGATGGCCTATATTGCAGGATGGCAGGCACACCTTCACCACCAACTCTGTTTTTTATAAGAGTGTATTTTATGTATTCTATAAGAGTGTAGATGTAGAGTAGATACAAGTCGACAGGTGGGCACGATGGTAGTGAGATAATGTGATGCAACACTAGAGGTGCCACGTGGAGCGTTTAACTGGTCAACTAGTCATGTCATGAGCAAATACAGAGTTGTACGGTGAGCCCGTGACTGTATAATAACCATTAAACGTAAATGGTGACTGTAATGAGTGGATTCTGAAGTCCAATGTATGTATCGTGCTTTCGCTTCAAATACAATGATCGTCATTGCATATATCGCGAGAGAAAGATGAAACATGCGTGAATTTTCTGGGGGGCTTACTTTTAGAGGACCTGGAGATAGTTTTGTGTGCATACATGAAAGGGGCGTACAGGGGGGGTATGCGATGGAGAGAGAGATGCTCTTCGTTTCTCTTTATTATGACTAACTTTGTATACTAGTTGACCCGTTGCGCCAAATGGCACAGAGACCCGCTAAAGCCATGTTGTCGATGAAAATAGTTTCATTTTGCAAGAACATATTTGATATTGGTAATAGAAAGCCCATGTGTTAAGTTATGCTATACTGAAAATATGTTTATCACGTTGAGAAATCTGTGTTTGAAAAAAAATCATATTTCTATAACATGCATAGACCAACTAAGGAAGTATTTTTTTTAAGTTGAAAATATCGTTATCACCATGAGAAATCTGAGTTTGAAAAAAACATGTTTGTATAATATTTAGACTTGTTTGTGTGGCCCATCCGGAGTCGGGCTTGCATCTCCTTTCCTATTATTAATGATTTCTCTGCATAACACAAATGGACCGTTACAGCAAACAGCACAATGTCTATTTCAAACACAAATTGTATTAAAAATTAAATTAAGTTTTAGCACGGAGGAACAGTCCAGACTTGAAACAGCGGATGCAACCACTTTACAAATTCAAACTCTTTAGCAACCATTTATGATTATGATGTCTAATGGAATAAGGTGTCAATTTAGACTAAAGAGTTATTTGAAATGCGTTTCATTCGTTCTTCACAAAGTGCTAGATACAATTTCACTGTACATAAGAATTTTCAAGCTCATTTAAAAAGGTATTTTCATGCATACAAGCCATAACTAAACAACATGAATGTAAATATATATGACTGAGTCATACTTCCTAATACAAAAGCAAGTAGGTAGGCCTGTTTTAGAGATTGTGGTAAATTACAACTCATTATTACACGCAAAATGTTTTTGCTTCGGAGCAGAACACTGATATTTTTGTCTTCATATCCTTTTCTTCTCAGAGCTGGAGTGTGATGCCTTGCTCCTATTCATGGCTCTTGACCTACAATTTTTGAACAAACTAAATTAGTTATTCATTCAATGGGAAATCTGAAGTGGGGATTACTTCGCCAATATCGTTAGCAAGTTTATATGAGGGAAAAGAAAGCAATGTAACTTCCAAAAGCAAAGGTAAGAATGAAGTACATACTATAGCTGGGAAAGTAGGAACATGAGCTGCGACATGTTTCAGAAAAATGGTCGAGGTTCCCTGATCCTAAGAATATGAGCTGCGATTATTTTGTCAGGGACTCATGGCTGTATATGACTTTCACAAGCAACATCCCATATGTGACAACCTACCTTCGACCACAAAGCTATATAATCTATATAATGGTGAAAAATGGAGCTTTCGATAACCTGCATACCTATTTTTCCTAAAGCAAAGCTAAGAATGAAGTACACAGTATTTTAACTGGAAAAGTAGGAAAATTAAATCATATACTCTGAAACATATTGCAGAAAGAGAAGTGTGAAGCACACTTCCTTGAAATTTGAACATAAGCGGACATATATTTTTGTTGAGCCTGCTATATATCTATGGGGAAGCATGGATAAGAAAAGATAGAAATCTAGAAAACGTATGCAAATTCACATATATTTTTCTAAAATCCCATGGAAATGTGTTGGTCCACTTGGTCTATCAGGTTGGTATATTTCAAAAAAGCAAGTCAGGCAGCTAATAGTTTGGATAAAACCTCTATAGATAGTAGAAAACAACTTCCAATGATTCAACTGTACATACTACAAAGTTCGCCAGGAAATGAGACGAGCCAGCAAAATACACTAAGTTACAGAAGAAGCACCTGAAATACAATAGTGGCAGTTAGTTTGGCAAGAAACCTGCATATATTTGAGTGCAATTCACATCCTCTAGGCCATCGTTCTCACGCATTTTTTTCCTAGTAAGTAGAAAGCATATACAAAGTATGAAAAGGGGATACAGATTTACAGCAAATAGTAGTTTCAGAGCTTTTAGAAGGCCGTCCAGTTTTGCATAGTATGCTTTCACCTATGGAGAACTGGACGCTGTACTACTAATTTCAGAGTCAAGACATATTTCAATCTCTAAAAGAAACCTGACACGAACCATCTGCTACTCTAGAAATTTTATTTATCACGGCTAACCAACATGGAATGATCATCTGACTTTCTGGCTATACTAACGTGTAAATATTTGGCAGGTATAGACTATAGTGTCAACCATACAGTATTATTTGCAAAAGCAAGGAAGGTTGCTGTGGCTAGATAAATGACTCGTTTCAGGTTGACTGCCAAATTTTTGTTACAAAGTGGATGCCTACTAATAGCGCATCTCGGGGAATCACAGTGAGATTGAAAGGCCTGGAGAAATGCAAAACGGCAAGATAAAATTCATACATTGGCATAGAGAGAAACTAAAAGAAAAACATGCACCATCAATCACTCACCAAGGTCAGCAGCTGGACAATAGCTGAGCTGCCATAGATGGTTACCAAGTAATGAACATAAGGAAAATCACTACAAAATAACCATGAGAGCACCAAACTATCTGCAAACATGAAGGCCCTTTCTTGGATTAGACAGGACGAGTACGCCATGATGATCCAAAGAACAAAAATATGGATTTAAATTTATAGAGCAATGCTAGGAAGATATTGTCTTGAACAACGGAAAGTAAGAGAACAATAAAGCAAGCAACGAACCTGCAAAAATATCCTCCAAATTTTGCGTAAAAATCCATCGAATATATCCTTGATCGCATATTTGTCTCTGTCGATGTACTCTACAGGAAGGTTCTCCAAAAAACAGAGTAAAGTTGTTTTTTCTTTTTAAGAGTTTGATAGCAAACCTGCAATGCATCAAAAAGGGATTAGAATTGATAAGAAAATAAATCTCTGCTATTTTATAGTCAAAGAACATGCTTCAATCAACAAAAATACAAAAACATTGAAATTTGACGGTGTAAGGAACCTGCAGTGATATATTGAGCCATAAACTACTTTGCAATTATATATTGAACCATAAACCTGAAACTCTACTTTGATGCCAATATATTTATAACTGGGAAAGTAGGAAAATGAAATCGTATACTCTAAAACATATTGCAGAAACAGAAGCATGAAGCACACTTCGTTGAAATTTGAACACAAGTGAACACTCATTTAGAATATGTAGCTAACATAAACTTAAGCAAGACTATTCAAATGAGCATGGTACATGGTGGATTTATCATAATTGATATTTGGATGGAAGTGGATAAGTTCTCTAGTTATTCTGAAGCTCATTTTCAGTAGTCAGATAAATCGACCTGATTTCTCAGCTTAGACGTTTCAGGCATGTCTCACAATATGATGCGACCATGGGTTCAATCCCATATTCAATTATGTACGAAGAGAGGCCCCATTTGGGTACAATCTTGGAAAGCTATTTGGAAAAGAGAGGCCCCATTTGGCACATACTGATACATTTAGATCAAACCCCATGTGTAGTGGGCGCAGCAGTGGTTGCAAACAAAGAGCCTTACCTGAATGTGAAACAATGCTTAGCATTCGGCCTCACCAATTGATCTGCAAAGGATCTTCACAAAAGAGGACATATTAGAGAGAGAGAGGATTAGGCAAATGTATATAGCAAAGCATCTACAGTAATGTCATCACACTGCCAGTTTCAATTCACGCAAAACAATTGACAATTTAGTCAACAAATAGCTTCAAGTTCTCATGATCATAGTTGCTTTCATAATCTAGTCCACCATGTTGATGCTCTGAATATCAATTAAAAAAGTTCATTTGAAATGGTTATTTTAGACTACTGTCGGATTTCGGGTTCCGGCAGACCCTTGAGGTTCGAGCACTGGGGTGCGCGCGGAGATCTCTCCCCTACCGATCTACGTCCGATCCTCTCGTGCGAACTAAGATGAAAATGATGAACAACATAAGAGACACAAGGTTTATACTGGTTCGGGCCACCGTTGTGGTGTAATACCCTACTCCAGTGTGTGGTATGGTGGATTGCCTCTGAGGTAGATGAGGATCAGTACAAAGGAAGAATAGCCTCGCGAGAGGTGTTCTTGAGCTGGTGCGATGAACTGCTAGGATGAGTTCGGTCGCCTTTCTCTCTCTCTACTAGGGTTCTACCAGATTTCCAGCCGTCCCTCTATTTTATGGTGGCTAGCTCTATTTATAGAGGCCCTGGGCCTCTCCCCAAATAATGAGCGGGAAGGGCGCCAACAATTGGCCATTTTGAAGGGGAACATGTAGTACAAGTTATCCTGACCAAGGGTGGTCTTCGGCTGCCAAAAGTACTGGTGATGACACCGTCTTGGGCTCCACGGTGACCTCCATCCTGCCGCTATGCTGGTCTTGGTCTCGTTTCACCGGAATGGCAACCTTTGTCTGATGCCTTGGCCTGTGCTTGCCCCTTTTGCACCAAAGGGGAAACAAGGACCCTGCGCAAGCCGGCGCCTGCCTGGCGCCCGCCTGGCCTTGATCGTCATGGCTTGCGTCATGGGATCCTCGCGAGCCTGCCTGATGAGGCCGCTCTTGAGGAAGCTTCATGTCATCCGCCCTGCGAGGCTTGGCCCCTCGCGAGGGTCTTGAGCTTCGGCTGATGAAGATGGGCCGCGCTGGGCCCCCACCTGAGCCACGCCGCAGGCCGCAAGCAGGCAAGTCTAGGGACCCCCGTTCCCAGAACGCCGACAGTAGTCCCCGGGCCCAAGGCGCGCGCGGGCTTCGCTTAGCAGAGAAGCGAAGGGGCCAGCGTGAAGCGCCGCGGGCCCTAACAGCCTGCGGCCTTGGGCGCCGCGTGGCGGTTGATTGGACGTGGGCGTCTGCACTTCCCACGACGCCTTGGCAACTGCACGACTGACAAAAAGGGGGTGCCCGGGCCAGGCTTACCTGCCCTGCTCTCGTCCGTCTTGCCCTAGATCCCCTTTCTCGCTTTCCTCCCTCTTGCTCCCGAGATCCTCTAGATCCGTCTCAATCCTTCGCATCCGGCACGCCATGGCGACTCGCAAGTCCCCGGCTGATGCTTGGTACTCGCCGGCCCTGGATTCCCCGAATTTGTCGGAGAAGAACCTCACCCTCGCACGCCTGATGACGGTGGCGCAGGGCAGCGAAGGGGCGACCATGCTCAAGGTCGGCTCTGACCAGCCTGAGGGCAAGGGGAGCACCTTCTACCCGTTCTTCGTGAGCGCCATTGTCGCCGGTCTGGTGCCTCCTTTCTCTGAGTTCTTCCTTGCCGTTCTTCGCCAATACAACTTGCAGGCCCTGCATCTCCACCCCAACTCTGTCCTTCTCTTGGCGATTTTCGCCTATTATTGCGAGGCTCATGTTGGTGTGAAGCCCTCGGTGGCCTTTCTACGCCACTTTTTCTCCCTCCGGGTTTCTGGCGCTCAGGTCTCCGTATGCACGAGCTTCATTGCATATTCCAGCTCCAACGCCATCTCGAAGCCTGGGAAGAGGATCAAAGGCTACCGGAGCAAGTGGGTCATGATGGATGTCGGGCGCCTCCACCCTCGTCTGGTATTGCCCACGGGGCAACCTAAGTCCGTTGACGCATGGTCCCGCGCGGAGCTCGTCGACCCTCGTGCGAAGGCGGTGTTGAGGAGGATGAACGCGGACCTGAGGCCAAGCAACTTGGGGGCGACGAAGCTGACCGGAGCCACGCTCCTGAGGGAGTTCTTGGAGCACCGGGTGGCTCCGCTCCAGGAGCACTCACTCATGTGGAGGCTTGGAGGAGCAGACGCCGCCCTGCGCCTGAGCTCCGAGGCCCTGACCGACGAGGATCTGACTGCGGCCCTCCATTCCTTGGTTGGTGAAGACGTGGCGAGCCCGGTGGGCACCCCCGTCCCCCTGTTCCTTCGTGACGACTGGGAGCAGGTAATGAACGCCATGCCCACCTTCAACGGTGAGGGGCTGGTGCCCGCGGCAGCTCCCGAAGATCTGGCGGTCCTGGCGACGGTGAACTTGTCCTCCGGCAGCTCCAGCGGGGAAAAAGGGGAAGAAGAGGCGGAGGAGGAAGCGTCTGACTCGGAGGAGACTGGCGAGGATTGGGGGGAGTCCTTCCCTCGGCGCAGGTCCCAAGCCCTCCGCTCCATGCCGGACGACGACGAGGCCAGCGCCAGGCGAGGAAGGGAGGGCTCTTCCTCGGTCACGAGGAAGGGCAGGTCGAACCTGGTTCTCCCAGGGTCTGCTCTGGTCACTGGGGGGTCCAAGGCCAGCTCCATCCCTCCTGACACGCCTTCTGCTTCCGGGCCCCCAAGGCTAACCCCCGCTGCAGGCTCTCGGGCTTCAAGTTTGACCGGAGGTTACTTGAGTCCACGGACGACGTCCAGTAAGTGCTCGATTCGTGCTCTGCTTGGTTTCTGCCGCTGAGGCTTGACGTTTGCGCTCTTTTACCAGGACGGCACATGCTGCCAAGAGGTTGAAAGAGGCTTCTGCGGCCCCGCTTGGGGCGAATCCGTCTGCCGGGGCAACGCCTTCGGCTGTTGGGGGAGAGGACGGCGAGGCCCGCGCCTCTCTGACCCTACCGCCCTCGCGAGGCCAACTGGGGCACCCCGGCGAGGAGTCAGCCCCCGTGGCCCCGCTGGACCTGGAGTCGACTATGCCCGACGCTGCGGCCGTGGCGGCCAAGGCTCAGGAGGTCACTTCCTGCCAAGCCGTGGTCACGCTGCCATCTTTTCTGCCTGCTACACAGGTTCTCGTCTCTTCTGCTCCCTCTGCCGCTGTCCTGGACCAGGTTGCCAATGAGCTAAGCCAACTGCGGGAGGATCTCCTGAGCGCGGACCCTCGTCTGGTGGCCGGGCGCCTGGAGTTGGCCTCTGGCTGGGCCCGTTCTGCTGCTTCCATCCGAGCGGTGCTAAGCCAGGCCGTGTCGTCCTCCGACGAGGAGAAGCGGGCCGCTAACCAAGCAAGGCCGCTCGCGACGCTGCCCTGGGCGACGCTGCAACTGCCCAGGGCCGCTGCAAGACGCTCGAGGCCGAGCTGCAAGGCCTGCGCGACGAGCTCACCAAGGAGGTGCACAGCCGCTAGGAGAAGGAGAAGGAGATGAAGGCTAGGGAGGCCGCCGCCAAGGACTGGGACGCCAAGCTCGATGACCGCCACAGCCGACTGGAGACACTGGAGCGGTCGCTGAAGGCGGAGAGGACCGAGCTGGACGCCAAGACGAAGGTCCTGACGGAGGACCGGGTGGCCTTCGCGAAGCTGGAGAAGGCACGTGGCATACTGAAGACGTTGTATGAGAGCGGCTTGGAGGAGTCGTTGGCTGGTGCGGAGAACGGCCCCGCCAAGCTGCTCCCCTTCCTGGTTGATGCGCTTGAGGACGTCGCAGATGGCCTTGGCCCCATGGTCGAGGCCAAGGCGCGTGCCCTGTCTTCTGTAGCGCTGACGCATGTCCTCAGCCATGTCTACATGCGCGACCCCAACGTCGACTTCGACAGCCTACTGGAGCCCGTGAGCGGCGACCATGCCGCTGCCGCCGCTGAGGCCGTGAGAGGCCGAGCCGAGGTCTTGCTGGGGAAGTTCCACTCCCCCAGTGTCCTGCCCGGGCGCGGTGCCGCCGGCCTCGCGACCTCGAGAGGCGAAGCCGTCCACCGTGACTCCACCATCGATGACGGCGTTACTGGGGAGTCATCCCTACGCGACTTCCATCCTATTTTATTCCTGCACATGCACCATGCCTCGCGGAGGCGTTTAAACTTGTGTTTGGCATTGTGGAACAATCTTATGGCTTGTAGTATTTGCTTTGAATTTCCTGGAATTTGCATTTTCCTCTCCTACTTGCTTACGCTCTGCGTCGGCAGGGCCCGGCCCCGCGCGTACCTCACCCAGCGTTAGCCCCGACCGGAAACCATGGACGGGACTAAGGAATTAGGGGCTACGTGGCAAGTTAGACTCCTGAGTCGCGATGCTCAGGAGTCCCCCTTGACGCGCGAGCAACAAGTAGGGAAGGGGGGAGCGAGAAGTGGATTGATCGTTCTACGTCGGCAGGGTCCGGCCCCGCGCGTACCTCACCCAGCGTTAGCCCCGACCGGAAACTATGAACAGGACTAAGGAGTGAGGGGCTACGTGGTAAGTTAGGCTCCTGAGTCGCGATGCTCAAGAGTCCCCCTTGACGCTCAAACGGGTTTCGTACCTTGGCTCCGCTCGGGGAGTGGCGCGCGACGACCAGGTCCAAGGGACCTGGCTGGGTGACGTGCGCTCGGGCGAGGCCCGGGCGTAGCCCCCGTGTCCAGCCCCCTCGCGCGGCACTCCCAAGGGGAGGCGTTGTGATGGTGCCGGACACTGAGCTCTGGGCTTCCAAAGGTTGGCACGGCCGCGGGCCGCCCTCAGTTGTTTATCACCAGCGCAGAGCATAGCACTTCCGTATGTGTACGGGCATAGCCGCTCCTCGGCTGTGTCGTCAGCCAGCGCGAAGCATGGTGCTTCCACTGGTGCGTGGGAGGGGGCTCCCCTCCGGGAGGAGCCCCCGGGGCGTGTACAGCCCCGCCCTGACATGTGGCCGGCACGGTAGGGCTAGGAGAGGTGTATCTGGGCACCCGTGAGCCAGCGCGAGACTCACGAGGCCCTACCTCGAGGCGGGTTGCGCCTGGCTCTGGGCCTTTATCAATTGATGTGTTCCTGCAGGGTTGTTAGAATGCAAATGCTCTACGTCGTCACGTCCCGGCCCTCGAGCGAGCTCAGCCGCCACTGGTATGACAGGTCGCGATGCCGTGTGTCAAGGCCAGGGGTGAGGGCTGGAGAGCTAGTGAGAGCCCATGAGTCGCTATGCTCAGGCGTCCCCCTTTTAACGTGCAAGCGCTTTGCATGACGACAAGCAGTAGGTGATAATTATGGGAATCAGATTAAGCGTGAAAGAACAACTTTATCCTAAGGTAAATGCTGGAAAAGCAACTGCCGCTGGGTCGGGCCCGAGCGGCGTGGGGATGATGCAGCCCGAGGGGCGCCCCCAACAAGGTAAATAAAGAGCATAACCAAAATGGATACATGTCGTGGGGACGGACCCATGCGGCCTGGGAATGGTGCAGCCCTGTGGACGCTCCCAGCTGAAAGTAGAACTCTGAAAGATGTCACCTGATGCTGCTGAAGATGAAGTGATGCTGAGGAAGTGAGCGATGTGCGGTGAAGACGTCGGCCCTCACGAACCCCCAGGCCCAGGGGCCTCGGGAGGCTCTGGTGGCGCGTGCAGGTCTTCGGGGACCATCGCCACCTCTGCCAGGACCACGCGATGCCTGACCTCCTGAGCCTCCAGAATGCTCCTCAACAGGCGCTGATGTTCAACGACCGCACTCGGTAGGCCGAAAGGCATGCGAACGTAGCTGTGAGGTGGTCCCTCGCAGTGCCCTACGGCCAAAGGTCATAGGCGCTGCTGGGACGCGGCTCGGTTGAGCCCTGGTACGTCGACGCAGACGCGCAGTCCTCCATCCTCGCTGGATGTGGGGCCACGGCAGGTAAGCGGCGGCTGCCGCGCATGACTCTAGACTCTTGTAGCTCATGGGTGTTCCTTGCGATGAACTCCTGAGGGTTTGGTCTCCTCTGACTTGTGCCTTCATGAGGGAAGCGTGCTTGAAAGCACCCCTACAAGTGGTGCCCGAGCGCCTCCCCCGCGACCTTGGCAAGGTCGGCGGCTCTCCAAGAGAGAGCCCCCGAGCCTTGCCTGAGGAGGGCGCCGGGCGCGCCTTCCTATGCATGAGAGGGCGGCGCTCCCTGATCGGGCACAAATCCTGACGCAATACCTCCGGAGGTGCCTGCCTCCTTGTGGCTCGGGCCAGGTAAGGTCTTCTTCTTGAGGGTCGCCTTGGGAGGCCTCCCGCTCCTGTGATCTGGGTTTTCGATTGCTGCAACTTGGAACGCACACTCAAGCGAGCACACTGCGTCCCTTTCTTCACAGGGTACGGTGATGACTCTACCGCTTCCTGGCATTTTGAGAACATTGTAACCATGGTCAGTCACCTCCATAAACTTGGCTAGGGCTGGGTACCCGTGGATGGCGTTGTACGGCAGGCGGATGTGAGCGACGTCGAAATCGATGAGCTCGGTGCGGTAGTTGTTGCGTTGCCCGAAGGTGACCGGAAGGCGAACCTGCCTAATTGGAGCAGTGGAACCATCGGTGACTCCTGAGAAAGGCTTGGTCGGCTGAAGCTGGTCGTACGGCACTTGGAGATTGTCGAACGTCTCGACGGACAGGACGTTAAGTCCTGCCCCGCCATCGATGAGGGTCCTGGTGACCTGCACGTTGCTGGTGACTGGGGAGCAAAGCATCGGGAGGACTCCGGCCGTTGCCGCACACTTGAGCTGGTCTGCGGAACTGAACGTGATCGCGCACGAAGATCACCTGAGAGGGCGCGTGGCCTCAAGCTTGGGAAGGACTGCATTCACTTCGCGAGCAAACTGCTTGAAGATGCGCTGTGAGGCTGGGGCCTGGGCGCCACCAAAGATGCAAGCAATTGCACGCGGCTCTTGAAAGCCCCCAGCCCCATCGTCTTGGTGTTGGTCTTCGTTACTCCTTGGTGGAGGCGGCAGAGGAGGGAGGCCTGCGTTGCCGTGCGGGTGGCCCTCACGAGGCTGGTCCCTCCAGCCTCCCTCGCGAGGCTGGTCCTGCTAGCGGTCCTCGCGAGGGCGGTCACACCATCCCTGGCGAAGGCCGCGGTCTTCCCATCGTCCGCCACCTCTTCCTCGTCCTCGGCCATAGCCCCTGTCGTTGCGCTCTGGGCGCCGGCCGATTCGCCCATCTCGCATGGCTCTGAGCTCTTAACATTCGTTGGTGTTGTGGGTGTGAAGGTCGTGGTACACGCAGTACAGTCTGCCCTTGGATGACTCAGGCTGATCCCTGCCTCGCTTTGTGTCCGGTTCCGCTGCTAGCACGGCAGCCCCCTTGCGCTTCACGTCTTTGGCCTTGAGCTTCTTTTCTTCTGGGCCGGCTGCCGGGAGCTCGAGGAGGTAGAGACGCCCTTCCTCAGCCCTGGCGCACTTGGTCGCCAAGTTGAACAGCTCCAGAGATGTGCACAGGTCTTCATGGATTGCTAGCTCTTCCTTCATCTTGACGTCGCGCACGCCGTCGAAGAAGACCGAGATGATAGCTTTTTCAGTTACCTTGGGGATCTTAAGGCGAGCGTAGTTGAAGTGCTGAATGTACTTCTCCTGGCTGTTGCTTGATGCGGCGCAGGTCGCTCACGACCGGGGGCCGGTCGCGAGTGCCCTGAAAGTTGGCGATGAAGCAGGTGCGCATCTCGCTCCAGGAGGAGATCGTGCCGGGAGTCAGGTTGAGGAGCCAGGTGCGGGGCGCCATCCTTAAGCGCCATGGGGAACCAATTTGCCATGACCTTTTCGTCTCCGTTGGCGGCTACGATGCCCAGCTCGTAGAGCTGCAGGAACTCCGCGGGGTCCGCTGTGCCATCATAGCGGGGAGGGAGGTCAGGCTTGAACTTGCCTGGCCATGTGACGTCGCGCAGCTCGAGGGTGAAGGCGAGGCAGCCCGCCGTGGCCACCGGCGCCCTTTGCTGGTGCTGAACTTGTTCTTGCGGGTCACTACGCGCCGCCACTGGAAGCAGCACGGGGTCTCGTCGTGGAGGCGCTGGGGCGCGATTTTGGCGTGCCGGCGCGGGGAGCGCGCGAGCACCTTTCCGGGGACGTGGGATCTCTTGGCAGCTCCCTTCCTGTTGCGCAAGCGCCGGACGTGGAGGGTCTCACCCTGGGGCTGCACGCCTTGGAGCCAAGGCACCTTTTTGGGGAGGAGGCAGCGGAGGCGCCACCTGATCCTCGCCCCTTGCACGGGACGGAGGGCGAAGCAGCAAGAGGGACCGCAAGGGGGAGCCTCCTGCAGCACTGACAAGCTCGATGATGCAGACGAGCCAGTCCTCGTAGAGAACGTCGACGGGGCAATAGTGCAGGAGCTCCCCCGCCAAAAGCAGTGAGGCGTGCGCATCCATGGATGCGCGACGAGCGTGGGACGACGAGCCAGCTGGAGTCAGCGACGGGGTGGCGGTGCGGCCATCCCGCCGCACCGAAGGATGCTGGGACGAGACCTGCTGCTCGTTCCGGTGGCGGCGTTGGCTGCGGGCGACGGGGAATGACGAGGGGGTCCACCGACGAGCACCATCTGGGCGACAAGAGTGGCGCGAGCAGCCCGGCGCTCGACGCGAGCCCGACGAGCGTCAACCATGGACACGATGGAAGATCACACGCGAACAGCGGAAGAAAGATTCCGGCGCACCCCTACCTGGCGCGTCAAATGTCGGATTTCTGGTTCCGGCAGACCCTTGAGGTTCGAACACTGGGGTGCACGCGGAGATCTCTCCCCTACCGATCTACGTCCGATACTCTCGTGCGAACTAAGATGAAAATGATGAACAATACAAGAGAAACAAAGTTTATACTGGTTCAGGCCACCGTTGTGGTATAGTACCCTACTCCAGTGTGTGGTATGGTGGATTGCCTCTGGGGCAGATGAGGATCAGTACAAAGGAAGAACAGCCTCGCGAGAGGTGTTCTTGAGCTGGTGCGATAAACTGCTAGGATGAGTTCGGTCGCCTTTCTCTCTCTCTACTAGGGTTCTACCAGATTTCCAGTCGTCCCTCTACTCTATGGTGGCTAGTTCTATTTATAGAGGCCCTGGGCTTCTTCCCAAATAATGAGCGGGAAGGACACCAACAATTGGCCATTTTAAAAAAAAACATGTAATACAAGTTATACTGACCAAAGGTGGTTTTCGGCTGCCAAAAGTACTGGTGATGACACCGTCTTGGGCTCCACAATGACCTTCATCCTGCCGCTATGCTGATCTTGGTCTCGTTGCACCGGAATGGCAAACTTTGCCTGATGCATTGGTCTGTGCTTGCCCCTTTATACCAAAAGGGAAACAAAAACCCTGCGCAGGCCGGCGCCCGTCTGGCGCCCGCCTGGTCTTGATCATCATGGCTTGCGTTATGGGATCCTCGCGAGGTACCCTTACATTGATCTCTCCGCCTTCTCGCGAGCGTGCCTCATGAGGCTGCTCTTAAGGAAGCTTCCTGTCATCCGCCCCGCAAGGCTTGACCCCTTGCGAGGGTCTTGAGTTTGGGTTGATGAAGATGGGCCGCGCTGGCCCCACCTGAGCCAAACCGTAGGCCGCAGGCAAACAAGTCTGGGGACCTCCGTTCCCAAAACGCCGACAACTACATAACTTGAAATGGTGTAGCAATTAAGTACTACAGCAGACCGAATAGTAACAGGCCAATTATAAACAATGCAGTGCAATGTCATTTTCCTTATGATGGTGTTTCTTAGTGTAACCTACAAACCAAATCGAGTATGAAAACAACCATGCTGCCTATTTTTGTGCTACATATAGACTAAAACCAAGTAAGATAATGTAACCTGACAAGAAGTACAGTATCGTTGATAACAGAATAGAAATTGAGAACTGGCCATTCCAAACAAAAACAACATTGCTAGTGCTGCAAAAATGGATAATCCAACGTCAAATAGTGATGCCTCCGTCAATCAAATCCCTGGGAATTTTCATGCAGATATCATAACACAAAGACAAATCTCAAAACACTGTACAACTCAGTAGAAATCCAAAAACTGCACTGGACAATGCCAGCAAAAAAGTCACACCCCACCGACAATCATTAGACCATACCGTAAATTTTGCATTTTCAGTGTGAAGATCGTTCATAAATATATCATCTACAGTGCAGTTCTCCAGAAATAGATGAGCTAATCATTCTGTTCTACAAAAAGGACTAAATCAGTACTGCCGACTATCCATGCTCGAAGTAAAAACATCAATTCATAGCTAATCCCCAAATACAGATAGTAATCCAACGAAATCAAAACAGCGCAGTCACCAAATATGGAGATCTGAAGATCGGAAGGGAGGCAGATGGTACCTGTAAAAGTCGACGGACTTGAGCTTGCTCGAGGAGTGGCCAAACGCACACAACACACATGCAGCAAGCAGGGCAGGACCGCAGGAGGACCAGGGAGAGCAGGGATTCGGAGGAAGTTACCTTGCCGGGACCGGATTCCTGGGGGCAATGGTGGAGCTGACTCTCGGCGGCGGCCAGGGCGACTCCACGCGGCGGCCAGGGTGACTCCATGCGGCGGCTAGCAAATCCAGGCGGCAGCGGTGGCGAGGCCATGTGGGCGCTCTCAATCCAATCAGCAGCGGCGAGTAAGATTAGGAGTGGTCTTCTCCTAGGCTCGGGCTGATGGCCTCCCTGACGGCGCATCGAGGGCAGCGGCGTTGGAGAGGAGGGAGCAGGGAGGAGACGAGGTGGAGGGGGCTCGAGGGCGGCGACGTGGGATAGGAGGGAGAGGAGGGAGCAGGGAGGAGACGGGGCAGAGGGGGCGCGGGCCTGACGAGAAGGGTTGGCGTGGCGGCTAGGGTTTTGACCCTTTTGCACGTTCCACAGGACGAGCGCGGTGCTCGGGCAGTGGGATCGGCGAATCCCGACCGCAATGAGACGTGCAGCCAGTGCCACTGACGAAAGGGACCAGGAGCAGCACCGGCCCACCCGTCATCACTATAGGACAGACGCGGGTGCACAAGCTGGGTACACACACATCGTTCTATCCCTACACAACTGCTTCCCATAACGCACGCCGCGGGCAGTGTGAGGAACGGTCCCCCACGCGTGTTTGACCCGCGACGCGACGCAAGAGGCAACGCTCACACGAGAAAGTCACATAAGTGAGGCCGACTTGTGGGACCAAATAACATGCAGCCGCACAATAGGCGAAACGGAGGGGCTAGCGGGAAACAGAAACAACGCAGCATCCACGACGCGTGCACGGGCGCGGCAGAACAGGCCGCTCGCGCACCCCAAAAACGGGCACCCAACCAATCGGAAATCGCCCGAGCCCACAGGTCATTCCCCGTCCACGTTTCACCGCGCGGTCAAAACAATAACAAACGTTTTCCAGCCAGATTCAACGGACAACAGCAAAAAAAAGACCGCGTGGACCCTGATCAAATGGCCAACGAAGGCTGAAATTGGGGGAGCCTTCTCCATGCGAGTTGGCCAGCCTCATTATTGTTTTAAATAATATAAAAATATACAAATTCATAGTGCGGAATAAATATCATTGTGGGCACTATGCAATGCAAATTAGCGTTCGTACTCCTCCATATAACTTTGTAATGTTGTATATATGTAGAAACTTTAAAATAATTTTTTGGCCACACTCTATTCAAAAGGAATGTTGTATGCGAAATAAACGTGAAGAGAGGGCTTTTTAGATCAATGGGGTACGTGATGTAACATGTGTGAATGTGTAGTCGATGCATTTGGCAGGGCCTAGAGAGGTATGTGTGTGTATTACGTATTCGAGAGAAGCATGGATAGAGGGGCCGGCGGGGGGGGGGGCGTGGGAGAGATAGCACAAGAAATGGGAGTGGGCTAGAGAGAGAGACGAATATGATGTCACGACAAGAGATTCCATTCCCTTGTGTGTGTATATGCAAGGGGGGAATAGAGGCACCAGGAGAAATTTTCTGTGTGTGTGGTGTTTGTGTTGGTACGTGAGAAGATAATGAGACGTGGAGGCAGAGGGTGTGTCACCGTGTGAGGTACGGTGGGTCACGTTGAGGCCCTTCATTCGGTTCCATCCTGCGCCACATTGGTCGGCCCGTGACGCATTTAGGAAGACCCATGGATGACTAGTCGTACAAGACAAATATAGCAGAATTGTGAAGGACTCTGTGTCCACTGACAAAGCCGGCTAGGATTTGTAACCCTAGGTTCTCGGACTAAGGTAACTCCTTTATCTCTGATATTACTATTCATCCAACCTAACTTTAAGGGGCATCCTACAGAATGCTCTGCTAGAATCATACTCGTCGATTAGGAAGAGAGGTGTGAGACAATGTATGAGAGACAGGCGTAAAGATAATGTGCGTACATGAGACACGTAGGCAGGTCCATGTATATAGAAAGGTTCGATGAGGATTGTGCGTGTGTATGTTCTCGAGAGGAAGAGTGCTTGTGATAAAGGTTAGTGGAAACAGTTGTAAATGGTTACGAGAGGGAGGGAGGGAGGGTTATATCTAGAGCATGTGTGCGAGAAAGACACCTCGGGAGAGAGTGTGTGAGCATGTGTGAGAGACCACCGATGGAGAGTGAAACTACACGTAAAAGATTGCTCTACACATTGATTAAAGATATAAATTGTATCCAAATATTAGGATGGGATCATGATATTTGCAATTCGCGTAAGGAGCGGTCATTGATCCATCGGACATCTAGATTCTATCGAATTTGAGCATGTCTATGTTATTATTCGACACAATTGATCCACATAGTTAGTATTTTGAACTCCAGACAATGCATCGCTTTAGCAATCGAATATAAACATGAGTATAGTTCATGTTGTGTGTGTAAAGCACATTATACATACGAAGTTACACGATGAACATTATAAATAGCTACCTATGAACTAGCATACATTTGAATTCAACTTAAGGTGGTTTAAAAAAAATCGAATTCAACATGAAGTCCATTCAATTATTTGAATTTGATATCATGGCATTTGTAAGCCATACCTAAATTATGGGGGCACCAATCTTTGCTCTGATTTTGTACATAAAAGCATATGTACTCATGTACAAAATAGATTCAAATTTAGCTCCTTCATTCCAAAATCGTAGTTATAGGATTTTCAATTGTCAAAATTTTAAAAAGAAGCGGATAATTTAATGAGGTTTTCAAACATACAAGGTCAAATATAACGTTGTCTATTTATGTCAATCCTCATAGTTCAAGAGTACTCTAAACGTGAATGCTTGTGTTTCAAAATTTCGAACGAAGCGCCAAAAGAGCCTCTACTCGCCCGAAATCGCGTGAGACCAATGTTTGGTAGTACAAGGAAATTACTTTTCTAATAACTCTGACCCGTGAAACCTACCGGCCCCACGTCCAAAGGTCTAAACCGGGGTAGGTTTGTAGCTTCATCTAGACGCCACGCAACTGCATTCGAAAAACATTCATACCCAATGGCCGCCTAAGCACACATGCGCGCGGCCGAAATCGCTCTTGCCCACTATTTGGGACACCTGGGATTACCATCCTACCCCCGACCCGCAGTAGGTCCGAAATTTAAGAGGGTGGCAAAGTTTGTACTTTCCCCAAATTTCAAACAAGCGTGTCCCATCTTCTGTTCAAAAAAGCCAAAAAAAGCGCGTCCCAGACCGAAACATGGTTACCCCCCCCCACCCGTCTGATTCCCCATTCGTACTCTGTGGGCGCCAAAACTACCTCTCCACCAGCCGTGAAACCCCGGCGTCCTCCGTCTACCACCCCATCCCACCCATCAACCGTCGCCCTACTCCATCACGCCGGAGCCGATACCCCGACGTCATCGTCCACGCAACCTCAACCGCAACGCCCTCCACGGCTAGTAGTTGAAGCCGAGGCCGAGTCGTCCGTACCCGAGCCAGTTCAACCATGCCGTCCTGCGCCTCACCGCTGCCGCTCCAACTTCGCCACCCTCCACCGCACCGGAGCTGTTCCTGCTACGCCGTCCTTCGCCGCCTCGGATCTGCTTCCCCTCCGCCGACATACGGCCACGGCAACACAGTCAACAATTTGGCCATGGGTTCGTCCAAGCCTGCACCCTCCAGAACATCGGTTTCCCCGGTAAAAAAAAGAAGATCGGCGCAACATGTGGAGGTGACCACATCGGCAACCGAAAAAGGTACTCCTCCTCCCTTATTCGTGCAAATCTTACGTCTCTTCTTGCACGGTATTCATCCCACAGAAAACACTAGTTGACCGCTTCTTCTTGATACTAGATGTTCCTAGTAACTCGCGATGCACAAGGTTTCTCCTCATATACTATTTCACCTTAGCTAGAGGTCCGTCGCCCCCCTGAATTTCAATTTCTGGCCAGTTGATTCCCAATTAACGGAAGCATTCCCCGGCGTGACAGGCGCTAGTACGCCTATTACGTCGGGGAAGTAGCGTCTTGGTGTTTATCTTAGGCGCGTGTGCGGCCTAGAGCTACTGACGCCCGATCTGGAGGTCGGTCGGGATTAAAGGGATGGCCTGGGGTGCTGCCAATCACGGCGGTGGTGTGATGTCGATGGGAGGGCGGGGCGGCGGAGGCAGGGGTCTGGGCCGGTGGTCGCTGGCGGTTCGAGAAAGATCGTTAACAGTGACTGGCAGGAGGTAGACGAAGGCCATCTGCCCGTTCCTTATAGATCAGACGGTTTATTAAAAAAATCGACTGACCTATTTATTTTCAATCGACTGTTATCTTAGATACGACCACATGTGGTGGTGTGCTGGAGGAGTACCTGCATTTCCTGTGCTCATATATTACAAAATCATACGGTGTAGAATCTAATTTTGTTTGCCATGCAATGTTGTAGAGCTATCATATGTCTCCTGTCATTTATTTTTCAGCCACCTGCTATCTGCTACTTTTACAATGCACTAGTTCCGCACACACTTCACCCTTACTCTCACTATTGTGTTTTCATGCAAGGGTATTTCAGACTCTGCTGCCATGAGAGAAGCCAAAAAGAAAAGAGAGAAGTCGCTCCAGCTTCGTATGCGGGTAGGCAAGACACGTTACAGCACTATAAAGGGTGCAGTGTTAGCAGATGGAGACGGTAAACGTAGCTCTGGAGTTGATGACCTCGCTCGCAATGAACCACCATCCCAGGTGCTTGCTTTAACTTTGCAGTGTCATATGTGGTTGCATGTTCCATATGGTCTCTAGCTTGTATTCGAAAGGCCGAAGTCGGTAAGATAAGGAAAGATATTTTTTTACATGAACCACCATCCCGTGAGCACCAGAAGACAAATAGTTAGTCAGGCATTGGCCGAGCCAGTGACAAGCCCTGCAAAGATAGGCATCACCTGGAAGCCAACTAAAAAGCTACGATGGTGGCAAAGCAGCCCGCCTCCCACCAGGCTCTCAGGTCCTAGATGATCATGCTCACCACTCCAGCCCGATGTCTAGCTTGTATTGCTTCCAATTTGGTTAAATTGCATCTGCTTAGCTTACAAATTATACCTTTGAATATGACATGCCTTTCTGTTTTTGATACATACTAGTACATCTGTGTATTAACCATGTTCTTACATCAAACTAATGTTCTTGTGTATCCATCATCAATCACTTATGACGAGGCAGGCAGGCAAGGGGACTACTCCTCATTTAAAGAATGCAGCATCAGCCTCCCAACATGATTCTCAAGAAACAGAAATGCAAGATGAAGATAGTGAACGTAGCTCTGTAGTTGATTACAACATTTCCCCTACACTAGCATCACAGGTGCTTGCTCTAACTTGGCAGCGTGATATGTGGTTGCATGTTGCATATGGTGTCTAGATTGTAATTCTTCCAATCTGGTTAAACTGCATGTGCTAGTCTGCTTAGCTTATGCATTATACCTGTTAATGTGACATGCCTTCCTGTATTTAGTACATAGTATATCTGTCTATTAAGCATGTCCTTACATAAAATTATTGTTTTTTTCGTATCCCGCATCAATCAACATGACGAGACACCTTTAGTACATGCGGTGCGATATTAGTTGCATCTTTCATATGATTTATAGCATGCGCTGCTTCTAATTTGTTGAAATTTCATTTATGATGGGACACTTTTAACTTGGCGGAGTCATATTGGTTGCATCTTTCATGTGGTGTCTAGCTTGCATTGCTTCTTATTTGCTGGAATGGTTTCTGCTTAGTTTACACAAACAGTTGTGAACATGACATGCCGTCCTGTTTTTCGTACATATTCCATCCTGGTATCATGTGTTTGCCTTACATCAAAGTAGTGATTGTCAGTATCATGCATGAATGAGTTCTGAAGAGAGAATTTTATTGCTTTTTCTTGTCGGTTTTACTTGACAATTCAAAATCAATAAAGCGGATAAAGGTGCTCCTTCCGAACGGAGGGCCTCTACAGTTTCTACTCCTCCACACCCCTGAGATGATTTCTAAGACAACACATGCATAGACACTCAACAAAGTTGTGTTTATGATGAGCACGTCTCCCCTAGTGCAGCATCACCGGTGCTCCCTCTAACTTGGCACTGTTATATGTGGTTGCATATTATCTGTGATGTCTAGCTTGTATTGCTTCTAATTTTGTTCAATTCCATCTTCTTACTTTACACATTATACTTGAATAAGACACGTGTTCCTATTTCTAGAACATACAATATCTGTCTATCACACCATGTTCTTACATCAAATTACTACTGTTGTGTAACCTGCAACAATCACTTATCATAAGACACGTTTGACTTCGGAGTGTGATATAGGTTACATCTCACATTCTTTTCTACTTTGTACTACTAATTTGTTGAAATGGCACTTATGACGAGACAGTTTTAACTTGGTAGAGTGATATTCGTTGCATCTTTCATATGGTGTCTAGCTTTCATTGCTTCTAATTTGCTGAAATGCCTTCTCCTTAGTTTACACATCATAAGCTGTGAATATGCAATGGCACTAATGACGAGACATCTCTAACATGGTAGTGTGATGTTGTTTGCATCTTGCATATGATTTATTTCTTGTACTGCTTCACATTTGTTTAAACGCCATTTATGATGAGACACTGTTAACTTGGCAAGGCGATATCTGTAGCATCTTTCATATGGTGTCTACCTTCCATTGCATTGCTTCTAATTTGGTGAAATGTCTTCTTCTTAGTTTACACATCACAGTTCTGGTTATCTCTTCCATCCTGTTTTTCATACATATTACATCCTCTTATCATGTGGTTGTCTAACATCAAAGTTCAGTTCTCTACATCACGCATCAATTTGTTCTGAAGAACTAAATTGTTATTCGTTTTTCTTGTCGGCTTGACTTAACATGGCACCAAGAAAGAGGAAGAAACACAGAATGACAGGGGATGAGAAGCGGATGAATCCTGCAGATTCTGCTGGTACTGATGGTGCAATAGAAGGTCAAAGTCCAGCGGAAAATTCTACAAACACAGCATCCCATGCTACACGAGTTGCAAAAAAAGTCAAACAGAAACAAATAGCTGCCACCAAACAAGCAGATACAGCCCTAGTTCTTGCAACACCTACCACAGTATTACTAGCTGCACGACTTACTCGTGCGTCAACTGAGCTAGCAGCATGTTCCCAAGCTCCCTTGCCACCTGACACTACTTCTCGAGCACTATTGACACAAGACGAATTAGCAATATCAGATGAACCTTGTGAGCTTCAACAACAAGAAGGTAGTTGCTGGAGTCAAGTTACAGTTGCATGCTTCTTTATATGTAGTCTCACAGTTTGATGTACACTAACACTTCCTATGTTCGTTGCTGGACTAGCACCTAGGCACAAGAGGAAACAAACATCAGGGATAATGCTCGATAGGTTAACTAAATCTAGAGGAGGACGAATGGAGATCCGTTTTGAGGCAGGTTTAAAAAGGCCACGTGATGCTACAGAGTTAGCCAAGTTAGTATCAGAGGCAGCGGTTGCCGTTAGGTGTCATGTATGTATCCTCCCAACATGGATTCAGTACAGGAATGACAAAGACGAAACCCAGTTCAACACCTTCCTCGACCATTTATCTGTAAGTATGGTTATGTATGGAAACTAGTAATATCGTCTTGCTCTGTCCCATACTTTCTAGGTTGCTGATAATGAGACTCCCATAATTTTCAACAGATGAGGTTCAAGTTGGATAGCCAAGATGATGCAACCAGACAAGCTTGCACCCATGTTTTCAAGTTTGCTCTGCGACAGTATTGGTATAACTTGAGGAAAACTCACTTTGAAGGCAAGGCTAACAGTGAACTTTCCCAAACATCTCTAATGGAAAATATATCGGATGAAGACTAGAGGGGCCTTATTAAACACTGGTCTGATCCGAAGTATCAGGTACATTATATATATGTGATCAGATCACATGTTGAAGTCCTATTTACGCATGTGCCACACAAATCTATCTTATTGTAGGTGAACTACTCAAAGAACAAGGCCAACCGTACGAAAGTGAAATTCCAACAGACGACAGGATCTCGTAGCTATATTGCACACTGCGAGGCTCTTGTAATTAGCTGCTGTTTCACTCTTTTCGCTGTACCATATTATCAGATCTATATTGACTTGTTCGAAATGCAGAGGAAAGCCCGCAAGGACCAAAAAGTACCTGAACCAAATGATGTCGAAATCTTCAAGGACTGTCACACTAGCAAGAAGAAGGGCATGACTACGCCAGTCAAAGCCGCTGTTGTAAGTCCTTAATCCTCATGCCTTTTAACTACTACTTACTCTGACTTGTGCCTTGAACTGCATGGTTTGCAGCCAATGTCTATTACTCTTTTCAATTTTATACACAATTGTCTTAGCGTATCATTGCACCTTACAAGGTTTAAAAGAGAGGAGTGATGTTCCTTTGATCTTGACTCGTAATCTAGTTCCATGCTGGACTTGCCCACACAATGTTACAATTGCCTATTTGTCTGTTCTCAGTTGTTTTGTGATATGAATGATGTCATACTATGCTTACCGTATTATAAACTTCGTCTCTTTATCCTTAGCCCTCAATACAATGTGAAGAAATAGACAATACATTAGCGATGGTACATGGTCATATGTTTGGAACCTGGTTTTATTATGTACTTTGCAATAAAATACAACTAATATTTTACATGGGTTCACCACAATAAGTTCTGTATATAGACCAAAGCTATTTTGTTTGGTTTTGCTGCCTCCTTAATATCTTCTGTTCTGGTACTACTAATGTAAAACCTCAACTTTTTAGCGAGCTATGGAAAAAATGGTGGAACCACCACCTTCTGAAGGTGGCGAGGCAACTATAACCGCAATGTCAGCTCTTGCTGCAGTGGGTCAGTACATGTCCACTAACAGTGCCAAAAGCACGTTCCTGCGTAATACTGGGTTGGTTGTTAAGGCAATATCGTCCAAAATGCCTCATGATCAAGATATGCAAGCTCAAAGCAATGTTGTATCTGCACTCCAGACACAAGTCCATTCCCTAACAGGGACCCTTTGTGAAACAAGGAGAAACATTGCTTAATGTCGTCAAGATATGCATGGTTTTGAAACCAGACTATCACACATTTGCTATGTTGTTCAGGAGCCTAGGGGAAATGAAGGCGAGGGTTATGGTGCTCCATCAGACAATACATCATGAAAACATAACAGTCAGGTCAAATGAACTGAGCTTCTGAACTTCTGGTGGTGCATTTATCTGCTAGACTGTTAAGTTTTATGCCAACCTTCCTTTTGTTATATAGTTGTAATTTGTTTTGGTGCAATACAAAATTTATTCTTAACGTGCAGCCACTGGATGAAGAAAACAGCATGCCATTTTTGTATAGTGTAGGGTGTTCCCCATATTTGCACTTGTGGCGATCTTTGATGCCGAGTGGATGTAATCTGTGCAATCGCCTTAATAGCCTAGCGTTAGTTTCGGCCTTATTTATTTACTAGTCTTCTTTTCCCTGGTTTGCTAGTGGCCGCAACTACCATGGGCCATATACGGTCCGTAGGATCCATGGGTCTCCTACGGGCCGTCGATAAATGGGCCTGTAATCGGTGGGCCTCGGGCCTTCGGATAAATGGGTCTACATGGACCATAATCGGGCGTAATTGGTACCGGCCCAGCACGTTAACAGGGCCGTAGGACAGCAAAGGCTTAATTATGTCACAGGCATAATGGGTCGTTAATGGGACAGAATATATGACGGGCTAGAAACGGCGCAACGGGTTAACAGGCCAGAAACGGGCCGACTCTTGCCATGGGCCGAATTTGGCCCATTAGGGTAACAGGCCAGTAACGGACTGACTCTTGCCATGGGCCGAATTTGTCCCATTAGGGGAACAGGCCAGTAACGGGCCGACTCTTGCCATGGGCCGATTTTGGCCCATTAGGGGAACAAGCCAGTAACGGGCCGGAAGTAATCAAGGGCCGGAAAGGATCCCAAGAACGTATGGGCCGTCAATAGGCCGAAAGCTAACATGGGCTGGAAACGGCCCATGTAAATCACGGGTCATTAACGGGTACAAAGAAAATCACTATTCATTATGGGCTAGAGTCACCGTGGGCCTGTAAAGGGCCGAAAGATACGAAGGCCTCATATGGGCCGAAAGACGTCGTGGGCCATACATGGGCCGAAAGTGAAATGGGCTAGTGTTATATTTGACGGCCCACATGATGTTGTTGGGCCGATTTCCTTTAGGGCCTAACGGACCATGAGTTAACGGGCCGTAAAATGGGTTATTTGCGAAGAGACCGTTAACGGGCTTTTCATGGGCCAACCCGTTAACTTTTGACCAAGTCAAACGGGCCGACTGTGTACGCTAAATGGGCCAGTGGTGGGCCATGGCACGTGTCGACATATCATAGGCGCCTATCTGACCCACTGACGAGCTGACACGTGTTTCGTCCGGCCAATAAGAATTTTACACGTGGAAATTTCCCATTGGTCGGGGCTGTTAACGGGTTATCGAATCCAAAACCCGACCCGATAGCTTAACGGCATTCTGTTACGGTGGATGCCACGTGTCGGTCACCTTTGACGAAAGCACTTCTGTGACGCGTGATTTATCATCATGGAAGTGGACACTTCCGTGATGATATGATTGGTAATGTTATGGAACACTTCTACGACAGCACATGTATGACTATCTTGATTCTGTCATAAATTTGTCATGGATGTACATGCATGACAAAAAACGCGACCTACTGTGACAAACACGTATGATCACGGAAGTGTATTTTTTTGTAGTGTGAACTTGATACTCTAGATGCATGCTGGATAGCGGTCGATGTGTGGAGTAATAGTAGTAGATGCAGGCAGGAGTCGGTCTACTTGACATGGACATGATGCCTCTATGCATAATGATTGCCTTGGATATCATCATAAGTTTGCGCTTTTCTATCAATTGCTCGACAGCAATTTGTTCACCCACCATATTATTTGCCTTCAGGAGAGAAGCCTCTAGTGAAACCTATGGCCCCTGAGTCTATTTTCCATCATATTTGTTTCCGGTCTACTATTTTGCAATCTTTTATTTTCAGATCTATAAACCAAAAAATCCAAAAATACTTTATCTTTTATTTAGTTTTATCTATCTCTAGCAGATCTCACCTTTGCAAGCGGCCATGAAGGGATTGACAACCCCTTTATCGCGTTGCGTGCAAGCGTTTGATTGTTTGTGTAGGTGCATCTATTGGGGACTTGCGCGTTTCTCCTATAGGATTGATACCTTGGTTCTTAACTGAGAGAAATACTTATCTCTACTGTGTTGCATCACACTTTCCTCTTCAAGGGAAAAACGAATGCAAACTTAAGAAGTAGCAGCGAGCCAGCGGTTTGACTGCCACCCGCCTCTCTCCCACTACTACATATTAATGGCGCGCCCGAGCGGCCGCACACCCCCTCCTCGCCACACATACAATCCTCTCTCTCCGCCTCCATCCTCGATGCTACTCTCAGTCCTCAAAGCCATCAGTGTATGAGGATGCCACCGAAGAGCCACATCGGAGGGAGTGGCAACGCCGGGGCTACTGAAGCACCGGAGCACGGCGTGAAGATGGAGGCAGAGGTTTCCGTCGCCGCCGGCGAGGTATCGCTGCACCCTGACGTCGTCGACGGCTTCGTGCTTCCACAGCCGGAGACGGAGGTCCACACCGACTCCAGTGACGATGGAGAACCGGTTAGTCATCTATGCCCATTTATGTGTCAAATACATCCTAGGGTTTCTCTGGTTACTCCCGCCTCCCCCTTTTTGGAATAGAAATCCTATGGTTTTGTTCTCCCAATCCATGAAATCTGAGTAAGTTTTGTTAGATCTGTGTAGTGTATTGATTGTTTGAATGGTACAGGTGAAAAGTGATTAGTTGTTTCATCTGTGCAAATGATTTCTGCTAATAATCTGACTAGGGTTAGTGTTCATGCTAATAATTCATAGCCATGTCTTAACAATTGATTTTGAATGACCTACATATATGTTTGTGCCATTATTTTCTTCAAGATTGGTCTGTACATAGACGATTGTGCTTAAAAACCGAACCATAACCTCTGGATATGTCTAAAAAATAGCCATAAATTCCTAATCCTACTTTACGGCATGTAAACATTGATTTGATGCGAAATATTGGCAACTTCCAAATGTTCGCTAGAGATTAGTTTGTGTTCCAAATTTGACACCACATTTTTTTACTATATGTATAGGTGCTATCTGACGATGTCGACGGCGAGGATGAAGATAGCCAGAGGAGGTACAAGAGGCAAATTTTCAGGGAGCTTTATGCGGGAATGCATAACATGCGTATTAGGATCTAGAACTGGGGCTATCGATGCCCATTTTGCAACCAAAAGCTTCATGATGCGTATCAAAGTGTTCTAGCGCTTGTAAGAGGACGAGCTATTGGCTCCTTCAAGCAGAAGTATTCTCGCAGGGTGACGCATGCTGCATACACCGAGTACCTGGAGAAGCTTCAGGATCGTGCCGGCAGATGAGATCAGATGTGGGATTGAACTATGTATGGCTATGTAGTGTCTTAATTATAAATGCACTTGAGTATGCTTAATGACGGTTGAACTATATACTTATGGTTGAACTATGCTTGTGTATGCATATTATCCATGTCTGAGTATGTTTAATCTATACTTATGTCTAAATGTGGGATATGGATGCAATCAGTTCGGTTGATGGAATCTACCTCTGTCTTGGTTTATTGGTCCCCTTTGTAATTTGTGATAAATTTTGACCAAAGATTTAACTGGCAAAATGTTAGTGCAAGTCAGCAAAAATTATATCGTTGGATGCATATTTGAACATAGTGTTCAATGATATATTTTTGGTGACATGCATAAACATTTGTTAGTTAAATCTTTGGTCAAAATTTGGCACAAATTACAAAGGGGACCAAAAAACCAGGACGGAGGTAGTATGTCAGTCACACACGGTTCCCAAAATTGGAACGGGATGCAATGAATTTCATTTTCCCTGTTATGTCAATCACACACGGTTGGCTCTAGGAAACGGTTGCCTCCGAAACTCTTTGTGGGATAGAAAACACTCAACACCTAATTCAAAAAAGAAAAAACAAAACCCTCAACATCCCCACGTCACAAAAACCCTCACCCCACCCGCCACCCCCTCCGGTCCCCATTCACACCTGCACAAGCTCCTCCGCGACTTTCCATGGCACCACCTATCGCCGCGGCAACCACTTAGCTCGATGCTTGTCACCGTCGCCAGGCTGTTGGCAAAGCCCACCACATTTCGCCACTTCCGCTTGCCGTTGCCTATCACCATCGAGTTTCACGACACTGCTCGCGGTCGACCCAGCTCCGCTCAATTGGGGAATACACTATATTGAGGGTTTTTTCTCATAGACACACAAGGTAACTAATTTAATGAAATATTATCTCATCTCTTATCCTAGTTCATCTGCCTCCTTTAATCACCCGACAGAAATCGCCGTGAATTCATTTTTATTCGAGCTGATTTGAGGGTTTTCTTTCATTCATAGAGTGTACACTGCACGGACACATCAGGACTTTGCCGCCCCGGCCAAACATCCATGGTGTTCCATCTCGCTGTACTAGATGACTTGAGGATTGATACGTCCATTTTCCATCATGCTTTTATATTGATATTTATTGCATTATGGGTTGTTATTACACATTATATCACAATACTTATGCCTTTTCTCTCTGATTTTATAAGGTTTACATGAAGAGGGAGAATGTCGGCAGCTGGAATTCTGGACTGAAAAAGGAGCAAATATTAGAGACCTTTTCTGCACAACTCCAAAAGTCCTAAAACTTCATGGATAATATTTTTGGAATATATAAAAAATATTGGGTAAAGAAAGCACCAGAGGGAGGGCACCAGCCAGCCACAAGGGTAGAGGGCGCCCCCCTCCCCCGTCCTTTTGGCCCCCCTGGCAGGCCTCCGACGCTCATCTTCAGCTATATGGTGTGTTTTGACTTGGAAAAAATCAGAAGGAAGCTTTCGAGATGAAGCGCCACCGTCTTGAGGCGGAACCTGGGCAGAACCATTCCAAGGCTCCGGCGGAGCTGTTCTGCCAGGGAAACTTCACTCTGTGAGGGGGAAATCAAAGCCATCATCATCACCAATGATCCTCTCATCGAGAGGGGGTCAATTTCCATCAATAACTTCACTAGCACCATCTCTTCTCAAACCCTAGTTCATCTCTTGTATCCGATCTCTGTCTCAAAACCTAAGATCGGTACCTCTGGGTTGCTAGTAGTGTTGATTACTCCTTGTAGTTGATGCTAGTTGGTCTATTCGGTGGAAGATCATAAGTTCAGATCCTTAATGATAATTAATACTCCTCTGATTATGAACATGAACATGCTTTGTGACTACTTACGTTTGTTCCTAAGGACATGGGAGAAGTCTTATTATAAGTAATCATGTGAATTTGGTATTCGTTCGATATTTTGATGAGATGTATGTTGTCTCTCCTCTAGTGGTGTTATGTGAACGTCGACTACATGACACTTCACCATTATTTGGGCCTAAGGGAAGGCATTGGGAAGTAATAAGTAGATGATGGGTTGCTAGAGTGACAGAAGCTTAAACCCTAGTTTATGCATTGCTTCGTACGAGGCAGATTTGGACCCATATGTTTCATGCTATGGTTAGGTCTACCTTAATTCTTCTTTCGTAGTTGCAGATGCTTGCGATAGGGGTTAATCATAAGTGGGAGGCTTGTCCAAGGAAGGGCAGCAACAAAGCACCAGTCCACCAACATATCAAATTATCAAAGTAACAAACGCGAATCATATGAGCATGATGAAAACTAACTTGACAACAATTCCCATGTGTCCTCGGGAGCGCTTTGCTTTATATAAGAGTTTGTCCAAGCTTGTCCTTTGCTACAAAAAGGATTGGACCACCTCACTACACCTTATTTACTTTTGTTGCTTGCTACCCGTTATGATTTATCTTATCACAAAACTATCTATTACCGATAATTTCAGTGCTTGTAGAGAATACCTTGCAGAAAACCACTTGTCATTTCCTTCTACTCCTCATTGGGTTGCCGGGGAGTGAAGCACCTTTAGTAAGTGGAATTTGGTAAGGAGACATTTATATAGTGTGCTAAAATTTACTGTCACTTGTTAGTATGGAAAATAATCCTTTGAGGGGCTTGTTCGAGGTATCTTCACCCTGACCGGAATAACAAAGAGTTGCTCCTCAACCTACTGCACCTACTGAAAATATTTATTAGGAAATTCCTTCGGGTATGATAGAGAAACTTCTAGCTAATCCTTATAAAGGAGATGGAACATTACATCCCGATATGCACCTAATCTATGTGGATGAAGTTTGTGGATTATTTAAGCTTGCAGGTATGCCTGAGGATGTTGTGAAGAATAAGATCTTCCCTTTATCTTTGAAGGGAAAGGCATTGACATGCTATAGGCTATGTGATGATATTGGATCATGGAACTACAACCGATTGAAATTGGAATTTCATCAGAAGTTTTATCCTATGCATCTGGTTCATCGTGATTGGAATTATATATATAACTTTTGGCCTCATGAAGGAGAAAGTATCACTCATGCTTGGGGGATGCTTAATTCAATGTTATATTCATGCCCCAATCATATGAGCTCTCAAGAGAAATTATTATTCAAAACTTTTATGCTCGACTTTCTCATAATGATGATCCATGCTCGATACTTCTTGCACTAGTTCTTTTATGAAGAAGGATATCGAATTCAAATGGGATTTATTGTAAAGAATTAAATGCAACTCTGAAGATTGGGAACTCGACATAGGTAAGGAGTCAGGTATAAATCTTAAGTTTGATTGTGCTAAATCTTTTATGGACACCGATGCTTTTCGTGATTTTAGCACTAAATATGTACTTGACTTTGAGGTAGTAGCTTCTTTTTGTGAATCATTTGCTACTCATGTTGATCTCCCTAAGGAGAAGTGGTTTAAATATGATCCTCCCATTGAAGTTAAAGTAGTAGGACCTATTAAAGTTGAAGAAGAAACTATTACTTATAATGTTGATTCTATTGTTCCTACTGCTTATATTGAGAAACCATGTTTTCTTGTTAGAATAAAGGCTCATCCTAAAGCTCCAACCGTCGTTCATAAGAATTATACTAGAACACCAACACCCCCTGAGAAAATTAAAGTTGAACCTAGTATTGCTATGGTTAAATATCTCTTGGTTGATAATATTGATGGCATGTTATTTATTTATGTGATGAAGCTGCTAGAATTGCTAAACTCAATATGAAAGATAAACATAGACCTGTTGTTGGCATGCCTATTGTTTCTGTTAAAATTGGAGATCATTGTTATCATGGCTGATGTGATGTGGGTGCTAGTGTGAGTGCAATTCCTTATACCTTATATAAAGAAAATATGAATGATATTGCACCTGCTGAGATAGAATATATTGATGTTACTATCAAGCTTGCTAATAGAGATACTATATCACCAATTGGGATTGTTAGAGATGTTGAAGTCTTGTGTGGGAAAATTAAATATCCTACTGATTTTCTTGTTCTTACTTCCCCACAAGATAATTTTTGTCCCATTATATTTGGTAGACCCTTCTTGAATACTATTAATGCTAAGATAGACGGGGAGAAGGATATTGTTACTGTTGGTTTACGGGATATGTCTCATGATTTTAATTCCTCTAAATTTCATAGACAACCCCATGATAAAGAATTGCCTAGTAAGGATGAAATTATTGGTCTTGCTTCTATTGTCGTGCCTCCTACTGATCCTTTAGAATAATATTTGCTAGACCATGAAAATGATATGTTTATGAATGAAAGAAGGGAAATAGATGAAGTATTCTTTAATCAAGGGCCTATTTTGAAACACAATTTGCCTGTTGAAATCCTTGGGACTCCTCCTCCACCTAAGGGTGATCCCGTGTTTGAGCTTAAACAATTACCTGATACTTTGAAATATGCTTATCTTGATGAAAAGAAGATATGTCATGTTATTATTAGTGCTAAGCTTTCAAAGCATGAAGAAAAGAAATTATTGAAAACTCTGAAGAAGAACCATGCTGCTATTGGATATACTCTTGACGATCTTAAGGGCATTGGTCCCACTCTATGTGAGCACAAAATAAAATTGGAAAAAGATGCTAAACCAGTTGTTGATCATCAACGACGTATAAATCCTAAGATGAAAGAATTGGTAAGAAATGAAATACTAAAGCTTCTGGAGGAAGGTATAATTTATCCCATTACTAATAGTCAGGGGGATAAGTCCTGTTCATTTTTCCCTAAGAAAGGAGGTACCACTATTGTTCCTAATGATAAGAATGAATTGACTCCACAAAGAATTGTTACAGGTTATAGAATGGTAATTGATTTCTGCAAATTAAATAAAGCTACTAGAAAAGATCATTACCCTCTACCTTTTATTGATCAAATGCTAGAAAGATTATCCAAGCATACACATTTCTGCTTTCTATATGGTTACTCTGGTTTCTCTCAAATACATGTGTCAAAAGATGATCAAGAGAAAATCACTTTTACTTCCCTTTCGGTACCTTTGTAACACCCACAATGCGGCTATATCTCCCACGTGTCGGGGCACGACTTAGAGGCATAGCCGCATGGTAGGTTTGGCGCAAGAGGGGTAATCTTCACACAATCCCATGTACTGAATAAGAAAGGGATATAGAGTTGGGTTACAATCGCCACTTCACACAAATACAAATTAAACATACATCATCCAAAGTACAAACAAGGTCCGACTACGGAACCAAAATAAAAGGAAGACAACCCCAATTGCTAGATCCCCGACCAACCCAACTGGGCTCCACTATTGACCAACAGGAAACGAAACAACAGAACGAACATGATCTTCATCGAGCTCCCACTTGAGCTCAGTTGAGTCACCTGCACTGGTATCCTCGGCACCTGAAACTGTTTGGAAGTATTTGTGAGTCATGAGGACTCAGCAATCTCACACCCGCGAGATCATAACTATTTAAGCTTAAGGGTAGGAAAGGGTAGTGAGGTGGATCTGAAGCAAGCACTAGCTTATATGGTGGCTAACACACGCAAATAAGACCAAGAAGAGAAGCAACGCAACGGTCGTGAAGCTAGAAATGATCAAGAAGTGATCCTGAAACTACTTACGTTCAAGCATAACACAAGACCGTGTTCTCTTCCCGGACTCCGCCGAAAAGAGACCATCACGGCGACACATGCGGTTGATTCATTTTAATTAAGTTAAGTATCAAGTTCTCTACAACCGGATATTAACAAATTCCCATCTGCCACATAACCGCGGGAACGGCTTTCGAAAGTTCAAAACCCTGCAGGGGTGTCCCAACTTAGCCCATCACAAGCTCTCACGGTCAATGAAGGATATTCCTTCTCCTAGGAAGACCCGATCAGACTCGGAATCCCGGTTACAAGACATTTCGACAATGGTAAAACAAGACCAGCAAAGCCACCCGATGTGCCGACAATTTCGATAGGAGTCGCATGTATCTCATTCTCAGGGCAACACCGGATGAGACAGGCTACGAGTAAAACCAGACCTCGAGTTTCCCAGAGGTGGCCCCGCAGGCGGCTCGGTTCGGACCAACACTTAGACAAGCACTGGCCCGGGGGGGGGGTTAAAATAAAGATGACCTCGGGAGCGCCACTCCCAAGGGAAAAGTAGATGGTGGTGAGGCAAATGTAAAACCAAGTTTGGGCCTTGCTGGAGGAGTTTTATTCAAAGCGAACTGTCAAGGGGTTCCCATAACACGCAACCGCGTAAGGAACACAAAACCAAGGAACATAACACCGGTATGATGGAAACTAGGGCGGCAAGAGTGGAACAAAACACCAGGCATAAGGCCGAGCCTTCCACCCTTTACCAAGTATATAGATGCATTATAGTAAATAAGATATAATAATGGTATCCCAACAAAATCCATGTTCCAACATGGAACAAGCTTCATCTTCACCTGCAACTAGCAACACTATAAGAGGGGCTGAGCAAAGCGGTAACATAGCCAAACAACGGTTGCTAGGTAAGGAGGGTTAGAGGCTTGACATGGCAATATGGGAGGCATGATATAGCAAGTGGTAGGTAGCGCAGCATAGCAATAGACCAAACAACTAGCAAGCAAAGATAGAAGTGATTTCGAGGGTATGGTCATCTTGCCTGAGATCCCGCAAGGAGGAAGAATGAGTCCATGAAGAAGATCAACGGACGTAGTCGAACGGATCCTCACAAACGCGACGTTATCGAAACTAACCTGAAGAAGCAACATAGGAAAGAAGCAAACAACATAGTAAACAACCATCACATCAACATGGCATGATGCACAACCAAGTATGATGCATGTCCGGTTTAATGAAGCATGTCATGGCAAAGTGCACAAGCAATCCTACAAATTAAGTGGAGCTCAATATGCAACTCCGTTGCATATTGACGAAACACCACATTTCATTATTTAGTTCTCTCCCATTTAAACTACTCAACAAAAATTAAGTGTTGTTTAAACATGGCAAGAGGTGAAGCATACATAAACTAACTACCTAGTCGAGTTTAAATGAGGCCGAAAACAACAAACAACAATTCCAGTAAATCCCCATATGCATATTTCAAAGTTGGTACAGTTCTGCCCTAAACCATATTTTAGAGTTGTTAAACATGTAAGGCGAGTGCACCATGTTAAACTAGGCATTTTTCTAACCCATTTACATATAAAGTTTGTTAGGTTCGGAGCTACGGTTATTTAGTTATGGAATAAATCATTTTAGCATGGCATAGAAGCAAACTAAAGCAAACAACAGTTTAAACATTTTAAACATAGATGAAAGTTACAAATTATTAATCTACACGAAATTCTAAGCATTTTACATATATAAATGTTTTATATATGATGCACAGTTTGTGAGTTATGATATGCATGAACTAGAGGGGCTATTCTGCAAAACTGCCAAACTCCTGGAAAATAGCTAAAACGCAGAACTAAAAAAACATGACACAGGCTGGAACTGTTGGCCTAACAGCACATAGGTCTGAAGGGGGGGGGTCTCACCATGGGCTCGGCCCAGATCTATGGAGGAGGCGGCCTGGCAGGGCACGCTGGGCCTTGGTGCTTGTCCACACAGGCACTGGAACGGGTCAACGCAGGGGGGTGGGCACCTCGTCCTGTTCTCATTAGGAAGCAGAGCAACGTCAGGAACTTGACGACGGGTGGCGCGATGAGGGACTCCGCCAGACGGGACTTGGCGTGCGGGCGCAGCGACACTGAAGGACAGCGGCGAGGCAGAGGAACAGGACTCCGGCGACGAGGCAAGGCGGCGGCCACACTGTTGGAGCTCGGGGTCGGGGAGGTCGCGTGGTTGCCGAAGACAGTGGGGAAAACGGCTGAGGGCGGCGACTCCAGGCCGGGTCTGGGCGGGCGATGCGTGCAACGAGGAGGTTGGGGACGGGGCCGGAGATGCGATCCAAGGCGGCGGAACTTGGGGCTCCATGGCCACGACGAGGAGTTCCATGGGCGGCAGCGCTGTTCGGTTCCTGCAGGGAGGCGAGGTGAGAGACAGAGAGATCGTGAGCGAGAGAGAGGACCAGAGAGGAAAAGGGGAGAGGTAAAGGGAGGCGCGAGCGAGGTCACGATGGAGCTGCTGCGATTTGGGCGGCGCTGAAAAACAGGGAGGGGTCGGAGAGGATTTGGATCGGGAGGAGATGTGGAGTGGAGGCAGCCGGTTGGTTGGGGGAGAGATCGATGGGATGGATGGTGGTTGGCTGCTGGTGATCCCGATGTGGATTGAGCGGGTGGCGGCGTGATGGGACAAGAAGCCTAGGTTTTCCGGATTGGTCTCGGGTTGTACTATATATAGCAATAGGATTTTCCGGTAGGGGCTAATCCGATCCCTCCGATCGCAATCGGACGATCGCGAATAAAATAGCTAGGGAGTCCAAAAGAGAAACCATTGATGATTTAGGGATGTTTGGGGATGATCCGAAACCAACGGTGACGACTGCCCGGGTCGGGTCCGGGACAGCTTTCGGACGCGCGCGCGAGGAGGGCCGTGGGCTGACGTGAGAGGTTAGATTGGGCCTGGTTTAAAGTGGAAGTGGGCTGTGAAGAGAGAAGAAAAGGAGAGCAGCCCGGGAACTGTTTTCAGAGACCGAAAATGTCCAACGTTAGACCGACTATATTGTCGCTATATTTATCTGTTGGGGCGTCAAACGGACTCTGAATGCGATGAAACTTGGCAGGCGGCCTATCTACACTAAAACAACACCGCATGCCAACTTTCTATCCATTCTGAGAACATTTTCCGGCCACTTATAAAATAATATTTCGGACGTGCCGCGGGCGCGTGCAAGTGTGTCTGGGCTCAGAACGGACAACGGAAAGAACGGGGAGACCCGGGCGGATGCAAGTTTTAAAAACATGATGATGCAATGCGGATGATGACATGGCAAGATGCAACACGCAAGCGAAAAACAAGGCAACAACAACGAATAATTAGAAGACGCCTGGCGCGTCGGTCATGGGGCATCACAACACTCCACCACTACGAGAGGATCTCGTCCCGAGATCTAAGGATGGCACCGGAGAGAAACGAAAGAGGGAGAGAAGGGGTAATACTAAGTTGCTTCTTTGACAAACGAGTGAAACCATGAACCTTGAGAGGTAAAACGTTTTGAGAAAAGAATATAATGAAGATGAACGAGATTGCGAACATTCCATTAGAAAAGAGGAACAAGGAACATTATGAGAAACTTGTAGGTTGAAAGACGTAAGAAAAGGGTTACAATGGACAAGAAGTGCATGCAAGCACTCCTGTTGAAACAAGATGTACCAGGAACGATAAGGATCAAATAGGAAAACACTCCGGTTGAAAAGACGTGCAAGACTTGATAAAATGAAAAGAACTTGAGCAGAGGACACAACACTCCGGTTAAAAGAAGATAGTGAAGGAATAAGAATGATATAATTTGGACAGGACTCTGACTGTAAATGGAAATTGAACATGATCTTGACAAGATGAGAGGATACTTGATGAAATCAACAACACACTGCCTCCGAAACTATTGAAAGAAAGGCACAATGGGTAAGAAATATTTCAGACAGCACTCCGGTTGAGAAGGGAGGCAAAACTTGACATGATGGGAAGAACTTGAAAAGAGGGCACGGAACTCCGGTTAAATGGATAAGCACGAAAAAACATGGTCCTCACAATTCTAGATGATGAGTGAAGAGAGCAACATCGCAATGCCTCCGGAAGAAAGAATAGAAGATAGATCATAACAATAACAGAGTGGAGCAGAAAAAGCCAAACTTCTGCCACAAATGAGCTTGGAAAGCACCCTTCCAAGAAGGTTATAACAGAGTTGTTAGAAAAAACAAGAACGAAAAGAACAAGCTTGTAGTGGGCTTATGAAAAACATCTCGAAATCTTGAGGTGAAATTCTGCCACTAACGAAAAACAATAGATTGGATTGATATGAACAAGGAGACGAGAAACTTATTTCACCGGGAGGATAAATGAAGAACATGGGTCGTTTATAACTACCATAAATAGCAATAGTCCTTAGGGGACGCTTTAGGTGAAATATAACCCAAGATAACTCCAATGAAGAGATTGATGGATTGAGAAGTGCTCATGCTCGAAGAAATTGATGTGTTTAACTATCTCATTCCTGACAACTTTTGAATCATGAAACATGAAGGAAATTGTCAAAAATGACGTAACACCATCTCAAAAGATAAAGTAGAAGGAATTGCACTTTCGAATGCAAGAAGAAGAATACTTGAACTCCTCAAAACAAGACATGTGTTGAACACCATGTTTATCTTAGAGTATATCTTGGCAGATCTTAGCTCCGAGAGAAACCTTGAAGAACAATTGAAGAATGGAATGAATCCTTGACGAACCACCATGTAGAACCTCCATGAAGAACTCTGGATAGATAAAAAAAGGTCGCAAGGAAAAGAAGCTTGAAAAGAATAAGATGAATCCTTGCATTGATTAAATGGAGCTTTGCGCTGATATAATCGAGAAAAACATGGCACTCAGAAAGAAAGATGGCCAAATGAAATCAAGAATTTTGATGAACCTCTGGAATAAGGAAACTAATCATTTGGATGAAACAAGAATAAGAATTACATTATGCTTATCCTTCACCAATTTAAATTAATGACAAGCAACGGATTTGGCATACTACTTATTCTCATAGAAAGGATTAAGATAGATATAACGCACACTTGAGAAGGTCTTCGACGAACCACCGAAAGGATTGAAAATGAAAGTAGCAAAGGCACAATTCACCAGGAAGAATTGGAAAACGAAAGATGATACTTGAGGGAATTTGATACAAGATAACGAAGACATCACGAGCTGATTAGAGAATACTTGAATGAAGCACCAGTAAGATTTGGAGAATGAGAGCTGAAAGCTGAGAATGAATAAACCCGAAATGATGGTCTTCAGAGAATCAAACTGAAAAGACTCCTGAATTGCTCTGGGTGGGTGAAAAGAATTCTCACAATCGAAAACAACTATGAGAGGATGGTATCAAGCTTGAGCTACGCATCTGTGAGAGAGCAGATAAGATTTGGAGGAAAAACTCTTCTTCGGTCTTCAAATATTCGAGAATGACGACGAGAAACACCACCATGAATTGCTGGGGCACTCCGGAATGGCAACTAGAAAGGTTGAACCAACAATGAAAAGAATTTGAAAGATCTTGGAGAAAGCATTTGACTGATGATAACTCATTCTTACGTCAAACTTGGAAAAGAATTTGAGAGTAACTCCGAGAAAATAGAAGAGTCAGGTAAGATCCTGGGAAAAACCTGTGGGTTAGGGCCCACTCAAAAGACACACCGTTGGAAATGATTTAAAAGAGAGATTGCACAGGTTGAATTAAATGGCTTGTATGAGATAACAACCTCAAAATAACTTGAACGGATTGAGAATGGAAACATGAATCTTCTGAGATATCTTCGGCACTCCGAAACAATTGAATAGCGAGAAGGGAATGATTAGGGGTGTGCACTGGCATGAGAAAACATTTGAAATAAGGAAAATAATATGATCAACACCGAAAGCTTGAATTGAATCCACCGGAGAAGAAAACGAGTGAAGAGTGACAAACTTGAAGATCCCTTAGCATCTTCATAAGAAACACCAGGTACAACATTGAAAGAAAAGACTGAAGAGACTTCTCACAAATAAAAGGTTACATGGTTAAGAAATCTGAATCCTTGAAGAAAAAGGGTGGGAGGGCGGGAAAACAAAAGGCAGCTTGAGACGGATGAAACGAACACCGTTGAGAAAGCTGAGATTGGATCTGGCAAATGGGAAAAATGATAGGATCATCTTGAAGGGAATCACACTGGTTGGAAATAGAATTGAGATGACAATCTCGATAAATAAGAAGGGTTAGTATTCACATAGGAATATGAGAACACCGCTTAGGAAAGGTATGGAATCAACACTTGACATTGAAGCAACTCGAATACCGCAACTCAAAATAAAATAACGGATTGGCTCGCAGAATAAGCCGGAACAAACATATGATAGATCCCATATCATATCATGTGTTCATTGGAAAGATATCCTACGATATACTTGAATTCCCACTTATATACTCCCTAAACTTTCTGGTTATGCAATCAGGTGTTGGGGATACAGGGGAAGCAATATATCTCACCCAAAATAACAATCCCTACATCTAGTTGTATCCATCCTTCAACACATAACCAAGAAACCTTCAGAAATCGTGTACCTCAACCTTCGAAAAGCATCCGTTATACGAGTTATAGTAATACTCCCGAACTCCCGCCCCAGTACTGGGTGGCGTTGAGGTTATCTCACCAACAACTGCATAAAAGAGATTTTCGATGTCGGCGAACTCAGGTATTCCAGAACTGCAACGATAAAATTGTGACGACAATACCTCGGAGCTCAACTCCCTGGGACACTGCCACAACCCCTAAATGTCAGGAGGCACCAAAAACAATGTTCTCATCACAAAACCATCAGAACGATTCCAAGATACCCGCGTGATCCTAAAAAAATTCGTGAAATTTGAGGAGAGAAGAGTCAAAACTCTACGTCAGGAGGCCTCACCAGAGCGACGAAGGGACTGAGCACTAAAAAGAATCCTACTCCCTAATATATATAATCCTAAGACTCAAAATTTTTTGTTCTAGACTCAACAACGTCAGATATTCGATCAAGCTCTGATACCAACTTGTAACACCCACAATGCGGCTATATCTCCCACGTGTCGGGGCACGACTTAGAGGCATAGCCGCATGGTAGGTTTGTCGCAAGAGGGGTAATCTTCACACAATCCCATGTACTAAATAAGAAAGGGATACAGAGTTGGCTTACAATCGCCACTTCACACAAATACAAATTAAACATACATCATCCAAAGTACAAACAAGGTCCGACTACGGAACCAAAATAAAAGGAAGACAACCCCAATTGCTAGATCCCCGATTGACCCAACTGGGCTCCATTACTGACCAACAGGAAACGAAACAACACAACGAACACGATCTTCATCGAGCTCCCACTTGAGTTCGGTTGAGTCACCTGCACCGGCATTCTCGGCACCTGAAACTGTTTGGAAGTATCTGTGAGTCACGAGGACTCAACAATCTCACACCCACGAGATCATAACTATTTAAGCTTAAGGGTAGGAAAGGGTAGTGAGGTGGAGCTGTAGCAAGCACTAGCTTATATGGTGGCTAACATACGCAAATAAGAGCGAGAAGAGAAGCAATGCAATGGTCGTGAAGCTAGAAATGATCAAGAAGTGATCCTGAAACTACTTACGTTCAAGCATAACACGAGACCGTGTTCTCTTCCCGGACTCCACCGAAAAGAGACCATCACAGCATCACATGCAGTTGATTCATTTTAATTAAGTTAAGTGTCAAGTTCCCTACAACCGGATATTAACAAATTCCCATCTGCCACATAATCGCGGGCACGGCTTTCGAAACTTCAAAACCCTGGAGGGTGTCGGTGTACAAAAATAGGGGCGCATCTTTGTACCCCTTTTCCTGTGCTCGGGCAGTCAGAGCCGCGCCCACGGCCACACCAAGGAGAACGAGGGAGGTGAACCAAGGTAAGATTGAAGCCCATGACAATCAAAGCAATGCCAAGGCCAAGACCACAAAGAGCAGAGGGACGAAGCAAGTTCCCCCGGCAAGACCCTTGTCGGGTGGCCTCAGCGGCCCCGACAAGACTCTTGCCGGGACAGCTTGCCCCGCACCAACAGAGCGAGCCACCCTTGAGCCCACGGCCCCTAGTGCCATCATCAGCGTGGGGCCAGGGCTCGGGAAGGCACCCCTGTGGTGGCATGTAGATCTTTGTGAAGACATATTCAAGATCAGATTAGAAGATGACGATCCTCGGCAAGATCCTTGCCAAGGAAGGCCACTAGACCCCCGGCAAGATCCTTGCCGGGGACGACAACACGCCACAGCGAGAACCTTGCAGGGCCACCCGGCAAGGCCCTCGCCAAAGACGCCGGCAAGGCTACCGCCAAGCCCATGTCAACCAAGCTTCCACCGCTGTTCACATGCAGCTGCCAGCCCAACCAGCTGGGCGGGCACCTGTGTGGCAACATGCAGCTCCTAGGCCAACTCATCAAGCGCCTGCGTGGTGGCATGCAGATCTTTGTGAAGGCTCCACCATCGCGCCAACTCAGCTGCCTGCCTGCCTGCATGGCACTGCACGCATCCCTGGCCGAGGCGCATGTCGAAGCGAGGAGAAGCAGCGATGGACGGGATGGGCCTCGCCCCCGTCCCCGATAAAGCAAGAGGACACTAAAGCGATGTATTAAATGCACCATGTCCTATAATATGAGGGATAACCTCGTGCCACTGTAGACCTTTCCACCTCTTGTGTGCCACTGTGGCAACCCCTTTTTCCTATAAAAGGAGGCCCGAGGCGACGAGGAGGGGGATTCGGCACTTTGGAACAACACGCTGACCACAGCTAGTTCAAGAGCTCAAGAACTCTCAGAAATACACCCACCAAAGCAGGACTAGGGTTTTACGCATCCTCGCGGCCCGAAGCTAGGTAAATGATCCTTGTGCTGTCTTCTAGCCCTGCTCTCCTCGCAACCCTACGCCCCGACAACCGTAGTAGGGATTCTTGTAATCCCATAGGTGTCGTTCCACACCGACATCCATGGCGCGCTAGGTAGGTGGATGCAATTGTGAGAATCAGGTCTAGTAGTTAGCCTAGCAGTTATTCGTTGCCATGGCCCCTGAGAAGAGGACGGCCACGGCGATCGATTCGTTGGGAGCCGAACGACCCGTGCCAGTGCGGACGGGCAGCGAACCGGTCGTAGACAGGACCTGGGCCGCGACCCGCGAGCACCAGCATCGCCCAGGCAGTCGGAGCCTGGCGAGCTGCGTCGTTCGCGCGCCAGACGACCGGCTACACGTCGCCGGATCCAAGGACGAAGCTGGGCCCCCTGCAGGCAGTGCGGGGCCCTCCAGGGGCGTCATTGTGCCGACTTCGGGCGGCGCGGCAACCTCTAGGACGCCTACACGGGCGACCACCGCGCGTTCTTCCCATGGTGTGCGCGCCAAGCAGCGTCACCACAATGGTGACCCTGGGCACCGCCGTGGGAAGAGCCATGTGCGTCATCGGCAAGATGAGGGGGTTCAGCACGCTCACCGAAGCACTGGCAAAAATGGCGCGCAGCCGCTGGGTCGTGACAGAGCTCCTTCTAACGTAGTTAGAAGTCGAAGTGCACCACGATCCACGCAGCTGTCGCCGCCGCTGATACGTCTCCAACGTATCTATAATTTTTGATTGCTCCATGCTATATTATCTACTGTTTTGGGCATTATTGGGCTTTATTATCCACTTTTATATTACTTTTGGGACTAACCTATTAACCGGAGGCCCAACCCAGATTTGCTGTTTTATGCCTATTTTAGTGTTTTGAAGAAAAGGAATAACAGACGAAGTCGAAACGGAACGAAATCAACTAGAGAAGTTATTTTTGGAAGGAAACACACCTGATGGACTTGGACCTCATGTCAGAAGATACGGGAGTTTCCCATGAGGGTGGGGGGCGCGCCCACCCCCTAGGGCGCGCCCCTGCCTCGTGGGGCCCCCGTGGCTCCCCTGACGTGCTTCTTCTGCCTATATAACTCCATATACCCTAAAACTTCCAGAACAGAGATTAGATCGGGAGTTCCGCCACCAGAAGCCTCCATAGCCACTGAAAACGAATCTAGACCCATTTTGGCACCCTGCCGGAGGGGGCAATCCTTCTCCGGTGGCCATCTTCATCATCCCGGCACTCTCCATGACGAGGAGGGAGTAGTTCTCCCTCGGGGCTGAGGGTATGTATCAGTATGTGTTTGATCTCTCTCTCTCTCGTGTTCTTGAGGTGATACGATCTTGATGTATCACGAGCTTTGCTATTATAGTTGGATCCTATGTTTCTCCTCCCCCTCTTCTCTCTTGTAATGAATTGAGTTTCCCCTTTGGAGTTATCTTATCGGATTGAGTCTTTAAAGACTTGAGAACACTTGATGTATGTCTTGGTGATCAACTTGCGGGTTTCGTGACATCGGGAACCTATGCATAGGGGTTGGCACACGTTTTCGTCGTGATTCTCCGGTAGGAACTTTGGGGCACTCTTTGAGGTCCTTTGTGTTGGTTGAATAGACGAATCTGAGATTGTGTGACGCATATCGTATAATCATACCCACGGATACTTGAGGTGACATTGGAGTATCTAGGTGACATTAGGGTTTTGGTTGATTTGTGTCTTAAGGTGTTATTCTAGTACAAACTCTAGGGCTGTTTGTGACACTTATAGGAATAGCCCAACGGATTGATTGGAAAGAATAACTTTGAGGTGGTTTTGTACCCTACCATAATCTCTTCATTCGTTCTCCGCTATTAGTGACTTTGGAGTGACTCTTTGTTGCATGTTGAGGGATAGTTTTATGATCCAATTATGTTAGTATTGTTGAGGGAACTTACACTAGCGAAAGTATGAACCCTAGGCCTTATTTCCACACATTGCAATACCGTTTACGTTCACTTTTATCATTCATTACCTTGCTGTTTTTATATTTTCAGATTACAAAAACCTTTATCTACTATCCATATACCACTTGTATCACCATCTCTTCGCCGAACTAGTGCACCTATACAATTTACCATTGTATTGGGTGTGTTGGGGACACAAGAGACTCTTTGTTATTTGGTTGCAGGGTTGCTTGAGAGAGACCATCTTCATCCTATGCCTCCTACGGATTTATAAACTTAGGTCATCCACTTGAGGGAAATTTGCTACTGTCCTACAAACCTCTGCACTTGGAGGCCCAACAACGTCTACAAGAAGAAGGTTGTGTAGTAGACATCAAGCTCTTTTCTGGCGCCTTGTCCGGGGAGGTTAGCACTTGAAGGTATATCTTTAGATCTTGCAATCGAGTCTTTTAGTTTCTTGTTTTATCACTAGTTTAGTTTATAAAAGAAAACTATAAAAAATGGAATTGAGTTTGTCTCATACGCTTCACCTTTTTAATATCTTTCGTGAGTATGATGGAAAGGAAAATTGTGCTCAAGTGTTAGAAGAAGAAATCTATAAAATGTTTGGCACTAAATATTTGAATGACGAGCATGATTGCAATGTTGTTAGTATGAATTCCTTGCATATCTATGATGCTAATGATATGCAAAGCCACAAGCTTGGGGAAGCTATGTTTGATGAAGATGATATTTTTTATCCCCCAAGTTTTGATGAGCAAATTTATTATGATGAAAGCATGCCTCCTATCTATGATGATTAGTGTGATGACACGTATGCTTTAAAGAATAATGATAACCATGAAACTTGTCATCTTGATCTTAATTTTCAATCCCATGATAGTTACTCTGTTGAGTTTGCTCCCACTACTATTAATGTGAAGAATTTTGCTTGTGTGGAGAGTAGTAAATTTTCTATGCTTGTAGATCATGAAAAGAATGCTTTAGGTGCTGGTTATATTGTTGAATTCATTCATGATGCTACTGAAAATTATTATGAGGGAGGAACATATGCTTGTAGGAATTGCAATAATATCAAGTTTCCTCTCTATGTGCTTAAAGTTTTGAAGTTATGCTTTTTTTACCTTCCTATGCAAGTTGATTCTTGTTCCCACAAGTTGTTTGCTCACAAAATCCCTATGCATAGGAAGTATGTTAGACTTAAATGTGCTAGTCATATTCTTCAAGATGCTCTCTTTATGTTACAATTCTTATCTTTTATGTGAGCATCATTGAAATCATCATGCCTTGAAGTGGTGTTTTGTTTTCTTTCGCTAACGGAGCTTACGAGTTTTCTGTTAAGTTTTGTGTTGTGAAGTTTTCAAGTTTTGGGTAAGGATTCGATGGACTATGGAATAAGGAGTGGCAAGAGCCTAATCTTGCTGATTCCCAAGGCACCCCAAGGTAATATTCAAGGACAAACAAGAGCCTAAGCTTGGGGATGCCCTGGAAGGCATCCCCTCCGTCGTCTTCGTTCATCGGTAACTTTACTTGGAGCTATATTTTTATTCGCCACATGATATGTGTTTTGCTTGGAGCGTCAATTTATTTTGTTAGGATTTGCTTTCTGTTATTTAGAACAATGTTTTTCATATTTTATTTCAATAAAAGTGGCATTAATAGTCTTTACTATGCCTATGTTACAAGTATACATGTTGCTGTTTGAAAACAGAAAGTTTACCGCTGTTGCAATAATTCCCTAGAAAAGTCAGAATGTGATAAAATGTTGAAACCTTTTGCATATTAAGCTCTGATAAATTTACTACAGTTGGAATTTTCTTTCATAATTTTTGGAGCTAGGTAAGTATGGATGTTGCAGCATTCTTTACAGACTATCCTGTTTAGGCAGATTGCTGTTATGTTTGCATTGTTTGCATATGTTTGCTTCTTTAATGATTCTATTTGAGGATAGGACTATTAAATATGCAGAGGCATTTAGTATGCAATGTTGAATAATAATTTTAGTGATTTTCTACAGTAGAGTATGATAAGGTTTTTGCAATGGTTTATACTAACTTATCTCACGAGTCCTTGTTGAGTTTTGTGTGGATGAAGCTTTTGAGATTTAGGGAGACCGTGATATGAGAGGAATTAAGGAGACACAAAAGCTCAAGCTTGGGGATGCCCAAGGCATCCCAATATAATATTTCAAGAAGTCTCAAGCGTCTAAGCTTGGGGATGCCCCGATTGGCATCCCACCATTCTTCTTCAACAACTATCGGTTAGTATCGGTTGATCCTAAGTTTTTGCTTCTTCACATGATGTTTCCTATTATTAGATGTCATTTTATTTTGCTTTGCTTGCTGTTTGAATAGAATACCAAGATCTAAAATTATTAAATGTTAGAGAGTCTTCACATAGTTGCATAATTATTCTACTACTCATTGATCTTCACTTATATCTTTCGGAGTAGTTTGTCATTTGCTCTAGTGCTTCACTTATATCTTTTAGAGCATGGTGGTAGTTTTATTTTGAAGAAATAGATGAACTCTCATGCTTCACTTATATTATTTTGAGAGTCTTAAATAGCATGGTAATTTGCTTAAAATCTTAATATGCTAGGTATACAAGATTAATAATAAAATTCTCTTATGAGTATGTTGAATACTAAGAGAAGTTTGATACTTGATGATTGTTTTGAGATATGGAGGTAATAATATTAGAGTCATGCTAGTTGAGTAGTTGTGAATTTGAGAAATACTTGTGTTGAAGTTTGTGATTCCCGTAGCATGCACGTATGGTGAACCGTTATGTGATGAAGTCAGAGCATGATTTATTTATTGATTGTCTTCCTTATGAGTGGCGGTCGGGGACGAGCGATGGTCTTTTCCTACCAATCTATCCCCCTAGGAGTATGCGCGTAGTACTTTGTTTCGATAAATAATAGATTTTTGCAATAAGTATGTGAGTTCTTTATAACTAATGTTGAGTCCATGGATTATACGCACTGTCACCCTTCCACCATTGCTAGCCTCTCTAGTACCGCGCAACTTTCACCGGTACCATAAACCCACCATATACCTTCCTCAAAACAGCCACCATACCTACCTATTATGGCATTTCCATAGCCATTCCGAGATATATTGCCATGCAACTTTCCACCGTTCCGTTATTATGACACACTCCATCATTGTCATATTGCTTAGCATGATCATGTAATTGACATCGTATTTGTGGCAAAGCCACCGTTCATAATTCTTTCATACATGTCACTCATGAGTCTTTGCAAATCTCGGTACACCGCCGGAGGCATTCATATAGAGTCATATCTTGTTCTAAGTATCGAGTTGTAATTCTTGAGTTGTAAGTAAATAAAAGTGTGATGATCATCATTATTAGAGCATTGTCCCAGTGAGGAAAGGATGATGGAGACAATGATTCCCCCACAAGTCAGGATGAGACACCGGACGAAAATAAATAAATAAAAGAGGCCAAAGAAGCCCAAACAAAAAAAGAAAAAAAGAGGCCATAAAAAAAGAGAAAGGCCCAAATAAAAATAAAAAAATAAAAAAATGAGAGAAAAAGAGAGAAGGGGCAATGCTACTATCGTTTTACCACACTTATGCTTCAAAGTAGCACCATGATCTTCATGATAGAGAGTCTCCTATGTTGTCACTTTCATATACTAGTGGGAATCTTTCATTATAGAACTTGGCTTGTATATTCCGATGATGGGCTTCCTCAAAATGCCCTAGGTCTTCATGAGCAAGCGAGTTGGATGCACACCCACTAGTTTATTTTGTTGAGCTTTCATATACTTATAGCTCTAGTGCATCCATTGCATAGCAATCCCTACTCACTCACATTGATATCTATTGATGGGCATCTCCAGAGCCCGTTGATACGCCTAGTTGATGTGAGACTATCTTCTCCCTTTTTGTCTTCTCCACAACCACCATTCTATTCCACCTATAGTGCTATGTCCATGGCTCACGCTCATGTATTGCATGAAGATTGAAAAAGTTTGAGAACATCAAAAGTATGAAACAATTGCTTGTCTTGTCATTGGGGTTGTGCATGATTTAAATATTTTGTGTGGTGAAGATAGAGCATAGACAGACTATATGATTTTGTACGGATAGCTTTCTCTGGCCATGTTATTTTGAGAAGACATAATTGCTTAGTTAGTATCATTGAAGTATTATTGTTTTTATGTCAATACGAACTTTTGTCTTGAATCTTTCGGATCTGAATATTCATATCACAAGTAATAATAATTACATTAAAATTATGCCAACTAGCATTCCACGTCAAAAATTATATTTTTTATCATTTACCTACTCGAGGACGAGCAGGAATTAAGCTTGGGGATGCTTAATACGTCTCCAAAGTATCTATAATTTTTGATTGCTCCATGCTATATTATCTACTGTTTTGGGCATTATTGGGCTTTATTATCCACTTTTATATTACTTTTGGGACTAACCTATTAACCGGAGGCCCAGCCCAGATTTGCTGTTTTATGCCTATTTCAGTGTTTTGAAGAAAAGGAATATCAGACGGAGTCAAAACGGAACGAAATCAACTGGAGAAGTTATTTTTGGAAGGAAACACACCTGATGGACTTGGACCTCACGTCAGAAGATACGGGAGCTGCCCACGAGGGTGGGGGCGCGCCCACCCCCTAGGGCACGCCCCCTGCCTCATGGGGCCCCCGTGGCTTCCCTGACGTGCTTCTTCTGCCTATATAACTCCATATACCCTAAAACTTCCAGAAAAAAGATTAGATCGGGAGTTCCGTCGCCAGAAGCCTCTGTAGCCACCGAAAACCAATCTAGACCCGTTCCGACACCCTGCCGGAGGGGGCAATCCTTCTCCGGTGGCCATCTTCATCATCCCGGCGCTCTCCATGACGAGGAGGGAGTAGTTCTCCCTCGGGGCTAAGGGTATGTACCAGTAGTTATGTGTTTGATCTCTCTCTCTCTCTCTCTCTTGTGTTCTTGAGGTGATACGATCTTGATGTATCACGAGCTTTGCTATTATAGTTGGATCCTATGTTTCTCCTCCCCCTCTTCTCTCTTGTAATGAATTGAGTTTCCCCTTTGGAGTTATCTTATCGGATTGAGTCTTTAAAGACTTGAGAACACTTGATGTATGTCTTGGTGATCAACTTGCGGGTTTCGTGACATCGGGAACCTATGCATAGGGGTTGGCACACGTTTTCGTCGTGATTCTCCGGTAGGAACTTTGGGGCACTCTTTGAGGTCCTTTGTGTTGGTTGAATAGACGAATCTGAGATTGTGTGACGCATATCGTATAATCATACCCACGGATACTTGAGGTGACATTGGAGTATCTAGGTGACATTAGGGTTTTGGTTGATTTGTGTCTTAAGGTGTTATTCTAGTACAAACTCTAGGGCTGTTTGTGACACTTATAGGAATAGCCCAACAGATTGATTGGAAAGAATAACTTTGAGGTGGTTTCGTACCCTACCATAATCTCTTCGTTCGTTCTCTGCTATTAGTGACTTTGGAGTGACTCTTTGTTGCATGTTGAGGGATAGTTTTATGATCCAATTATGTTAGTATTGTTGAGGGAACTTACACTAGCGAAGGTATGAACCCTAGGCCTTATTTCCACACATTGCAATACCGTTTACGTTCACTTTTATCATTCGTTACCTTGCTGTTTTTATATTTTCAGATTACAAAAACCTTTATCTACTATCGATATACCAGTTGTATCACCATCTCTTCGCTGAACTAGTGCACCTATACAATTTACCATTGTATTGGGTGTGTTGGGGACACAAGAGACTCTTTGTTATTTGGTTGCAGGGTTGCTTGAGAGAGACCATCTTCATCCTACGCCTCCTACGGATTGATAAACCTTAGGTCATCCACTTGAGAGAAATTTGCTACTGTCCTACAAACCTCTGCACTTGGAGGCCCAACAATGTCTACAAGAAGAAGGTTGTGTAGTAGACATCAGCCGCCCACGCTAGCGGAAGCTTTGGCGCGCGCACAGCTGCTCCTCGCCTTCCCTCCTGCTGCGGAGAAGCTCGACGAGTGGAGGGCCACCATCCGGAGCCTCGTCACCATCGCAAACAAATACGATCCACGACCGGTGGGGCCCTCGGGCCGACGCTCCATCGAGCCACCACATGCTGGCGCTGGGAGGACCGGGGGAGCTGCGGCCACGGTGCACTCTCCTCCTCCTCGCCAGCCGCTGTGGGCATCGGCCCATCCCGATGACGCTTGTGATAATAGCTCCATAGCCTCGTCCAACCCGCGGACCCTCCGCGACCAGCGCCAGGTCCTTCGGGAGCGAGCTCATGAATACGCTCGAACCACCGTCGAGCGCCGGCGCGAAACGCGCCGCCAGTCGGACAAGTGGGCGGGACCCGCTATGGACCACCCGGCACCGGGGGGGCCCGGCGGCCTACCTTACGAGGTGGGCTACCCGGCTTTTACCCGTGAGCTGAGGCAGTTCCAGTGGCCGTCCCACCGCACGTTCAAGCCCGATGTCAGCGAGAAGTACACCGACAAGACCCATCTGTCCGAGTTCCTCAGCATCTACACTATCGCGATGCAGGCCGCTGGGGCTCGCGACGACAAGGTGCTTGCCAACTATTTCCCGCAGGCGCTCAAGCCCAATGTGATGTCTTGGTTGATGCACTTGCCGGTGGATTCCATTTCTTCCTGGTCAGATCTGTGCCATGATTTCATTGGCGCCTTCACGAGAGGCCACCAAGCTCATGGCCAGGCCAGTGATCTGCATATCATTCCCCAGAAGGAAGGGGAAACCCTGCGCAAGTACATCCAGAGATTCAGCCGGATGCAGTACAACATCCCCGACGTTCATCCCTCCGCTGTGATTAGCGCATTCCACCAAAATGTACGCAATCGCAAGATGCGCGAGGAGCTGGCGATGACTAAGGTTAAGGATGTGGCCGAGCTATACGTTCTGGCCGATAGGTGCGCCCGGGCTGAAGAGGGAAGAAAGTACCCCGGTGAAGACGCCGGCGCATAAACCGTCTCTACTGATGAAGACGCCGCCACCCCGACGAACAAGAGCCGGCATCGCAACAGGAAACGCAAAGGCAAGGCCGTGCTTGCCGTTGAGGGATCTGATGATACCGGTGTTGGCAAGAAGGTCAAGGCAGACGGCCCCGGCAAGGAAATTTTCGGGTGCGCCGCCTGCCGGGCCCTGGCGACTACCAACAAGCCAAGAAGCTCTGGCAAGCAATACTCCAAGATCCACCGCACCAAGGGCAATGACCTCCAGAACTGCCGACAAGTTGAGCTGCTTGCTAAGAAGCAAAAGGCTGAGTACGAAAGGCGGGACAAGGAGAAGGATCAGGATGGTGCTGAGGGATCCGGCAAGAAGCATGGCGGCCAAGGAGGCCGCCCCGGCAAGGACAACCAGCAAGAGAGGCCCGCCCGGGGCCGCAACAGGAAACAAGAAGATGACGACCACGATGAGGACGAAGAGTCTGGTGAGCAAGGGTTCCAGAAGGCTACGGAGGCCATGTGCGTCGATGGCGGCGCCTCGCTGCATACCTCTCACCGACAGCTCAAGCAGTGGGCGCGTGAGATTACAGTAGTAGAGCCATCATTCGACGCTCAGAAGCCGCTGAAGTGGTCCAGCACGCCCCTCATCTTTGACGCCGAGGACCACCCTGACCCCACTACCGCGGTCGGGTGTTTGTCGTTGTTGGTCTCGCCAACAATACACAAACCTCAGGGTGAACAAGATGTTGGTTGACGGCGGGGCCGGCCTGAACCTGATCCCGCATGTCGTGATCAAAAGGTTGCAAATCCCTGATGGAGACCTCAAGGAAACAGGCACGTTTCAAGGGGTTAATCCGGGGAGGAGCCAGCCGAAGGGAAAGGTCAAACTGCCTGTGACAGTTGGAGGAGAGTTGAACTACATGACGGAGAGGATCGTCTTCGACGTGGCCGAGATCCCCTTGCCCTACAACGGGATCCTCGGCCGTCCGGCATTGGCCAAGTTCATGGCGGCGTCACACTATGCCTACAACATGCGAAAGATGCCCGGGCCGTTGACCATCATCTCCGTTCCCTACGACAAGAAGGACGCGCTAGTCTGCGCCGAGCAACTCTACCGGGAAGCAGTTGCAGCAGCTGCCGTCAAGGCACCTGCTCCTGCCGCTGACGGCCCGGGAGGGAAAAAGGAGCCCGGCAAGACCTCTTGCACCCACTCCGGCAAGCGCACCTCCTCGGAGTGTTGTGCTACCGTTGAGGACGTGCCAGATAGCTCTACCGACAAGAGCAAGAGATCCAAAGCCGAGCCGCCACAGACCAAGAAGGTGCCCGTCGAGGAGGATGGCACGGGAGGGGCCTTCATCATAGGCTCCACCCTCGACAGCAAATAGGAACGCACGCTCGTCATCTTCCTACGGGCAAATGTTGACGTGTTTGCATGGCAAGCGTCCGACATCCCCGGTGTTCCCAGGGAGGTGATTGAGCACCACCTAGCTGTCTGCCCCCACACGCGGCCCGTCAAGCAGAAGGTCAGAAAGCAGGCTCTGGAAAGGCAGGAGTTCATCACAAAGGAGATCGGGAAGTTGGAAGCGGCAGGTTTGGTGAGAGGGGCGCTCCACCCGACGTGGTTGGCCAATCCAGTAGTGGTGCCCAAGGCGAATGGGAAGTGGAGGCTGTGTATTGATTACACAGATATTAATAAGGCTTGCTCTTGGGACCCCTTCCCGTTGCCGCGCATCGACCAGATTGTTGACTCCACGGCCGGGTGTGATCTGTTATCATTCGTCAGCGCCTACTCAGGCTACCACCAAATCTTCATGACAAGAGAGGATGAAGAGAAGACGACATTCATCACCCCATGTGGTACGCATTGCTTTTTACGGATGCCTTTCGGGTTGAAGAGTGTCGGCTCAATGTTTGCAAGAGCAGTCCAAATTGTTTTTGAACCTCAGCTCCATACAAATATGGAGGCCTACATGGATGACATAGTGGTCAAAACCAAGGACGGGCCAACTCTTGTGCAAGATCTAGAAGAGACATTTGCTAACCTGCGCAAGATCAACCTCAAGCTGAACCCTGAGAAGTGCATCTTTGGCGTTCCGTCCGGCAAGCTTCTCGGATTCTTTGTGTCGCAGCGTGGGATCGAGGCAAACCTAGACAAGATCAAGGCTATTGAGCAGATCGAGGCGCCCAAGCGGATCAAGGATGTGCGTCAGCCCACCGGCTGCGTTGCCGCCATGAGCCGGTTCATCTCCAAGTCCGCCGAGTGCGCCCTTCCCTTCTTCAAAATCTTGAAGATGGCAGGCCCAATAGAGTGGACACCAGAAGCCGAGGCATCACTGCAGGATCTGAACAAATACCTTTCCTCCACGCCAATACTGGTTGCGCCTAAACCACAAGAGTCGTTGCTGCTGTATCTGGCGGCGATGAATCAAGTGGTCAGCGCCGCATTGGTGGCACAGAGGGAGGTCGACGAGGAGGCGGCAATGGCGGCAAAACCAACGAATGGCAAGCCAAAGATTCCCTCGACAGGGCCTGGTGCCGACAAGGCGTGGCCCTCGGCGGAGTCTGGTGCCACCAAGGCAATGCCCGCGCAGTCGAGTGAAGTGGTGCCAAAGAAGAAGATGATGTAGCACCCGGTTTACTTTGTCAGCTCCCTCTTGCAGGGGGCTAGGTCGAGGTATTCCAGCGTGCAAAAATTGCTCTTCGGCCTCCTTATGGCCTCGAGGAAGCTGCGTCACTACTTCCGGGCCCACGTGATCACTGTCGTCACCCGCCTCCCGTTGCAACGGATACTGCACAACCCGGACGCATCCGGAAGGATTGTGGAATGGGCCTTGGAGCTGTCAAGTTTCGGTTTAAAGTTTGAAAGTACCTCGACAATTCAAAGTAGAGTCTTGGCGGAATTCATCGCAGAATGGACCTTGACGCCTAACGAAGAAATCCAGGAGACCACTCTCCCCGGCAAGGAAGCAAACCGCGACTGGATAATGTACTTTGATGGGGCTTTCTCGCTGCAAGGCACCGGTGCTGGTGTGCTACTCGTCGCACCCACCGGAGAACACCACAAGTACGTGATACAGATGCACTTCCCCAGGGAGATGTCCACCAACAACACCGCCGAGTACGAGGGATTGCTTGCCGGTCTTAGGATCGTGGCAGACCTCAGGGTTAAGAACCTCATCGTTAGGGGCGACTCGCAGCTCGTTGTCAGGCAGGTCAACAAGGATTATCAGAGCCCATTGATGGAAGCGTACGTAGATGAGGTGAGGAAGCTGGAGGAACGCTTTGACGGTATCCAGGCGGAGCACGTCCCCTGAACGGAGAACGACATCACCGATTACCTGTCAAAGCATGCCGCATTCAAGCTACCTGTGGAACTAGGTACCTTTTTGCTCCGGTTAACTCAACCATCTGTCGAACCATCAGCGGGGCAGAACAAGCGGAGGAAATCAGGTCCCGGCAAGTACTTTCCTACCGAGCCCCCTGGGGCTGCCGGCAAGGGTGCTGCCGCGGACGCCGAGCCTGCCCAAGAGCGACTGGCTCCGACAGGGCGTCAAGCCCTGGCCGTAGAGACAGCCGTTCCCATAGCGGAAGAAATGCCTTTGGTCCTTGCCGTCGAGCCCCAGGCTCCGACATGGGCGCAGCATACCGTCCACTTCCTCCAAACAGGGGAGCTTCCTAAGGAGCAGGAAGAAGGAGAGAAAGTATCCCGTCGGTCCGCCCTGTACCAGTTCGTCGATGACGTCCTGTACCGGAGGAGGCCAAATAGTGTGAAACTCAAGTGCATCCCCCGGGAGGAAGGACTGGTGCTATTGGCGGAGATACATGGAGGCAATGTGGCTCCCACATAGGGTCAAGGGTCGTTGCCGGGAAGGCATTCCGGCAAGGTTTCTTCTGGCCCACCGCCCTCCAAGATGCGACGGCACTAGTAACCAAGTGTGAAGCGTGCCAGTTCCATTCAAAGAAGCTTCATCAGGCAGCTCAAGCCCTTCGAACAATCCCTCTCTCCTGTCCATTCTTGGTCTGGGTGCTCGATATACTGGGCCCTTTCCCCCGCGCTGTCGGGGGCTTTGAGTACTTGTATGTTGCAATCGACAAGTTCACAAAGTGGCCGGAAGTGGAAGCAGTGAGGAAGGTGACTCTTTAGTCAGCCGTCAAGTTCTTCAAAGGACTGGTCTGCCGTTTTGGTGTGCCAAATAGAGTCATCACCGACAACAGCACGCAGTTCACAAGCCACACCTTCATGCAGTACATCCAAGACCTCGGCAGCAAGGTCTGTTTTGCTTCCATGGTAGCTCCATGGAGCAACGGCCAAGCGGAGAGGGAAAATGCTAAAGTGTTGCGAGGCCTGAGAACGAAGACCTTTGACAAGCTGCACAAGAGTGGAAGGTGCTGGATTGATGAGTTTCTGGTGGTTCTTTGGTCGATCAGGACGATGCCAAATCGAGCCACCGGCCAGACACCTTTTGCCCTAGTATACGGGGTAGAAGCAGTTCTCCCCGCGGAACTCATATGTGGGTCACCTCGAGTGCTCTCTTATGATGAGCTTGAGCAAGAGCCATTGCGCCAAGATGACACGACGCTCCTTGAGGAAGATCGTCTTCGGGCAGCTGTGAGAGTGGCACGCTACCAGCAAGCCTTGCGTCGCTATCATAACCGCAAGGTTCATGCCCGAAGCCTTGAGGAAGGCGACCTTGTTCTTCGGCGCGTTCAGTCGGCCAAGAATTCCAACAAGTTGACGCCAAAGTGGGAAGGCCCTTATCGGGTAATACGAGTCACCAGGCCCAGCGCAGTCCGCCTGGAGACCGAAGATGCCGTCCCAGTGAGCAACTCCTGGAGCATCGAGCATCTTCGCAAGTTTTACCCATAAGGCGCGGCTTGCCAGCCCTCCCGGCAATCCACCTTTTGTACAAGCTTTGCCGACAAGGCATGTGACCCTTTGTACGAAGCCAGGCGCAGACCCTGAGCATAAATAAATGAAGCTCTGGCGCCCTAAGTTATAGCATGCATGCTAGGTCGAGTCTCTTCCTTGGTTAGGGTTGATATTGCTTAGCGGCGACTAACCCCTAGCCTAGGGGTCGAGTGCGTCTGTTTGTTCCTTTTCTGTCCTCCTTTGGTTCGCAAGGCACATGAGCACTTCTGCTGAGCTACTCGGAAAGAAGGCAACGGACCGACGCCCCGACCCAAGCAAGCCAGAGTTGCCGAGGGCTGCAAGCACAAGGATCCAACCACGGCAAGATGAGATTGCTAAGGGCTGCGGATCCAGATAAGTCTTTTATCCTCTGTCATGCATTTCGGAACCGGACCGGGGCATGTGAAACCTCGTTTTTATCTCTAGGCTGTCGTGCTCCCCTTTTTCCTATACCTAGGGATCATTTCCAGGATCCGGATTTGGTCGTAGCCACGGCGGCAAGGAGGTGGGGCGAGGAGCCTAAAGCCCACTTCATCCCTACCTCCGCCAAGAGCGCGAGAACGGTCGATTGGAGTGGGGGCGGCAAGGTCTGTTGCCGGGCGAAAAACGTTTATCTTAAAACAATAACAAGGATTCACTCCTTGTCATGGGATTTACCCGCGAACGAAAAACCCGGCAAGCATCCATTTTTCATTAAAAACATCCCATACAGGTACAGTTCGTGCGAGATGAAAAACATGAGCAAGAGGATTACAAGTTTTAAATTTAACAAAGGCCCGCAGGCTTACAAACTAAAAAAGAGATAAGATTCCTGTAATCCCTTTCTTGTCCCTCTCCTCAGGAGGCAGGTCAAGGAGGCGAAAGGGCAAAAAAGAGGCGCCTAGACGAGCTACGAGCAGCAGAAAGCACCAAGAGAACATCTCGGTGGCCACCCACGGGCCGGCCGGTGATGACGGTGCCGGGAATGGAGCTGGAAGACGAGGCGGCAGGACCGGCAATACGCGATGAAGGCGTCGGTGCCCGCGTACTCCGAGTTGACGGCCTTTCCGCCCGCCCTCTTCCTCTTCCGCAGCCTCCCAACGCCAGCCGGTCAAGGAGACAGCCCCGAGGAGTTCAAGGAGCTGGCCCTGCCCCGGCTAGCTTCTATCGGAGGAGCGGCCAGGTGTAGATGTTGCTGCTGCCACACCCGCCCAGGCGCGGGGCATCCGACGCCTAGTCGGACTCATCCCCGCTGTCAGCCCCACTGTCCTCCTCATCGCTCTCGCTCGAGGATGAGCTTCCATCGTCAGAATCTCCATCAGAGGAGCTCTCCACGCAGCATTTCAGACGAGTTCCAAACTCTCCGAAGACATTGACGAAGAGCAAGCCGTCCTCCATTAACTTGAAGTAGAGGACAGGCCCCGCCGTTAGGCTGTGGATGCGAGCGAACGTCTTCCATCCACGTCGGAGATACATAACTCGAGGAGTCGGGAAGTCGACGTCGACCCGCGTGCCCCCGTTCCCGCAGCCCCTCATGTGCAACCTGAGGGTCTGGGGCGGGGCACACTCCATCACCCGAGCGAACGGAGTGGGGAGACGAAGACGATGACGCGGGGGCCAGTGAAGCCTGATGAAGAACTCGCAAGGCTGGTCTTCAACGTGGCCCTCCATCGGGAAGGGCATCATTGGCAGGGGTGAGGCCGGCGCGTCGCCCCGTCCTCCTCTTCCCCGAGCGTTAGGGCCTCTGCCCCGGCCTCGCCCCCTCCCCCTTCCCCTCGTGGTCGATTCTACCACCACTGGTTCAGAAGGGGGAGGGACACACTGTCGAGCGGCGACCCTCGCCGCCACCGTCGAAGGACCAGGATTCCCTTTCTCCATGGCGGGTGAAAGTAAGGAGCAGAAGCAGAGGGAGGTAGAAGATGGAAGAATGCGGGGTGTCATTTCCACCCCTTCCTCCTCTTTATAAAGGAATGGGGTTGAGGCTCGGCCGCCCCGCTCGGCCAACCCAGACACTGAAGGCGCGGGGAATCAGGACAGACCCGCTACCCCAACCAGCGGCGGCCCGATTTCTCGCCTCCACCGTTTGCCACCACAAGCGCATGAAAGACGCGTGGCGGACGTGTAGAACTGAGGGGACAGGTGAGGCGACCTCTCGCCACCCCGAGATCGTGGGGAGTGGACGCCTTGAAGACCGAACCCCGACCCCGCTCAGTAAATGAGCCACGCCTCCATGCCTCCCTCTTTTTACGGGGAAGACGCGAGCCGCCTCTTTACTGTGATGTGATGCATGCGTGTGGAAACCGCCCCACGCATGTCACCCACGTCACGCACACCCCTCCATGTCGCGCCACACGCGCGGGTCGTGGGAGGCGGAGCACGCAAAGAATCTTACCACGGTAAAAACCACCCCACCCGCCTGTGAACCATTTTGGGCCTGGCCCAACAACGCGTCGCGCTTATGTGTGGCCCAGGCCCGGGGGCTCCTGTCGGTGTACAAAAATAGGGGCGCATCTTTGTACCCCTATTCCTGTGCATGGGCAGTCAGAGCCGCGCCCACGGCCACACCAAGCAGAACGAGGGAGGTGAACCAAGGTAAGCTCGAAGCCCATGACAATTAAAGCAACGCCAAGGCCAAGACCACAAAGAGCAGAGGGACGACGCAAGTTCCCCCGGCAAGACCCTTGCCGGGTGGCCTCAGCGGCCCCGACAAGACTCTAGCCGGGACAGCTCGCCCCGCACCAACAGGGCGAGCCACCCTTGAGCCCACGGCCCCCGGTGCCATCATCAGTGTGGGGCCAGGGCTCAGGAAGGCACCCCTGTGGTGGCATGTAGATCATTGTGAAGACATATTCAAGATCAGGTAAGAAGACGATGATCCTCGGCAAGATCCTTGCCAAGGAAGGCCACCAGACCCCCGGCAAGATCCTTGCCGGGGACGACAACACGCCACGGCGAGACCCTTGCTGGGGCACCCGGCAAGGCCCTCGCCAAAGACGCCGGCAAGGCCACCGCCAAGCCCACGTCAACCAAGCTTCCACCGCTGTTCACATGCAGCTGCCAGCCCAACCAGCTGGGCGGGCACCTGCCTGGCAACATGCAGCTCCCATGCCAACTCATCAAGTGCCTGCGTGGCGGCATGCAGATCTTCGTGAAGGCTCCACCACCGCGCCAACTCAGCTGCCTGCCTGCCTGCATGGCACCGCACGCATCCCTAGCCGAGGCGCGTGTCAAAGCGAGGAGAAGCGGCGATGGACGGGATGGGCCTCGCCCCGTCCCTGATAAAGCAAGAGGACACCTAAGTGATGCATTGAATGCACCTTCTCCTGTAATACGAGGGATAACATTGTGCCACTGTAGACCTTTCCACCTCCTATGTGCCACTATGGCAACCCCTTTTTCCTATAAAAGGAGACCCGAGGCGACGAGGAGGGGGATTCAGCTCTTTGGAACCACACACTGACCACAACTAGTTCGAGAGCTCGAGAACTCTCAGAAATACACCCACCAAAGCAGGACTAGGGTTTTATGCATCCTCGCGGCCCGAACCTGGGTAAACGATCCTTGTGCTGTCTAATAGCCCTGCTCTCCTCGCAACCCTGCGCCCCGGCAACCGTAGTAGGGATTCTTGTGATCCATAGGTGTCGTTCCACACCGACACAGGGGTGCCCCAACTTAGCCCATCATAAGCTCTCATGGTCAACGAAGGATATTCCTTCTCCTAGGAAGATCCGGTCAGACTCGGAATCCAGGTTACAAGACATTTCGACAATGGTAAAACAAGACCAGCAAAGCCACCCGATGTGCCGACAATCCCGATAGGAGTCGCACTTATCTCGTTCTCAGGGCAACACCGGATGAGACATGCTATGAGTAAAACCAGACCTCGAGTTTCCTTGAGGTGGCCCCGCAGGTGGCTCGGTTCAAACCAACACTTAGACAAGCACTGGCCCGGGGGGTTAATATAAAGATGACCCTCGGGAGCACGACTCCCCAGGGAAAAGTAGGTGGTGGTGAGGCAAATGTAAAACGAAGTTTGGGCCTTGCTGGAGGAGTTTTATTCAGAGCGAACTGTCAAGGGGTTCCCATAACACCCAACCATGTAAGGAACGCAAAATCAAGGAAAATAACACCAGTATGACGGAAACTAGGGCGGCAAGAGTGGAATAAAACACCAGGCATAAGGCCGAGCCTTCCACCCTTTACCAAGTATATAGATGCATTAAAGTAAATAAGATATAATAATGATATCCCAACAAAATCCATGTTCCAACATAGAATAAGCTTCATCATCACCTGCAACTAGCAACGCTATAAGAGGGGCCGAGAAAAGCGGTAACATAGCCAAACAACGGTTGCTAGGTAAGGAGGGTTAGAGGCTTGATATGGCAATATGGGAGGCATGATATAGCATGTGGTAGGTAGCGCGGCATAGCAATAGAGCGAACAACTAGCAAGCAAAGATATAAGTGATTTCGAGGGAATGGTCATCTTGCTTGACATCCCGCAAGGAAGAAGAACGAGTCCATGAAGAAGACAAACGGACGTAGTCGAACGGATCCTCACAAACGCAACGTTATCGAAACTAACCCGAAGAAGCAACACCGGAAAGAAGCAAACAACATAGTAAACAACCATCACATCAACATGGCATGATGCACAACCAAGTATGATGCATGTCGGTTTAATGAAGCATGGCATGACAAAGTGCACAAGCAATCCTACAAATTAAGTGGAGCTCAATATGCAACTCCGTTGCATATTGACGAAACACTACATTTAATTATTTAGTTCTCTCCCGTTTAAACTACTCAACAAAAATTAAGTGTTGTTTAAACATGGCAAGAGGTGAATTATACATAAACTAACTACCTAGTCAAGTTTAAATGAGGCCGGAAACAACAAACAACAATTCCGGTAAATCCCCATATGCATATTTCAAAGTTGGTACTGTTCTCCCCTAAACCATATTTTAGAGTTGTTAAACATGTAAAGCGAGTGCACCATGTTAAACTAGGCATTTTTCTAACCCATTTACATATAAAGTTTGTTAGTTTCGGAGCTACGGTTATTTAGTTATGGAATAAATCATTTTAGCATGGCATAGGAGCAAATTAAAGCAAACAGCAGTTTAAACATTTTAAACATAGATGAAAGCTGCAAATTATTAATCTACACGAAATTCTAAGCATTTTACATATATAAATTTTTTATATATGATGCACAGTTTGTGAGTTATGATATGCATGAACTAGAGGGGCTATTCTGCAAAACTGCCAAACTCCTGGAAAATAGCTAAAACGCAGAACTAAAAAAACATGAAGCAGGCTGGAACTGTTGGCCTAACAGCACAGAGGTCTGAAGGGGGGGGTCTCACCATGGGCTTGGCCCAGATCTGTGGAGGAGGCGGCCTGGCAGGGCACGCTGGGCCTTGGTGCTTGTCCACGCAGGCACTGGAACGGGTCAACGTAGGGGGGCGGGCACCTCGTCCTGTTCTCAGCAGGCGGGACTTGGCGTGCGGGCGCAGCGACACTGAAGGACAGCGGGTCATCGGTGAGGCAGAGGAACAGGACTTCGGCGACGAGGCAAGGCGGCGGCCACAGTCTTCGAGCTCGGGGTCGGGGAGGTCACGTGGTTACCGGAGACGGTGGGGAAAATGGTCGAGGGCGGCGACTCCAGGCCGGGTCCGGGCGGGCAACGCGTGAAATGAGGAGGTCGGGGACGGGGCCGGAGATGCGATCCAGGGCGGCGGAACTTGGGGCTCCATGGCCACGGCGAGGAGTTCCATGGGCAATGGTGTTGTTCGGTTCCTGCAGGGTGGCGAGGTGAGAGACAGAGGGATCATGAGCGAGAGAGAGGACCAGAGAGGAAAATAGGAGATGTAAGGGAGGCGCGGGCGAGGTCACGGTGGAGCTGCTGCGATTTGGGCGGCGCTGAAAAACATGTAGGGGGTCGGAGAGGATTTGGATCGGGAGGAGATGTGGAGAGGAGGCAGTTGGTTGGTTGGGAGAGAGATCGATGGGATGGATGGTGGTTGGCTGCTGGTGATCCCGATGGGGATTGAGCGGATGGCGGCGTGATGGGACAAGAAGCCTAGGTTTTAGGGATTGGTCTAGGGTTGGACTATATATAGCAATTGGATTTTCGGGTAGGGGTTAATCCGGTCCCTCCGATCGCAATCGGATGATCGCGAATAAAATAGCTAGGGAGTCCAAAAGAGAAACCGATGATGATTTAGGGATGTTCGGGGATGATTCGAAACCAACGGTGATGACTGCCCGGGTCGGGTCCGGGACAGTTTTCGGACACACGCGCAAGGAGGGCGACGGGCTGACGAGAGAGGTTAGATTGGGCCTGGTTTAGAGTGGAAGTGGGCTGTGAAGAGAGAAGAAAAGGAGAGCAACCCGGTAACTGTTTTCAGATACCGAAAACATCCGACGTTAGACCGACTATATTGTCGCTATATTTATCTGTTGGGGCGTCAAACGGACTCCGAATGCGACGAAACTTGGCAGGCGGCCTATCTACACTAAAACAACACCGCATGCCAACTTTCAATCCGTCCCGAGAACATTTTCCGGCCACTTATAAAATAATATTTCGGACGTGCCGCGGGCACGTGCAAGTGTGTCTGGGCTCAGAACGGACAACGGAAAGAATGGGGAGACCCGGGCGGATGCAAGTTTTAAAAACATGATGATGCAATGCGGATGATGACATGGAAAGATGCAAAACGCAAGCGAAAGACAAGGCAACAACAGCAAATAACTAGAGGACACCTGGCACGTCGGTCTCGGGACGTCACAACCTTTGCTTATAGATGTATGCCTTTTGGTTTATGCAATGCACCTGCTACCTTTCAAAGATGTATGTCTGCCATATTCTCTGATTTTTGTGAAAAGATTATTGAGGTTTTCATGGATGATTTCTCCATTTACGGAACTTCTTTTGATGTTTTCTTAAGCAACCTTGATCGAGTTTTCAAGAGATTTGAAGAAACTACTCTTGTCTTGAACTAGGAAAAGTGCCAATTTATGGTTAATGAAGTTATTGTCCTAGGACATAAATTTTTTGAAAGAGGTATTGAAGTTGATAAATCTAAAGTAGATGCTATTGAAAAGATGGCATGTCCTAAAGACATCAAAGGTATAAGAAGTTTCCTTGGTCATGCTGGTTTCAATAGGAGGTTTATTAAAGACTTCTCTAAAATTTCTAGGCCTCTCACTAATCTCTTACAAAAAGATGTTCCTTTTGTTTTTGAGGATGATTGTGGAGAAGCATTTGAAATACTTAAGAAAGCCTTGATTTCTGCACCTATTGTTCAGCCACCTCATTGGAATTTACCCTTTGAAATTATGTGTGATGCTAGTGATTATGCTGTTGGTGCTGTTCTAGGACAAAGAGTTGATAAGAAATTAAATGTTATTCAGTATGCTAGTAAAACTCTAGAGAACGCCCAGAGAAATTATGCCACCACTGAAAAAGAATTTTTAGCAGTCGTATTTTCTTGTGATAAGTTCAGATCTTACATTGTTGATTCCAAAGAAAATGTTCACACTAATCATGCTGTTATTAAATATCTTAAGGAAAAGAAAGATGCTAAACCTAGAATTATTAGATTGTTTCTCTTGTTACAAGAATTTGATTTACATATTATTGATAGAAAGGGAGCTGACAACCCCGTTGCAGACAACTTGTCTAGGTTAGAAAAATGTTCTTGATTACCCACTGCCTATTAATGATAGCTTTCCTGATGAACAATTAGCTGTAATAAATGCTTCTCGTAATACTCCATGGTATGCTCATTACGCTAATTACATTATTGCTACATTTATACCACCTAGTTTTACTTACCAGCAAAATAAAAAGTTTTGTTATGATTTAAGACATTACTTCTGGGATGACCCACACCTTTATAAAGAAGGAGTAGATGGTGTCATTAGACGTTGTGTACCTGAGCATGAACAAGAACAGATCCTACGCAAGTGCCACTCCGAGGCTTACGGGGGGCACCACGCTAGAGACAGAACTGCGCATAAGGTATTCTTATCCGATTTCTATTGGCCTACTTTCTTCAAGGATGCTTGTAAGTTTATCTTGTCTTGTGATGAATGCTAGAGAATTGGTAATATTAGTAGACGTCAGGAAATGCTTATGAACTATTCACTTGTTATTGAACCATTTGATGTTTGGGGCTTTGATTATAGGGGACCTTTTCCTTCCTCTAATGGGTATACACATATTTTAGTTGCTATTGATTACATTACTAAGTGGGTAGAAGCTATTCCAACTAGTAGTGATGATCATAACACTCCTATTAAGATGCTTAAAGAAGTTGTTTTTCCGAGGTTTGGAGTCCCAAGATATTTAATGACTGATGGTGGTTCACATTTTATTCATGGTGCTTTCCGTAAAATGCTTACAAAATATGATGTCAACCATAGAATCGCATCTCCATATCATCCTTACTGTAGTGATCAAGTAGAATTGAGTAATAGAGAGCTTAAATGAATTTTGCAAAAGACTGTTAATAGATCTAGAAAGAATTGGTCTAAGAAACTTGATGATGCATTATGGGCTTATAGAACTGCTTATAAGAATCCTCTGGGTATGTCTCCGTATAAAATGGTTTATGGAAAAGCATGTCACTTGACTCTTGAACTAGAACAGAAGGCATATTGGGCCATTAAAGAGCTCAATTATGATTTCAAACTTGCCGGTGAAACGAGGTTATCTGACATTAGCTCACTTGATGAATGGAGAGCCCAAGCCTATGAGAATGCCAAGTTGTCTAAAGAAAAGGTTAAAAGATGGCATGACAAGAGGATACAAAAGCGTGAGTTTAATGTATAGGTGATCATGTTCTGCTATACAACTCTCGTTTAAGATTTTTTGCAGGAAAGCTTCTCCCTAAATGGGAAGGTCCTTACATTATCGAGGAGGTCTATCATTCTGGTGCCATAAAAATCAACAACGCCGAAGGCACAAATCCGATGGTTGTAAAAGGTCAAATAATCGAACATTATATCTCACGTACTCCCATAAATGTTGAGACCAATATTATTAATATTGTAACACTGGAGGAGTACATAAGGGACACTTTCCAGAATGTTTCCGACTTCAAAAAGGAATAGATATGTGATACGGTAAGTAAACTGACTCCAAAACGTTTCCAATGATATTTTTTCTCCGTTTTGTAATATTTAAAAAAATTAGGAAAATTAAAAGTAGCATGAAAGAGACACAAGGCCACCACAAGGGTGGAAGGCGCGCCCTACCCCCCTGGGCGCGCCCCCTGTCCTTGTGGCCACCTCATGTTCCTTCCGGACTTTGTTTTCTTGCATGACACTTCTTTTGGTCGGTAAAAATTCATTATATAATCTCCCGAAGCTTTTAACCACCGTACCACGACAATATATCATATTTTTTAGAGCTGTTTTTCTGACAGATCTAGATTACCATGACGTCTCCAAGCGCCCCCAAGGACAATTTTTCGACAAGGTCATCAACCCCTACCTTGTAGAGGTGATGGAACACCCGCAAGCCATTGAGTTGCGTGAGGGGGTGCTGCACATCTGTGATGTTGAGGGGCCGAAGAAGACCGGAAGCATGGAGACGAGGATCAAAGCAATGGAGCAACACATTTTCAAGTGCCAAGGGATGGTGGAACATGGACTGAACGGAATCACATGATGAATGCAGAGTTCACCAACAATCACAAGCTGGATGCCAAGAGCATTGAGGAGGCCATCTTCAAGCTTCATGAGAAAATTGAGCATCTCTAAGCCCAGATCTATGACCTGCAAAACCAAAACTGTGAGTATGAATACAGATTTAAGAGGATGAGTTTGGCTGCAGATTTGAGGATCCCGGAGACTCGTTCATCTTTCTATGATGGTGAACCTATGCCTTGGAAGATGGATGACAAGCCCACTGCATCAACAACTCCTTCATCACCACCTTCGAAGAAAGAGATCTAATTACACGGGTATGGGCAATCCCCCTGGCAACTGCCAAGCTTGGGGGAGGTGCCCCGATATCATATCACCATCACACCTCCATCTTTATTGTTTTTCTTAGTTCGATCCTTTTGGTTATGTCCTGATCTAGTAGAATAAAGTTTTTAGATTGATCTAGCCTTGAGTTTTGCTTTATGTTCCCTCTATGTAATAGAGTCCTTGAGATATATATATATATATAATAAAGAGTAGTTTTGAGTTAAGGGCTTTGCTTTCTTGCTATGATCTTGAGGGAATTAAGTAAAAGAAAGAATAAAAGAAATAAAAAGATCATATATTGATCTTATGGAAAGTAATGACTTCACATATAAGGAGTATGATGAATAAAAGTTGTTGAGAGTTGACAAACTTAGTTTTGGTCATTGTTGCAATTAATAGGAAGTAATAAAGAAAGAGCGGCTTCACATATAAATATACTATCTTGAACATCTTTTGTAATTGTGAGCACTCATTAAAATATGACATGCTAAAAAGTTGATGTTGGACAAGGAAGACAACATAATAGGTTATGTTTTCTTATATCCAAATAGAAGTTATATTTTCATGGATCATCCAACATGTTGAGCTTGCCTTTCCCTCTCATGCTAGCCAAAATCTTTGCATGAAGTAGATATACTACTTGTGCTTCCAAACATCCCTAAACCCAGTTTTTCCATGAGAGTCCACCATACCTACATATGGATTGAGTAAGATCCTTCAAGTAAGTTGTCACTGGTGCAAGCAATAAAAAATGCCCTCTAAATATGTATGATCTATTAGCGTGAAGAAAATAATCTTTATACGAACTTGTGATATGGAAGAAATAAAAGCCACAGACTGCATAATAAAGGTCCTTATCACAAGCGGCAATATAAAGTGACATTCTTTTGCATGAATATTTTGTGCATCCAACCATAAAAGCGCATGAGAACCTATGCTTCCCTCTGTGAAGGGCTTATCTTTTATTTTTATCCTCTACCTCAATACAAGAGTCATGGTGATCATCACCTTTCCTTTTTGCACTTGAGGTAAAAGGTTGGGAGGCGAAACTATGAGCCACTATCTTTCTTTGTGTCCAATTGAAGCTTTGAACCCATAAGTATCACGTGAGTGTTAGAAATTGTGAAAGACTAAATGATAGTTGAGTATGTGGACTTGCAAAAAAGCTCTTTAATTGACTCTTTCTGATGTTATGATAAATTGCAATTGCTTCAATGACTGAGATCATTGTTTGTTAGTTTTCAATGAAGTTTATGATTCATACTTTATCTTGTGAATGATTTGCTACTTTAGCATAAGAAATTATATGACAATATATGTTGTTGTTCTAAAGATGATCATGATGCCCTCCTTTCCGTATTTTATTTTATCGACACTTCTATCTCTAAACATGTGGACCTATTTTTCGATTTCGGCTTTTGCTTGAGGACAAGCGAGTCTAAGCTTGGGGAAGTTGATACGTCCATTTTGCATCATGCTTTTATGTTGATATTTATTGCATTATGGGATTTTATTGCACATTATATCACAATACTTATGCCCTTTCTCTCTTATTTTATAAGGTATACATGAAGAGGGAGAATGCCGGCAGCTGGAATTCTGGACTAGAAAAGGAGCAAATATTAGAGACCTTTTTTGCACAACTCCAAAAGTCCTAAAACTTCACGGAGAATATTTTTGGGATATATAAAAAATATTGGGCGAAGAAATCACCAGAGGGGGGCCAATAGCCAGCCACAAGGGTGGAGGGCGCGCCCTACCCCCTGGGAGCGCCACCCGTCCTTATGGGCCCCCTGGTTGGCCTCTGACGCCCATCTTCTGCTACATGGTGTGTTTTGACCTGGAAAAAAATCAGAAGGAAGCTCTCAGGACGAAGCGCCACCATCTCGAGGCAGAACTTGGGCAGAACCAATCTAGGGCTCTGGCGGAGCTGTTCTGCCGGGGAAACTTCCCTCCGGGAGGGGGAAATTGAAGCCATCGTCATCACCAACGATCCTCTCATCGAGAAGGGGTCAATCTCCATCAACATCTTCACCAACACCATCTACTCTCAAACCCTAGTTCATCCCTTGTATCCGATCTCTGTCTCAAAACCTTAGGTTGGTACCTGTGGGTTGCTAGTAGTGCTGATTACTCCTTGTAGTTGATGTTAGTTGGTTTATTCGGTGGAAGATCATATGTTCATATCCTTAATGATAATTAAAACTCCTCTGATTATGAACATGAATATGCTTTGTGTGTAGTTACGTTTGTTCCTGAGGACATGGGAGAAGTCTTGTTATAAGTAGTCATGTGAATTTGGTATTCGTTTGATATTTTGGTGAGATGTATGTTGTCTCCTCTAGTGGTGTTATGTGAAAGTCGACTACATGACACTTCACCATTATTTGGGCCTAGGGGAAGGCATTGTGAAGTAATAAGTAGATGATGGGTTGCTAGAGTGACAGAAGCTTAAACCCTAGTTTATGCGTTGCTTCGTAAGGGGCTGATTTGGACCCATATGTTTCATGCTATGGTTAGGTTTACCTTAATTCTTCTTTCGTAGTTGCAGATGCTTGCGAGAGGGGTTAATCATAAGTGGGAGGCTTGTCCAGGGAAAGGCAGCACTCAAGCACTGGTCCAGCCACATATCAAATTATCAAAGTAACAAACGTGAATCATATGAGCATGATGAAAACTAACTTGACAACAATTCCCATGTGTCCTTGGGAGCGCTTTTCTTTATATAAGAGTTCGTCCAAGCTTGTCCTTTGCTACAAAAAGGATTGGGCCACCTTTCTACACCTTATTTACTTTTGTTACTTGTTACCTGTTACGATTTATCTTATCACAAAACTATCTGTTACCGATAATTTCAGTGCTTGCAGAGAATACCTTGCTGAAAACCACTTGTTATTTCCTTCTGCTCCTCGTTGGGTTCGACACTCATACTTATTGAAAGGACTATCATAGATCCCCTATACTTGTTGGTCATCAAGGATGCACACGGTATGTTCAATCTCACCCTAAGTCGGTTGGCATGGCCTACGTTCCTGAACATATATTGTATATTGCCACATTTTGATACAGGGTGCCACATGCAGTATATACGTCAAAGGGGATATTTTTTTCCTTTTCTTTCTATATTAGGCAAGTTAACGATGTATTGTTGCTACCTCTTGAGCTTGCCTTGGTTTTTTCCTTGAAGAGGAAATGGTGATGCAACAAAGTAGTGTAAGTATTTCCCTCAGTTTTGAGAACCAAGGTATCAATCCAGTAGGAGACTACGAAAAAAGCCAGCAAATACCTGCACAAACAAACACCAACTTGCAACCAACGCGACAAAGGGGTTGTCAATCCCTTCATAGTTATTCGCAAAGTGAGATCTCATACAGATGGATAAACGGTAAAGTAATATATTTGGTATTTTTGGTTTATGGAACGGAAAGTAAAAGATTGCAAAGTAAGGGAACAACAACAAAAATTGGCAAGTTGACGGGAAACTAATATGATGTAAAATAGACCCAGGGGCCATAGGTTTCACTAGAGGCTTCCCTCAAGATAGAAGTTATTACAGTGGGTGAAAAATTACTGCCGAGCAATTGATAGAAAAGCGCAAAGTTATTACGATATCTAAGGCAATGATCATGAATATAGGCATCATGTTCGTGTCAAGTAGACCAAAATGATTCTGCATCTACTACTATTACTCCACACATCGACCAACTCCTGCCTGCATCTAGAGTATTAAGTTCATAAGAACAGAGTAACGCATTAAGCAAGATGACATGATGTAGCGGGATTAACTCAAGTAATATGATCAAAACCCCATCTTGTTATCCTCGATGGCAAAAATACAATACGTGTCGGTTACCCTTCTGTCACTAGGATCGAGCACCGCAAGATTGAACCCAAAGCTAAGCACTTCTCCCATTGCAAGAAAAACCAGTCTAGTTGGCCAAACGAAATCAATAGTTCGAAGAGACTTGCTTAATATAAGAATTCAGAGGAGATTCAAATAATATTCATAGATAGGCTGATCATAAATCCACAATTCATCGGATCTCGGCAAACACACCGCAAAAGAGTATTACATCGAATAAATCTCCAAGAACATCAAGGAGAACTTCGTATCAAGGATCAAAGAGAGAGAAGAAGCCATCTAGCTACTAGCTATGGACCCATAGGTCTGAAGTAAACTACTCACGCTTCATCGGAGAGGCAATGGTGTTGATATAGAAGCAATCCGTGATCGAATCCCCCTCCGACAGGATGCTGGAAAAGGCCCCAAGATGGGATCTCACAAGTACAGAAGGTTGCGAAGGTGGAAAAGTGGTTTCGTGGCAACCCTGGATGTTTTTCGGGTATAAGAGTATATATAAGAGGAAGAATTAGGCCAGGAGAGCTATAAGGGGCCCACAAGGTCGGTGGGCGCGCTCTCCACCCTTGTGGCCGCCTCGAGGCTCCTCTGACTTGCACTCTAAGTCTCCTGGGTGTCTTTTGGTCCAAGAAAAATGCATCATGGAAGTTTTATTCCGTTTGGACTCCGTTTAGTATTCCTTCTCTGTGAAACTCTAAAACAAGGAAAAACATAAACTGGCACTGGGCTTTAGGTTAACAGGTTAGTCCCAAAAATAATATAAAATAGCATATTAATGCATATAAGACATCCAAAATAGATAATATAATAGCATGGAACAATAAAAATTATAGATATGTTGGAGACGTATCAATTGTTCTTTCGATTACTCTCATATTTCCATGACATCATGGTTACCCTATCTGTTTCATTATAGATTTTTGTCCTTTGATTTCAACTATTGTACAGTTCTTTCAATGTCGCCCATATTTGCATGTTACCATATTCTTTAACAATCCTACCATTTTCTGCAACGCGTCCCTTGCTATGCAACAACATCTATAGTACACAATATTTCCCTTTACATAAATCAAGACTGCAGGGATGTCATACTGAACAAAAACCATGGATTTACAATCATTGCTTTTGTAAGACTTGATGAATGTGGTCACTCCTATTTTTCCACGGGCCTTTGGACAGAAATTTCGAAGTTTTATGTAATGAAAGCTGGCACTAAAATTGCACTGCACATAAAAGAGCCTGGTCAAGATATATATGCTAACTTCCCCAATGATATCATCCATCCAGACTCTGTTCGAAGTAAGTGTTCTTTTCAAGTATCTGCATGTTGACTTACCCAACAATATAAAAGGAATTGTGTAGCATTTAAGAAACCAATTGTTATTCCATTTTCTTACTCTATTCCTACCTACTAACTTCTAGTTACCAATACACTTTTCTATTGCCCTTTTTAACTAAATATTCCCTATAGTCCCACTTCTATCAGAAAGCGCTACTGACGAGGAGACTCCAGAGGTGGAGAACGTGGCTGCCAACAAGTGGAGGTGGGTGAAGCAAGAACCGCAAGTGACTCCAGTAGGCCTAGACTTCATTAGCAGCCTCCGTGATGATATGTTGATAGTCATCATCTCCGTCCTAACAATCAAATATGGGGCGCTGACAACCGTCCTTTCCCGGCGGTGGCGCCCCCTATGGCACTCCACCCCTCTTGACCTCATCAACACCCACAAGCTCTGCCATGGCTATCACAAAAGCTTGGATGCGTTCTCCCAGATCCTCGGCAGTCACCATGGCCCAACTAGAGGCATTAGCATGGGCAAGTTCCGTTCCAACGGCAAGGACCGAGCCAAGATTGATGATTGGTTCTTATCCCCCGCCCTAGATCAGCTCAAGGAGCGCACTTTTGATGATGGGCATATGTGCTCGCTGCCAATGTCCGCGCTCCACCTCGCGCCCACGCTTCACGTCGGCAAGTTCATGAACTGCCATCCCTCCTTAATGACGCGCCCGCTCTTATTCCACCACGACTAAAGCACCTCGAGCTCATCGTCGTTTTCCTCCCAAATGGTGACATGGAGCACCTGCTCCACGGCTGTATTGCACTCGAGTACCTTCGTCTTCAGGCAACCAATGGGTTGAGTAGATTCCACATCACCTCCATGACTCTTCGGACTATTTATGTGTGTTGCTGGTGCTGCAAGAATACAACACAAAATGTGTACCATAGTATGGTCATTGAGGACACACCTTCACTTGAGAGATTACTTTTAGTTGATCAAGAAGGTCCAACAAGAATCAATTCCATTTCTACGCCAAAATTGAGAGTGGTGGGCTACTCTTATGACAAATACTCCGAACTTGTTATTGGATCCATGCCCATTCAGGTACAATAGTCGCCTTCTACCTCTCCTTCTGGAAATTAACATTATTTCTATTTTTGAAGATGTATGTTTGTTTGTCATCCAGAAAATGAATCTGACAAGCTTGACCCCGAAACAGCGCACAGTGAAGGTCTTGCCACTAGAATCTATCGGCCCCAACCAAGACCAAGTTCTGAGTTTCCTGAGATGCTTTCTGTGCCTGGAGAAGCTATATATTGAGGTGATGTTCCTTTCTTGTTAAATGTTAACCATAAGGGAGTTCCATTTTTAACACCTTTTCCCAAGTTACAGTGACAATGTACTGCGATTTCTGAAGGAATTTTGGAGGATTTTAGTACATACATGCCCCCCATATTGGTTGCTTGATCCATATGGTTCCAATCCATAAGCATTTATCCTTTGGATTTATTTGTACTAGTTTTCTTAGGGAAATTTCATCCACTCCAACCTCTTGTGAAGAAGGCTACATTTTTCTAGATTGTAATCAAATGCACATGTTAATCACGTTGGGTGAAAGTTGGCACATTGGTGCATTTTACAAATTCTGCAAACCAAATATGCCTATAGTAGTGTTCAAAACTGCATGTAGGCACTAACACGTTTTCTTCTTTTGTAGATAAGATTAGGCCTGGTGGTGGATAACGTGATACAATATAACAATCACATCGAATGCCTAGATCTGCATCTATCAGAAATTACTTTGAACTCCTACCTAGGGACCTTATTGGAGACAATATTCGCCAGGTTCTTTGTTGTCAGATCAAGGGTGCTAAAGGTAATGAGGTTTTCCCTACATTTATTTCGCAAAAATGAATGGTTTGTTGATCAGCGCCGACGGCTGCGGCAAAATGGAAAAGGCTGGAAAAAGCTGAATTTCATTTTGGAACTTCAGATGACAAAGTAACCGGAAGTCATCGTGTCAACCCCATACATGACTTCTCAGTGGCTGATCCCGTTGAAAAAATGATGAGGTTTCAAAACCAGCCTTACAAGTGGTAATATTAGTTTGAACCTCTCTTATATACATGTTCAGCGGATCAGCGTGGGCATTTGCAGCTGATGAGCAGAATTTCATTTCTAAGAGCAGTTTGAACCTTTTAATCTTTGAATTTGAGCCATATAACTCTGGAATTTGAACCTTGTAACATTTTGAGCTTTTGTGGTACAATTGTTGAAATGCATTGCATGAGACTCCTTTATTGGTAGCACTATTTTGACCAAATATGCAATGGACTTAGATTTTATTAACCATTCTCGGATGTGTTTACCTTGCCGATCTCATAGCACACGATTTGTATAGCTAACTCGACTACGATCTTTGACATTGTTGCACACAGTTAGTTTTTTCAACCGTGTGCCCTGTAGAGCGCAGAATTAATTATCGCACTGAGTGTCCACCATCACCCTTTTGTGTAACTTTGACCTCATCACCCACGGGTAAACTTATGACCCAAGTCATTCCACACACTTTGTTTTTACAAAGCCTTTTGCCAATAAACGCCCACAATTTGCCGCTCTTCTAGCTGACGCGTGACCAAACTAGCCGGGCGGGAAGCTTGCGCGGTAAACTACGCGGTTGTGTGGGAACATGCTCACCAACGATACATTTGGCGCCTCTTCGAGCCCACGCGCGGTCAAACGAAACACGTGCGGGGTTCTCAAGCATGCACTGGAATCCTCCGCTATGAACGCGGTGACAAGTCATGACGATTACAGAACGGCTGGCCCCCATTTATTACAGTGGCCATTTAACTCTTGTGTCTCTTCAACCTTTCGATCATGCCCCACTATTGCAAAAACGACACCCACCACGACAAATTCTTAGAGGGTATCCTGCGCGGCTCCAATGGCGCTCCGAGCGGCTGCCAACGACGAGAGGCAATTCACCATGCATGCCATGGTGGACACCCATAGAAGGTTCATGGAGCTCTCGGTGGTGTACACCAACAACCCGGTCTGGGTGGAGAATCCCATCCACATAATGGAGCTGTTGCTTGCTAAGGAGAATTACAAGGTGGTCAGGTTTGACCTCGAGTACACCGGCGCTCATGCCGGCGGGGATGTACAGGCGGATCATTGACATGAGGAAGTGCCTCCTTCCCCAAAACGGCCAGGGATCCAACCAGAAGCAGAGCAATGGCAAGCGTCGTCGCAACAAGAAGTAGATAATTAGATCCATCTTTCTCCTAGTTTAGTATGCATGTAATTACTTACTTTGGTGTGTGTAGTCACTTGTGTAATTGTATGCTTAATTTGGTTATGCAATGTTCTCTTTTTAAGTATATATGTTGATGCTCTATAGAAAGAGCATAGATGTCGTGCGGACAGAGAAAATCACATCGCACACGGACTAAACAGTGGAACCCATCGATGATGTCTTCATCAATCACTCACAATTGTATACCAGCAATCATTTGCTCACAACACACATGGCTTGTTAACAGGAATCGTTTGTGTTGTTATCGGTCTTCCCACACATTTCCGATTGCAGACCTATTCGCTACGTATCACACACATCTTGGTAAGTTGAACCATTTCTGTTCTCTTGGCTCAACGCAAACAGTTCATCCGAGTGAACTGGATACCGTATATCCCACACACATTCATCGGGTTGACCATTTATTTTGTGTTGCCTAATCACAAACAGTTCATCCGAGTGAACTATATGTCATATATGCACACACCTTCATCTGGCTGCCCGTTTATGTTGTTCCGCCTCATCACAAACAGTTTATCAGGGTGAATTGTATGCCGTATATCGCACACACCTTATCTGGCTGCCCATTTATGTTGTTCTGTCTCATTGCAAATAGTTCGTATGGATCAACCGTATGCCTCGCATTGCACACGCATCTAAAATCTGAACTGTGTTTGATGTATCCACCATCACAAACATTTTGCATCTTTTTTGATGGTTTTTACATCACCCTTTGAGATTAATGCATCGCACACAGTTTCGTCGCAGGGTCTCTAATTGTAGTGTCACATTAGCAGCATCCTGCAGTAGTGCCCTTCCTGCAGGCGCATGTTCTTCATTGCAGCATCCAGACCTTCCTCCACCTTATCCTTCCCACTCTTGGAACCTTGCAATCTAGAGCCTGATGCAGGCACAACAATGGCCAGCAGAACCCACCTTTGCTTCCAACATGGAATTGATCCACCCCATCACGCCCCACGAACCCAAGGCTCGCAAGACAGACCAGATGACCCCTTAGTCAGCCTAAGGATCCTGCGAGGGTAGAGACGGGAAACAATTGGAAAATGACGCTAGTGAGGATTCGGCAGAGCAGGGGATCTGTCGGTAAGTGTGGTTGCAGGTGGGACCTAGATGAGTTGAGTGGGATTTGGCTAACGGGAAGGATATGCTGGTTGGATGGCCTTTTCTCTTCTCTCTTCTCTCTTCTCTCCAAGTCCTTGTGTCTGTATGGTCATACAAGGAGAGAGGGGCACTACTGCAGGATGGTCCAAATGCGACAATGCAATCAGAGACCCTTCGACCAAACTGTGTGCGATGCATTAATCGCAAATGTGGTGTAAGAAAACTGTCAAAATGATACGAAACGTTTGCGATGGTAGAGACATCAAACACATTTCAGATTATAGTTGCATATGCTATACGTGGCACACAATTCACTCGCTTGAACTGTTTGCGATGGGCATAACAACACAAACGATCAACCAAATGAAGGTGTGTGTGTGTGTGTGTGTGTGTGATTAGGAAACACAACAGAAATGGTCATCCAAATCAAAGGTATCTGCGATATATGGCATACAGTTCACTCGGATGAACTATTTGTATTGAGCCAAGAGAACAGAAATGGTCCAACTTAACAAGATGTGTGTGGTACGCGGCAAACAGGTCTGTAACTAGAAATGTGTGCGAAGACCGATAATAACACAGACGATTGCTGCTAATAAGTCATGTGTGTTGTGGGCAAACATGTCCTGGTATACAACTATCAACGATTGATGAATTCATCATCGATGGTTTCCCTATTATGGTCTGGGTGCGATGTGATTGCATATAGAACAACAACATATATACTAATAAGGACATGATTGCACAATCAAATTAAACATCCAATTACATAGCCTTGGGCGAGCAATGTGCCCGCACGTCGTGCTAGCTTGTTGTTCCTTCTATGCTAACTTTCCATTACTTGATGGCGTTTTATGAGCACGCTACCATTTCTCACCATTTCCTCATCGATTTCCCGCCGCCACCCAGCGATATTACGCATAAACCTAGGAGGCACACGACGCATCGAGGCAACAAGCGCAGCCTATAGTACACACACCTTTTCCAAGCATGCCAACCCACCGAAGCGTCGCCTCTGTCATCAACCTCCTCGACGAGGAAAACGAGAATGTGCCATGGTCTGTCGAGGCCGAGGCGCTCCCTGGCAACATGATGGACGACGTCGTGCTGTGTGTCATCGCTAGGATTGAGCAGACCCTTGGCGCACGACGCTTCAGCGCCGCGGATCAAGATAGGCATGTCAGCATCGAGAGGCTGCAGCTCGCCACACTACATGATTGATGGTGCGCCACAGAGCAAGCTAGGTGCGTCTGCGCTGATAGGCTGCGGCTCACCGCACAGCGAGACCATTGGAGCACCATAGAGCGAGAGGTGCTATGCGCCGCACAACAAGAGCCAATCCATCAACACTTTCCTGCTATCGACAGGGTGTCTCAGCTGGGTGCATGACCCGTCAGTACCCCCATTCCTCACCAGGAGTGGGCAGAGGCCGTCTGCACCGTACTTGCACTAGAGGTCGGCCGCGCCGTACTTGCACTAGACACCCGCCGTGCCGTTCTCATGGGTCGCGCTGTTCTCCTTATCCGCGGCCGTCTCAATGCCAATGCGCTGGTCACTAGGCTCGACCGCCTCCTTGGCCTAGGTGTCCACTTAGGCGCAATAGAGGAACATGGCCATCGCATCCTAGAGCTGGTGATCTCCAATGAATAGCCAACTTGCAGCTTGACATTGCGCTCCAGATGTACCGGGAGAGTGTCTACCACTTGGACAAACGCCTGCACAAGTTCAGGCAAAGCCAAGAGCTACCGTAGGCAAGGGCTGCTGGTCATGGACGCATTTTATTTTGTTGAGTCGTTTCGACATGGATCGCTATGTATTCACAACAATCATAATATTACTCTGTTTATTGCTCTGTTTCAATGTGTGTACTTTGTTTTCTGTTCTTATATGTTGTGTTTCAATGTGTATATATATGCTTTCCATTCTGTATATGTGGATAATGACAACCAGTTATAAATTAGTATACGAAAACAGATAGAAAATGGATTTCGTAATTTATATTAATTGTACATTATTTAATCATGGAATATATATATAATAACATCACATATACGTGATGATCCTTAACTACTATGTACAATGCATAAAAATGAAAACGAACAATACTAAAACTAATAGTCCCTCCCTATGGTGGCAGTATTCCGGCTGCCCCTCTCCAGCACCTCCCTGGTGAATGGCATCTTCCTAGCATGGAGGCAGTACTCCGCCTCCTCCGCCTCACAGCACTTGACGTACCGGTCTGCCTCTTGCTAGCAGACGTGCGCAAATGATCTTTCCATTTTGTTGGGCACCCACCGCAGCTCCTCGTCGGTGGAACGCTAGAGCTTATCGGCCCACCTCCATGCAGCGATGAGGCGCCTAGCACCTTTGACCTTCCCGGCGAAGTACCCGTCTTCATACACCTCCTTCGAACGTCGACGCGCCCACCCCCAAAGCTCCATCGCCTCCTATTTCTAGGCGGCCTCACAGGCTTCATAGGCCGCCTGGTACCTGGCTTCCTCCTCCACCATCTCCTTCTTGAATGCCAGTTGCCTCGCTTTCTCAGCTAGTGGTAGAGACTTCCATAGACAAAGATTGTAATGGCCCCAAAACCACTCCAAAGTTTGGGATCTGACGTAACCTCATCTGGCGGCGTGTAGGGGTCATCCTCGTCACTTCCCTTCGACTAAACATCCTCGGGGGGGCTCCTTGTCGGAGCGTGGTAAGATCGGTGGCACCATGGCAGAGATTTGTGTGTGTGTGTGTGTGAGAGAGAGAGAGAGAGCGGGCGGGGGAGGATGTAGATGAGAATGTAGGCGGGATGACGTGAACAAGGTAGTATTTATTGCCGGCCGAAATCAAAATTGACAAGAATAGTACACACGCTGGTCGTCGGAATTTACGAGTATCGTAGCTTGAATTGCACACAATTCCCGCAGCAAAAGCCGTGTGTGAACTTAATAGCTGACGGTTTTGAATATAGAACCGCGTCTGATTAATAACCCACGCCACTCACATTGCAAACCTCGAGGTGTGAAATAGAGTGCCAATCGTGTGGGGCCGGTTGTCTTGCCAGGTAGTTACATTTTTTTCCTCAAATAAGGCACGAATGCTTATTTTGTGTTACCATGACACTCCATGCTTGTGTCCAAGCCGTGAAACCAATATGTTTAAAAATTTGTTCCAATTTACTACACATGGAATTAACTCACACACAACTACACAAATATGATTTTTCAAACCGTTATTGTTAGTTGCTGCATGTACATGTAGTTTAAATTTGAATTACGGTCATTAAATGGCTAGAAAATCACTTAAATGTATTTAAAAGGTCAAATGACCCCTTAATTTTCCAAATTTTGACATGACAGTTGTATTAGTGCACGTTAGCGGTAGAAAAAGTTTGAAGGCCATAAGAGGAAGCTATCGTCGGTTCGTCATCAAACATGCATTGTTCCCTCTTGGAACCACGAGCTTTCTAGTGAGATGCTCCAGTTTGTGAGGGTCTGTGTCCAAACTTTTGTCGAACATGCCAATTTTTTCACCACATTATCTTGGTGCCATGCCATTACGTCAAGCAAGGTTTCATGTATTTCTGATCAGTTTTTATTTTTTTGGAGTTTAAATGCCATGGCACTCCATGCTTGTGTGCAAGCCGTGACACCAATATATTTGAAAATTCCTTCCAATTTATCGCACAAGGAATTAACTCACACACAAATACACATATGTGATCTTTCAAATCGTTATGGTTATCTCTTGCATGTACATGTAGTTCAAATTTGAATTATAGTGCTTAAATGGCTAGAAAATCACTTAAATGTCTTAAAAAGGTCAAATGACCCCTGAAATTTTCCAAATTTTGACATGACAGATGTATTAGTGCATGTTAACTGCAGAAACAGCTTGAAGGCCATAAGAGGAAGCTATCGTGGGTTCGTCATCAAACATGCATTGTGCCCTCTTAGATCTACAAGCCTTTTAGTGAGTTGCTCCGGTTTGTGAAGGGTGTGTGTCCAAACTTTTGTCAAACAAGCCAATTTTTTTACCACACTAGCTTGGTGCCATGCCATTGCGTCAAGCAAGGTTTCATGTATTTTTGATCATTTTTTATTTTTTGGAATTTAAACGCCATGGCACTCGATGCTTTGTGTCCAAGCCGTGACACCAATATGTGTGAAAATTCTTTCCAATTTACTGTAGATGGAATTAACTCACACACAAGTATACAAATATGATTTTTCAAACCGTTATCGTTAGTTGTTGCATTTACATGTAGTTAAAATTTGAATTATGGTTATTAAATGTCTAGAAAATCACTTAAATGTCTTAAAAAGGTCAAATGACCCCTAAAAATTTCCAAATTTTGAGATGATAGTTGTATTAGTGCACGTTAACGATAGAAAAAGTTTGAAGGCCATAAGAGGAAGCTATCACCGGTTGGTCATCAAACATGCATTGTGCCCTCTTAGAACCACGAGCCTTCTAGTGAGTTGCTTCGGTTTGTGAGGGGTGTGTGCCCAAACTTTTGTCAAACAGGCCAATTTTTTAACACACCATCTTGGTGCCATGCCATTATGTCAAGCAAGGTTTCATGTATTTCTGATAGTTTTTGAATTTTTTGGAATTTAAACACCATGGCGCTCAATGCTTTGTGTCCAAGCCGTGACACCAATACGTTTGAAAATTCCTTCCAATTTACTGCACATGGAATTAACTTGCACACAAGTATACAAATATGATTTTTCAAACTGTTATGGTTAGCCGTTGCATGTACATTTAGTTCAAATTTGAATGACACTCATTAAATGACTAGAAAAAATCAATTAAGTGTCTTAAAAAGGTCAAATGACCCCTAATTGTTTTTTCAAATTTTGACATGACAGTTGTATTAGTACTCCAAATTTTCTCGTACATTTAAAACACCATCCGTTGCCACTATATATACTCCAAATTCGTCTTTCAAGCTTGTACAAAATATCAATAACATCACACATAGTTTGTTGTAGGAACCATTTGCGATGAAAATTCGTGGGTCTATAGTCTTCCTCCATAAGCTTAGCCGACTTCGTTTGCTCTAGTGTTGGTCACCCCCGAATCCACGAATCCTCGATCCCCATTCTCGCAACCCCTTCTTGCAAAGAATGACGTCATGGAAATGCTTCGTGAGGGCCCGTACGGTGGCCGCGTCTTCCCCGAGCGCCGCCGCCTGCGCGGAGAGTGCGGCCGCATCCGCAGAGAGGGCATCTGTGGCAGCTGACAGGGCTGCTGTAGCAGCTGAGACAGCTGCAGCAGGTGCTGCACAGGGGTTGCAAACTCTGAGAGCGCTCGAGCTACCATCCATGTCGCCAATGTCGCCCTGGCCTGGGTCGAGGCCATCCACGCAAAGATATTCAAGGCCACCTTGGAATCCAGCATGCAACCCATGTCTGAAAAGGTGGCAGATGCCATGGAGCACCTGCTTCCTCATGAGATCGCTGAGCGGGAGCTGGAGATGCAGGAGGCGGCGGAGATCGAGGAGCTTCGGGAGGAGGAGTTGCGCGTGGCTGAGGACGAGGTAGAGAAGAGCCTCTCCGTCGAGGAATCAGTGATGGAGTACAAAAGCGAGCTCTGGCACAGCCACTACTACGAGTACTATGACCTTAAGGGCGACGCCGAGGACGAGGACGATGACACGGTCGACTTTAGCCGGGGGGACGTGGAGTCCACCAACGGCGGCATGTCGCCAGGACAAGTCATCGACATCTCATCTTACACTAGCGAGGCCTAGGGCGGCGTGGCGATGACTATTTTCAAAATTATGTATACTTAGCCTTTGTTTATAACGCTGTTCTTTTGTTAGAGCAATGGTTAGGTCAAGTGGCTCTGTTTAATTACTAAAATTGCTCGATTCAGTAAGTGTGGTTTGTGTGTTGTAGGCTCTTTTGTGTGCCCAAATTAGCCAGCAATATTAAATTATACAATGACGTGGATAAGGACATTACCAGGGAAATTTCCACAAAAATTTGAATGAACAAACTCATCGCATGCGCGTAAAGCATAATAATCATTTGCAATGCACACATTCGTTCAAAGTGAATGGTTTCCGACGGCACAGCGCGCAAAGTTTCCCTCCACCTTTCGAAATTTTTGGCCTACACCGAAATATCTAACTCCCACCCTTCCCCACCCCCTTTTCACCCTGACCACAAGTCTCATTTCCCCTATTTCCTCTGTCCTTCCTTCCCAAGCTATAGCCGCTTCCTTGCTTGCTTCCTCGCTCTCGCCGTCTCGCATCCGACCGCCGTGGTCGCCATGGTCTTCTTCAATGACCTCTCGAGCGGTTCCTCCTTCGACGATGAATCTTTCGCCACCCGGGTATGCCTCTCTCGTCTCTCTCGGGTTATCATTTGGAACACATGATTTAACCCGACGGTCGATTTGAGTCATTTCTTCCACTCTAGCTCCCTAGGACCATCAGTTGCAACATATGGATTGGGGTGGCTGAAGATCTGCCTTCTCATTGTCACCATCAATATCCATCCACAAAGTTAGTTGTGTTTGAATCTGTGGATAGTGGGAGGAAGTTTCTGGCATGTGCAGAGAAGATTAGCCCCGCTTTCGTTGTTACATATCATTTGTTAGATGTGATTCAGACACTGCCACTCCGCTATGTTATTCTGGATGTGATTAAGAAAGTGTCACAATTTCTACCTAGTATCTAAAAATGTTGCTATCTCATCAACGGTGCCGTTAGAACATTATTTGGCACCGCTTCAGCAGTTTGTGCAGCCAACTTTGGTCCACATATCTGAGTAGCCAAGCAGTAAAATAGTAAAACTTTATGGCACGAAGGAAGTGGGCATCAGAGCAACTAGGTGCTCCGGAGTCCGGTTCCTTGAATTTTTCCTATGCGTGCAAAATGTCGCAATAGTTGTCTTGACATTGGTTTTGGCATATATAGTGGACATCCTTAGTGCTATTAGTTCTATGTTACTAAATTTGTGCATGTACACACGTCTTAATATCAATTTTATGTCATCTAAACACTGTCCCTATGCTGTTGCAGTTATATTTAGCTTCCTCATAAACTGTTCAATTTGTTATTTATAGTACATGACTAATAACCTATAGCGTTGATATAGTTAATTATAGCTTATGATGTTTTTGAATTTGGTTGTTGTCTCAGTAACAATTAATTCATTTGCACATTGATCTTTTTGAGAAGATATGTCATAATTAACCTGTTTATTCAGTTTTTTCGAAATATGTATTTAGTGATTTTCTATGTTGTTAGAAACCCACTTTCCCTACAATTGTTACTGATTTAGTTCTAAATACTATTGGATGAACAGAATTGTTCTTACCTGGAGTGGGTTGATGAAGAGTGGCCACAGTCTTTGAAGATGTGCCTAGCAAAGCTCTGGAGCATGTATGAGGAAGAGAACATAGATAGGCTTAGACAAAGTGTTGTCAATGCCGAATAGTATTTCAAAATGCGGGAAAAAAAGAGGAAGATGGAGAATGCGATCAGATTTTTTAAATTAGACTTTGCTAAGATGGTGTTGGCGAAGGAGGAGGCACTTTCTAAGTTGGTAAGTGCAAAACAGGTTCTTACTGAACTAAAAACAGAGGTGGAGAAGACGAAACTGGTTGATCATGCATCAGTCCATTAGGGAAATTATATTGTTCTTATGAAGGTGAACTAGCTATATGTTATAATGTGTTGTTTTCATGTAGCTATTGTACTGTGATGTTAAAATATATTTATGTGCCTGGTATGAAATTGGTAAACAGCTGTTCGATATGAGATGTAAATTTGTGTAAGACTGGCGAGGGAGTGCTGGATTAGGGGGTCCTCGAGGCACTGGCTCATCTCACATGGGCCGGACTATTGGATCACACTATGTCCAGACCGAAGACATTTTGTGCCTTGGTGTGCACCCCAAGTCAGGATGGAAGATCCAGAGTCTCCTTAATGTAATAAGCTATCGATAAACCCTATCACCCTTGGTGGCTATATAAACCAGGGGGCTTAGTACGTAGAGGCTAGAGGAACAATTCCCATCCAACTAGTTAGGGTTTAGTTCGTCTAATCTCGTGGTAGATCTACTCTGTAACCCCCTCATACACAAGCAATATAATCAAGCAGGATGTAGGGTTTTACCTCTCAGGGAGAGCCCAAACCTGGGTAAACATCGTGTCCCACGTCTACCATTCCCCATCCATCCAAGGTCCATAGTTCAGGACCACCTACCGGAGATCCGCCGGTTTTGACACCGACATTGGTGCTTCCATTGAGAGTTTCGTTGTTGGACCGCCGAAGGATCGATTGCTCGCCTGATCATCGGAGACGGCATCAACATCGGAGACATCTTCGTCCTCGGGCAACTTTTCGCGTTCGGTAGGATTATCTTGCACACCAACTCGACCATTCATCTCAATCCGATCGACAGCTTCTCCTCTGAGCATCAGATCAGGTTCGGTAACTTCGAATACGTCACCGACACTCGGGGCGATCTAATCTTCACCAGCTTCTCAACCTCACCTGCAACTACCATGGCCTCTAAAGTATTGACCTTGGGGGCTATCCCCTATCCGATCTCCGGATCGTCCCTTACTACGCAACCAGCGCCGAGCTCGGAAGCGTCTCCCATGTCCGAAGACCAGGAAACAACCCTGTCCGGACCCTCCCTCCTCGATGAGGATTCGGCCTTGAGCCCAGACGAGAATTCAGTGTCCGAAGATAGGGAGTTAACCCCTGCCAAACTCGCCCTTTTCCTTCTTGATGCAAGTACGGTGCCCGACGACCAAGGTTTCGCCCTCACCGGACCCGTGCCTCACCCCACCATTGCGATAGAGGTTAGTTCTAAGGCAACTTCATACGTGTTACATCTCCAACATATCTATAATTTTTTGTTCCATGCTATTATATTATCTATTTTGGATGTTTTATATGCATTAATATGCTATTTTATATTATTTTTTAGACTAACCTATTAACCTAGAGCCCAGTGCTAGTTTCTGTTTTTTCATTTTTTTTAGTTTCATAGGAAAAATTATGGTGATTTTTATGTACCAGAAGAAGCCCACGAAGCATCGGAGTTGGACCAAAAGCTTCACGAGGAAGTGGCAAGGGTGGAGGGCGTGCCCCCTTGCCTCGCCGCTGCCTCATGGACCCCATGATGTGAAACCAATGCCAAAAATGCCTATAAATCGTGAAACCCCCAGAAAGAAACCTAGATCCGGAGTTCCGCCGCCGCAAGCCTCTGTAGCCACGAAAAACCAATCAGAAACCATCATCGGTGACCATCTTCATCATCCCGGCGGCCTCCATGACGAGGAGGGAGTAGTTCACTCTCGGGGCTGACGGTATGTGCCGATAGCTATGTGTTTAATCTCTCTCTCTCTCTCTCTCTCTCTGTCGTGTTCTTGATATGGTACAATCTTGATGTACCGCGAACTTCTTGTGATGAATTATGTTTTACCTATGAGGTTTCACTATTATCGGATTGAATACTTTTATGGATTTGAGAACACTTGATGTATGTCTTGCGTGGGATACCCTTGGTCACAATTGGGTGTTCTATTGATTCACTTGATGTATGTTTTGGCACTCAACTCACGGATTCCCGAGGTGACATTGGGGTAACCTATGCATAGGGGTTGATGCACATTTTTGTCATTGTTTCTCCAATAGGAATCTTGGGGCACTCTTTGAGGTTCTTTATGTTGGATTGAATATTACGAATCTGAAGTTGTTTGATGCATATCATATAATTGACCCATAGATACTTGTGGTGACATTGGAGTATCTAGGTGACATTAGGGTTGATTGATGTGTGTCATATAGTGTTATTTTACTACGAACTCTAGCGATGTTTGTGACACTTATAGTAATAGCTCAATGGATTGATCAGAAAGAATAAATTTTAGGTGGTTTCGTACCCTACAAGCAATTTCATCTTAGGTTCTCCGTGATAGGAACTTTGGAGTGACTTTTGTCGCACGTTGAGGGATTGACATATGATTTAATTATGTTATCATTGTTGAGAGAACTTGCACTAGTGAAAGTATGAACCCTAGGCCTTGTTTTCAAGCATTGCAATACCGTTTTTGCTCACTTTTGTTACTAGTTACCTTGCTGTTTTTATATTTTCATATTACAAAAACCTATATCTACCATCCATATTACACTTGTATCACCATCTCTTCGCCGAACTAGTGCACCTATACAATTTACCATTGTATTGGGTGTGTTGGGGACACAGGAGACTCTTTGTTATTTGGTTGCAGGGTTGTTTGAGAGAGACCATCTTCATCCTACGCCTCCCACGGATTGATAAACCTTAGGTCATCCACTTGAGGGAAATTTACTATTGTCCTACAAAACTCCGCGCTTAGAGGCCCAACACGAGTCTACAAGAAGGTTGCGTAGTAGACATCAAGCTCTTTTCTGGTGCCGTTGCTGGGGAGGTTAGTGCTTGAAGGTATATCTTTTATATCTTGTAATTTAATCTTTTAGTTTCTTGTTTTATCACTAGTTTAGTCTATAAAAGAAAACTACAAAAAAATGGAATTGAGGTTGCCTCATATGCTTCATCTTTTTAATGTCTTTCGTGAAAATGATGGAAAGGAAAATTGTGCTAAAGTGTTAGAACAAGAAGTCTATAAAATGTTTGGCATGCATTTTTTTGTATGATGAGCACGATTGTAATGTTGTTAGTATGAATTTCTTGAATATCCATGATGCTAATGATCTGCAAGGCCACAAGCTTGGGGATGCTATGTTTGATGAAGATGATATTTTTTGTCCCCAAATTTTGATGAGAAAATTTATTACGATGATAGCATGCCTCCTATTTATGATGATTATATTGATGAAAGTGGATTTGGAGAGGTCATGACTTTATTTGGTGATGAATCCACTATTTTGGAAGAGGTTCCAATTGATTGTGAGAACAAAGTTGCTATCTATGATGATTATTGTGATGACATGCATGCTATAAAGAATAAAGATAATCATGAAACTTGTCATCATGATTTTAATTTTCAATTGGATTATGTATATCATGATAGTTATATTGCTGAATTCGTTCATGATGCTACTGAAAATTATTATGAGAGAGGAACATATGCTTCTACATATTGCAATTATATCAACTTTCCTCTCTATGTGTTGAAAATCTTGAAGTTATACTTGTTTTGCCTTCCTATGCTAGTTGATTCTTGCTCCCACAAATTGTTTGCTCACAAATCCCTATGCATAGGAAGTGGGTTAGACTTAAATGTGCTAGTCATATTCTTCATGATGCTCCCATTATGTTTCAATTCTTATCTTGTATGTGAGCATCATTTACATCATCATGCCTAGCAAGAAAGGCATTAAAGAAAAACGCTTGTTCAGAGACAACCCAATATTTACCCCTACTGTTTTTGTGTGTTCACATGATTAGGCTACTGTAGTAATAATGTTTTATAGCTTTCGTTTCAATAAAGTGCCAAGTAAGACCTTTGGGATGGCTTACGGTGATGGTTGATTTGATTTTGCTTGAAAATCAGAAACTTTTCGCCCACTAAAATAATTTTCATTTTTACAGAAGCGTGATAAAATCCTGATTCTTTTTGCACAAGATTGATATACAAATTGCCTACGTTGTCGTAATTTTTCAGAATTTTTGGAGTAACAGAAGTATGGTTGTTGTTCAGATCATTACATATTGTTATGTTTTTGACAGATTCTGTTTTCAATGCTAGTTTGCTTGATTTCCACAGCTTATATTAAGTGATATAAATTGTGGAAATGATAAGGTACAGTAGGCATTGTTTGAGAGCAATTATGAATCTTGTGTTGATAGTACCAAAGAGAATGGTTTGTCTTTATCATACTAATCCATCTCACGAAGTTCCGTTCAGTTTTGTGTGATTGAAGTTTTCAAGCTTTGGGTGAGATATCGATATGAGGATAATAAGGAGTGGCAATACCCGAAGCTTGGGGATGCCCAAGGCACCCCAAGGTAATATTCAAGGAATACCCAAGCAACTAAGCTTGGGGATGCCCCGTAAGGCATCCCCTCTTTCATCTTCAACATTATCGGTAACCTCACTTGGAGCTATATTTTTATTCATCACATCATCTGAGTTTTTCTTGGAGTGTCATTTTCTTTTATTAGGATTTGCTTGCTACTATTTAGAATAATGTTTTTCATCTTTTAGTTCAATAAAAAGGTCAAGAATAGCCTTTACCATGCTTATTTTGCAAGTCTATTTGCTGCTGTTTTGAAAACATAAAGTTTGTCTTTATGACTTGTATATTGGTGAATAGTCAGACATTATAAAATCTTGAAATTTTTACATAGTAAGTTACAACAATTTTTCTAAAGTGTGGTAATTTTTCAGAATTTTTTGAGTAAGAGAAGTATGATTCCTCTTGCATTCTTTACAGAATATTCTGTGTAGACAGATTGCCGTTATGTTTGCATATGTTTGCTTGTTTAATGATTCTATTTGAGGATAGGATTATGATATATGCAGAGGCATTTAGTATGCAATGTCAAATAATAATTTTAGTGATTTATACTAACTTATCTCATGAGTTCTTATTAAGATTTGTGCGGATGAAAATTTTAAGATTTAGGGAAACCATGATATAAAAGGAATTAAGGAGGCACATGAGCTCAAGCTTGGGGATGCCCAAGGCATCCCTAATTAATATTTCAAGAAGTCTCAAGCATCTAAGCTTGGGGTGCCCCGGTTGGCATCCCACATTTCTTCTTCAACAATGATCGGTTAGTTTTGGTTGAACCTAAGTTTTTGCTTCTTCACATGATATGTGCTATCCTTGGAATGTCATTTTATTTTGTTTTGCTTGCTGTTTGAATAAATTACTTAAGATCTGAAATTTTATTTATGAGAGAGAGTCTTCACACAACTACATAACTATTTAACTACTCATTGATCTTAACTTATATATTTTTTGGAGTAGTTTGTTAGTTGCTCTAGTGCTTCACTAAAATCTTTTTAGAGCATGGCGGTGGCTTAATTTTTTAGAAATTATTGAACTCTCATGCTTCACTTATATTATTTTGAGAGTCTCTCTAGAAAGCGTGGTAATTTGCGTTGGTTATGAATTTAGTCATAATGTGATAGGCATCCAAGAGGGATATGATAAAAACCTTCATATAAAGTGCATTGAATACTATCAGAAGTTTGACTCCTTATGATTGTATTGAGATATAAAGATGGTGATATTAGAGTCATGCTAGTGAGTAATTGTGGATTGTAGAAATACTTGTGTTGAAGTTTGTGATTCCCGTAGCATGCACCTATGGTGAATCGTTATGTGACGAAGTTGGTGTTGGCGTTCTGGGAATGGGGGTCCCCAGACATGCCTGCCTGCGGCCCATGGCGTGGCTGTGCTAGCAGGTCTGCACGGCCCATCTTCATTGACGAGGTATTCAAGACCCTCGCGAGGGGCCAAGCCTCACGAGGCGGGCGACGCAAGACCTCCTCAGGAGAGGCCTCACCAGGCATGCTCACAAGGGGCAGAGAGATCAAGGCAAGGCAAACCTTGCGAGGTCCTCGTGACGTGAGCCATGACGATCGAGACCAGGCGGGCGATAGGCAGGCGCCAGCGCGCGCAGCGTCCTTGTTTCGTCTTTGGTGCCAAGGGGGCAAGCGCAGGCGTGGAGTACCAAGGCATCAAGGAAAGGTTTCCATATACGTGCAACTAAACCAAGACCAGCAGGACGGCAAGACGGAGGTCACCATGGAGCCCAAGACGGCGTCACCACCAGAGCCTTTTGCAGGCGAAGACTACTTTTGCCAGGATAAGCTGTACTAGCTGTCCCCTTTCAAATTGGCCGTTGTTGGCTCCCTTCCCACTCAATATTTGGGGAGAGGACCAGGGCCTATATAAGTAGAACTAGCCTCCATAGTAGGGGGAAGGAGAGGAAAGGAAGAACTCATTCAGAGGCATCTCGCCCACACAAGTTCGCCAAGCACAAGAACACCTCAACCTTAGGAGGTTGTTCTTCCCCTTGTACTGTTCCTCATCAGCCCAAGAGGCAATACACCACCATCACCACACTAGAGTAGGGTATTACACCACGACGGTGGCCCGAACCAGTATAAATCTTGTGTCTTTGTGTTGCGAGTTCGCCGAGTTCATCCGCGAGATCTTAGCGAGCTAGGGCGTGGATCGATAGGGAGAAAACCTTCACGTGCACCCTAGTGTTCGAACCTCGAGTGTAAGTACCCCGATTCTAAGTCACACCGATCTAGCCTGTAACACCTCATATCACTTTGCGGCCTCACGCACGGTATCCCCACGGGTGTCGCCTTACCATGGCCCGGGACCGTTTGCGCCTTTTGGCTCACGTATATGATAGTGTCGCTAGCATCCATATGACAGAGAACCTGGGCCAACATGACTAGTCATGAACCCAAAGTGGCACTAACTTACGGGGACATGCATACATGAATCAACATCGAGCATGTCGGTCAGCAGCGTGTGAATCCCGGCTGTAGCACTGGGCTAACAGGACTCTGGTGAACCAGGCTGTAGCAGGCTAGGCAGGACTCCGGATGTCACCGCGTGACATTTCCCCAAAGGGACAGACACAGGAACAAAGTGAATCACATGCCGACCAGTCAAGTGTTCCGGAGCAGTAGTGCTGGGCTAGCAGGACTCCGGTAAACCGGGCTGTAGCAGACTACCAAGGCTCAGTGGAAACACCAGACTACATTTCCCCATAAGAGAGGCTACCAAGGATAAACAACTAGATTGTCGGATCCCACACATACCAATCATTTCAATAACATACACACAATATGCCCGATATGTGCAAATACAACATGGCATCACAACAAAACTCTACGACTCAAAGTATTTATTCATTAGGCTCCGAAGAGCCAAATATTACAAACATGGGTCTCATGACCCAACATACAGAGCATACAAGCCACAAGCACATGCAGAAGCTTAACTTGTCTGAGTACAAACAACTACAAATGAAGAAGGTTGACGAGCCTGACTAACTACAAGACCCTCCCAAGGGTACAAGATCATAGCTGAGGTAATGAGCTAAATGTCGAAGTCCACACGGAACTACTAGCGAGACTGAAGTCTCTCTGCAAAAACATAAAATAAGCAAACGTGAGTACAAATGTACCCAGCAAGACTTACATCAGAACTATCTACATATGCATCGGTATCAACAAAGGGGGGTGGTGGAGTTTAACTACAGCAAGCCAGCTTTGACTCGGTGGTTATCCTAAACTACGACTGCAAGTAACTCTTTTGAGGTGGCGCACATGAGTCCACATATTCACCTTATCAATACCCCACTATGGATCCGCTCCCTTCTTCCTACGAGGACGCCATTCATAGCACTCACGCTTATCTTGCGCATTTTAGAGTATCCACTTTCACTTGTCTATGAACTATGCAAGGGGTCCAAGTTTCCATATTCGAGGAATCCGGCTATTCGAATAGATAATGATAACCCTGCAGGGGTGTACTTCTTCACACACGCTCTCGCCACTTACCACCATGTACACATCGTGTATCTCGGCAACCTTCAAGCGGAAGCCTGGCGAGGGAGTCGGCCATGACCTGACTAACCAACAAATCTCTAGTCCAGGTTTATCGCCTATTCGGGTTCCATCCGCAAGGAGATCCGGTCGGGGTGTCGCTCACGACCCCAAACGATGTGAGCAGGGTTCCCAAGCCCACCATCTGGGTGCCACTTGGTACACCGTGCCACTGTGCCAAGTCTATCCCAAGCCCACCTGTACCGGGTGCCACTTAGTAGACTACTAGCACTACCTACAAACACCAGAAACTAGTTGCAACTCCTGGACAGAGATCAGGTTGATTGATAAGTCGAGAGGGGCACTTAAGCATTCCAATGTGTGGTAGTAACTGTTCATGGATCACAAACATAGAACTCAGTTCCTGAGGGCGGTTACAATGAGACAACCCACCATGTACTCCTACATGGCCTCTCACCGCTACCTTTACCAAATCGTGTTCACACACTTAGCTCTCAACAGTAGGACAAGTTCACAACTTACCAATTCATCCCCGATGAATCAGACCTGACACAACTCTAAGCAATAGCAGGCATGACAAACAAGCATGAATGAGTAGGCACATCAGGGCTCAAACAACTCCTACTCATACTAGTTGGTTTCATCTATTTACTGTGGCAATGACAGGTCATGCAGAGGAAAGGGTTCCAACTACCGCAGCATGTAACAGTTGAAGCGTTGTTGTCCTAATGCAATAAAAGAGAGCAAGAGTGAGAGAGTGGGATTGTATCGGAATGAACAAGGGGGTTTTGCTTGCCTGGCACTTCTAAACATATTATAGCTCTTCATCGGTGTCATCGAACTCATCGTCGGAACCACGTCTATCGAGAGGGGACAAACATGGGCAACTGAGAAAGAACATAATCAATGCAATGCCACAATATGATGCATGACCATGACATGGCAATATGCTGTGATTTGAGCTAATGCATCTAGCTATGATTTAAATGAAGTTGGTTTGAATACATGATTCAAATTCCAACTCCATATATGATTATTTAAATGCCCTTTATTTGTTTTGTCCAAAACAGAGGACAAACATTGTTCAAACATGCATGAAAATGGTACAGATGGATTCCTTGAATTTTTCTGATAATTTTTCATATATAAATTATTTCATTCTGAGTTATAGATTAATTTCTATGATTTTTAGAAGTTTTAGACATTTTCTGGAATTTCTTGATTATTAATAAATCCAGAAAATGTATTATTGCATCAGCATTAGGTCATGCTGACGTTAGTAGGTCAACAGGCGCCATCCAGGTCAAACCTGACCAGTGGGGCCCACTGGTCAGTGACTCAGCTAGATAACTGAGTTAATTAGGGTTAAACTAATTCTAGTAAAAATGTCAGTAGGGCTAGGCCCACATGTCAGTGGCTCAGGGTTAGTTTAGCGAGGGAATTAACACTTAACATTGGTTATTAGCACTAACTAACACCTAACTAACCCAGTTAGGGCCGGCCCCACATGTCATGGACTCGGGTGGGGTCCAGCCGGGGTCAAAGTGGGTCAAACCCATGGGCGACATGACGCCGGCGAGGCCAGACACGGCGGAGCAGCACGTGTTTCGCACTCCAGCGACAAAATCGACGGCGGAGGCATGCTACATGAAGCTGGGGAGCTGCCGCATCTAGTGGTGCAAGTGGCTGGACACGGGGACGCCGGAAACGACGCCGGCGAGCTTGACAGCGGCGGCCGGAGTTCGGCTGTGCACGGGGAAGCGGCTGCAGTGAGAAAACGCGCGAACTAAAGCGCGGGCAAGGCACTATGCGATGCGGCGTTGTTTTTTGGCACATTGGCGCGACCAAATGGTCATCGGAGCGGCCCCGCCGACGAGCCCGAGCGGCATTGAGCTCGGTCAGCAAGGAGTCGGCGGTTTGAGCTTGAAATAAAGGCGGGGAGGAGGGGGATTCGGAGCAGGAGCTCACTGGGGTCACGTAGAGCAGCTCGGTGGGCTCGGGGTTAGGTTGGTGACGGCGTGTGGTCGCCGGCGATCTCGGCGAACCGAGGTTGGAGGAGACGGCGTTGGCAGCGTTTTAGGGCTTCCGGTGTCACGCGGCTCGGTGAGGAGGAAGAGGAGGTCGGGGCGGAGCACGGGGACACGTTGGAGAGACGCGGGGAAGGCGGTGGCTGCGTCTACGGCGAGCGGCGGCAACGAGCGTACTCAGGTGCGTGCGAGAGAGATAACAGAGGAGGGGAAAGAGAGCAGCGAGTGAGGGACAGGAGAGAGGGGTCTCGGGGCGTCTCCGTGGCGTCGTCTAGGCATGTCGAGGGGGAGCGAGGCAGGCAGCGGCGTTCCGGTGCGCGCGGGCGCCGTGCACTGCTTCCCCTCTGCCTACTGGCGAGAGGAGGAAGACAAGGCTACCCCTGGTGGCTGGGCCTGAACAGGAGCTGGGCTGGCTGCTGGGCCAGGTAAGGCCGGGTGGGTCTCTTTCTCTCTTCTCTGTCTTATTTCCTCCTGTTTTTATTATTTTCTATTTATTTCAATTTTTTTGGTTTGTTTAAAATACCAAACCATTTTATAAAATCTAAAACTTCTTGTGGGCACTCACTGAATTATTCCAGAGGTTCACACCATGTTTCAAATTTTTTGAGACTATAAAACTATATATATCATTTTATAGCCCCAACTCAAATACATATTGGATTAATTCAAATGCCCAAAACAAATATTTCCGAGATACCAAAAATATTGGTTTTATTTTACCTCTTGCCAATATTCCCAGAGATTAATAGGAACATTTTCTTGGGCTCATTTGACAAGGATTTAATGTTGATCATTTTTAAAAGATTTCTGAGGCTTGAGAATTCCCTCAATTCAATTTCCTTGAATTTAAGATGATGCATGGATGCATATGCAATGGCAAGCAAAGGCCAAAGCTAGGGCTGTGACATCGAGGGTTTTGCCGGAACCCATGATTCGACATTTGGCGCGCCAGGTAGGGGTGCGCCGAAGCTTCCTTCCATCGCTCCACGCCCTGTTGCTCCGTCGTCTCCATGGCAGACGCGTGACGCGCTCGTGCTGAGCGCCAGGGTGCCCTCGCTGCCCACGTTTCTCAGACGGCTCCCATCGGCGGGCCACCTCGTCATTCCCCGTCGCCTGCCACCAACGCCGCCACCGGCCCGGCGGGGAATGAGCAACAAGCATCCTCGCTGCACCCCTCCGTGCGGCGGGACGGCCGCACCGCCACTCCATCGCTTACCCCGGCCGGTTCTTCTTCCCATGCATGTCGCCCTCCCATGGACGCACGAGCCGTGCTCCTCATGGCGCACGAGCTCCTGCACTACCAAGCAATCAACGACCTCTACGAGGTCTAGCTCGACCGCATTGCCGAGCTTGTCCGCGCCGCAGGGGGCTCCCCTGCGCCGTCCCTCTCTCTGCCTCGCCCTCCGCCAGCTATGGGTGACGTAGCTCACGGAGCACCTCCACCACCTCTACCCCCAAGACGACGCCCTGGCGCTAAGGCACGCGGATCCACGACGCGACCCGCCGCCTCCTGCACCCGCGCGTGAAGAAAGAAGCTGTCAAGAAGTCCCTCGACCGCAAGAAAGTGCTCTGTCGCTCCTCGTGCCACCGTGCCAGGACTGGTTGCTACGGCAAGACCGTGCGCCACCTATAGCGGCAGGGCGTGGACCCCATCAAGACCAAGCTCCACCCCCAAGGCGGGCCCTGGTGACCATAGCCGGCTGCCGCACTTTCACCCCCGAGCTGCGTAGCGTCTCCTGGCCGGGCAAGTTCAAGCCGGATCTGCCTCCTCGCTACGATGGCACCCCCGACACCGCGGAGTTCTTGCAGCTCTATGAGCTGAGCATTGAAGCGGCCAACGGCGACGAGAAAGTCATGGCAAACTGGTTTCCCATGGCTCTCAAGGATTGCGCCCGCTCCTGGCTCCTGAACCTGCCACCGGGCTCGATCTCCTACTGGGACGAGATGCGCAACCGCTTCGTCGCCAACTTCCAGGGCACTCGCGACCGTCCGCCGACTCTGGGTGACCTGCGCCGCGTCAGGCAACAACCGGGAGAGACCCTCGAGAAGTACATCCAGCGCTTCAACAACGTCCGCCTCAAGATCCCCAAGGTGACGGACGAGGCCATCATCTCTGTGTTCTCTGATGGCGTCCGCGACGTCAAGATGAAGGAAGAGCTCGCTATCCACAAGGAGCTGTGCACGTCCCTGGAGTTGTTCAACCTGGCGACCAGGTGCGCAAGAGCTAAGGAAGGGCGCCTCTCCCTCCTCGAGCTCCCAGCCGCAGACCCAGAGGAGAAGAAAGCTAAGGCCAAGGACGTGAAGCGCAAGGGAGCAGCCGTGCTCGCAGCGGAACCAGACACCAAGCATGGCAGAGACCAACCAAAGTCATCCAAGAGCAACCGTCCGTTCTGCGCCTTCCACAACCTGAATACCCACAACACCAGCGACTGTCAAGAGCTCAGAGCCATTCGTGAAGGACGCTTCGGTCGACACCCCGAGCGCGGCGACCTGGGCTACGATCGAGGAGGAGGACATGGTGGCGGACGTTGGGACAACCGTGGCCCGCGCTAGGAGTGGCGTGATGATACATCTCCAACGTATCTACTTTTCCAAACACGTTTGCCCTTGTTTTGGACTCTAACTTGCATGATTTGAATGGAGCTAACCCGGACTGACGCTGTTTTCAGCAGAATTACCATGGTGTTATTTATGTGCAGGAGCAAACGTTCTCTGAATGACCTGAAACTTCACGGAGCGACTTTTCAGAAAATAAGAAAAATACCTGCAAAAGATGGAGGCCAGGGGGCCCACCACCTTGCCACGAGGGTGGGGGGCGCGCCCCCCTACCTCGTGGGCCTCCTGTTGCCTCTCCGACTCCAACTCCACCTCCATATATTGAGTTTCGATGAGAAAAAAATAAGGAGAAGAAATCATCACATTTTACGATACGTAGCCGCCGCCAAGCCCTAAAACCTCTCGAGAGGGCTGATCTGGAGTCCGTTCGGGGCCCCTGAGAGGGGAATCCGTCGCCATCGTCATCATCAACCATCCTCCATCACCAATTTCATGATGCTCACCGCCGTGCGTTAGTAATTCCATCGTAGGCTTGCTAGACGATGATGGGTTGGATGGGATCTATCATGTAATCGAGTTAGTTTTGTTAGGGTTTGATCCCTAGTATCCACTATGTTCTGAGATTGATGTTGCTAAGACTTTGCCATGCTTAATGCTTGTCACTAGGGCCCGAGTGCCATGATTTCAGATCTGAACCTATTTTGTTTTCATCAATATATGAGTGTTCTTGATCCTATCTTGCAAGTCTATAGTCACCTATTATATGTTATGATCCATTAACCCTGAAGTGACAATAATCGGGATACTTACTGGTGATGACCGTAGTTTGAGGAGTTCATGTATTCACTATGTGTTAATGCTTTGTTCCGGTTCTCTATTAAAAGGAGGCCTTAATATCCCTTAGTTTCCGTAAGTACCCCGCTGCCACGGGAGGATAGGACAAAAGATGTCATGCAAGTTCTTTTCCATAAGCACGCATGACTATGTTTGGAATACATGCCTACATTACATCAATGAACTGGAGCTAGTTCTGTGTCACCCTAGGTTATGATTGTTACATGATGAACCACATCTGGCATAATTCTCCATCACTGATCCATTGCCTACGAGCTTTCCATATATTGTTCTTCGCTTATTTACTTTTCCATTTCTATTGCTATCATCACTACAAAATACCAAAAACATTACTTTTACTACTGTTACCTTTTGCTACCGTTATCATTACTATCATATTACCTTGCTACTAAACACTTTGCTGCATATATTAAGTTTCCAGGTGTGGTTGAATTGACAACTCAGCTGCTAATACTTGAGAGTATTCTTTGGCTCCCTTTGTGTCGAATCAATAAATTTGGGTTGAATACTTTACCCTCGAAAACTGTTGCGATCCCCTATACTTGTGGGTTATCAAGACTATTTTCTAGCGCCATTGCCGAGGAGCATAGCTCTATTCTTTGAGTCACTTGGGATATATATCTTCTTATCATTATGAAGAACTGAAGAGATCCGAAAACCAAGATCTATCCCTCAACTACGAGGTGAGGTAAGGAACTGCCATCTAGCTCTGCACTTGATTCACCTTCTGTTATGAGTAAGTTTGCGACACCTACACCTGCTTCTGCTATTCGTTTTGATATGTCGCATGTTATTGATGATGCCACTTCTGCTATGCATGATACTTATGATGAAACTACCTCTATGCCTGATACCACTGTGCCACTTAGTGGTTTCCTTGATGAACAAATTGCTAGGGCTAGAGAAATTGAAAATATTGAATCTGATGATACTGATGAAAGTGATGATGAAGAACCATTTTTTATTCCTAAGGGTTATGTTTTTGATCAAGAAGCTTTTTTCGCTATCTTAGCTTGCGAAAATAGAAATGAACTTAAAAGGTTATTAGCTAAATGAAGTAAGCAATCTCTAAGTGCTAGAATGAAACCTGACCCTGCTTTTGCCACTTCACCTATCTGTGTTACTGATAAGGATTATGAATTCTCTGTTGACCCTGATATAATTACTTTGGTTGAATCTGATCCTTTTCATGGTTATGAATCTGAAACTGTTGTGGCACGTCTTACTAAATTGAATGATATAGCCACCCTGTTCACTAAAGATGAGAGAACTCATTAGTTTTACATCCTCAAAATATTTCTGTTCTCATTAAAGGGTGATGCTATGGTTTAATTCTCTTGATCCAGGTTGTGTGCGTAGTCCCCAGGATATGATTTATTACTTCTCTGCTAAATATTTCCCTACTCATAAGAAACAAGCTGCTTTAAGGGATATATATAATTTTGTGCAAATTGAAGAAGAGAGTCTCCCACAAGCTTGAGGGAGGCTTCTCCAATTACTTAATGCTTTGCCTGATCATCCTCTTAAGAAAAATGAAATACTTGATATCTTTTATAATGGACTAACCGATGCTTCCAGAGATTACCTGGATAGTTGTGCTGGTTCTGTTTTCAGGGAAAGAACACCAGATGAAGCTGAAATTCTATTGAACAATATGTTGACAAACAAAAATAACTGGACAACTCCGGGGCCAATTCATGAGCCTATTCCTAAACCAACTCCGAAGAAGAGGGGTATTCTATTTCTCAGACCTGAAGATATGCAAGAAGCAAAGAAATCTATGAAAGAAAAAGGTATTAAAGCTGAAGATGTTAAGAATTTACCTCCTATTGAAGAAATACATGGTCTTAATTTACCGCCTGTTGAAGAAACATATAATCCAAATACATTACCTAATGAAGACACTCATGGTCTTGATAACCCGACACAGGTAGTAAAGGTAAATTCTCTCTATAGATATGATAAAGCTGAAATCCCATTTACTAAGTTTGTTAGCCCATGCTTAGATGAGTTTGATAAATTTATGGCTAAGCAAGAAGATTTTCATTCTTATTTTGGTAGATAATTGAAAAATAATTCAAATATGCTTGAACACTTGGGTGATTATATGGCTAATGTTAAAGGTGAACTTAAACTTATTAGTAAACATGCTTCTATGGTTACCACTCAAGTAGAACAAGTACTTAAAGCTCAAAATGATTTGCTCAATGAATTGAATAGTAAAAATAATGAATATGTTGTTAGAGTGGCTACTAGAACTGGTAGAATGACTCAGGAACCTCTGTATCCTGAAGGCCACCCTAAGAGAATTGAGCAAGATTCTCAGAGAAATAATATAGATGCACCTAGCTCTTGTAAGAAGAAGAAAAAGAGGGAAGATAGAAAAAGACGAATAAGAAAAGTTTTTTTGATTAGACGCATGCAATTGGCGAAACAAAATGATAGGACTTTGCATGCTTCTATTGATCCTAGTGTTGAAACACCTGAGAATCCAAATGATATTTCTATTTCTGATGCTGAAACTCAATCTGGTAATGAACCTGAAACTAGTGATAATATTAATAATAATGTTCATGATGATGCTCAACCTAGCAATGATAATGATATATAAATTGAACCTGCTGTTGATCTTGATAACCCACAATCAAAGAATCAACGTTATGATAAGAAAGACTTTGTTGCTAGAAAACATGGTAAAGAAAGAGAGCCTTGGGTTCAGAAACCCATGCCTTTTCCTCCCAAACCATCCAAGAAAAAGGATGATGAGGATTTTGAGCGCTTTCCTGAAATGATTAGACCTATCTTTTTGCGTATGCGATTAACTAATATGCTCAAAACCAATCCTTATGCTAAGTACATGAAAGATATCATTACAAATAAAAGAAAGATATCGGAAGCTGAAATTTCCACCATGCTTGTTAATTATACTTTTAAGGGTGGAATACCAAAGAAACTTGGAGATCCCAGTGTACCCACTATACCATGCTCTATTAAAAGAAATTATGTTAAAACTGCTTTATGTGATCTTGGAGCCGGTGTTAGTGTTATGCCTCTCTCTTTATATCGTGGACTTGATTTGAATAAGTTGACACCCACTGAAATATCTTTGCAAATGGCTGATAAATCAACTGCTATACTTGTCGGTATTTGTGAGGATGTGCCTGTTGTAATTGCAAACGTTACTATTTTAACGGACTTTGTTATTCTTGATATTACTGAGGATGATAGTATGTCTATTATTCTTGGAAGACCCCTTTTGAATACTACAGGGGCTGTTGTTGAGTGCACTAAAGGCAATGTCACTTTTCACGTTAATGGTAATGAGCATACGGTACACTTTCCGAGGAAACAACCTCAAGTTCATAGTATCAACTCTATTGGAATAATTCCATCGATTATATTTGGAGGTTTTGAATTTCCTCTTCCTACTGTCAAGAAGAAATATGATATTCTTATTATTGGGGATGTGCATATCCCCGTTGAGGTAACATAGTGTTACTCGAAATTTCTCCGGTTCCATGTTATTCGGAATGAGTTCGTTAACAAGACTTGATCAACTTTGTTAGAGGATTCCTTTTTATGATCATGAGAAGGATGAAACTAGAAGGCACAACCTTCTGTACCCCACTTTTACTTTCTGTTATTTATATGAAATAAAATAAAAATAAATATTTTTCTATCTGTTATCTGATTATTCGTGCAATATAAAAATACCTCGAAAATAAAAGTTCTCCAAATACCCTGAAATTTAAATATGATTTTTTTCTAGAATATTTGAGGATTTATGGAATTGAGAACACACCAGGGGGTCAACCACCAGCCCACGAGGGTGGAGGGCGCGCCCACCCCTCGAGGGCGCGCCCCCTGCCTCATGGGCCCATGGTGGCCCTCCTCCACTTATTCCTGCACCCACACACTCCTTCTTTCTCCCCCAAACATGAATAACCAGCTCAAGCACGAGTTCTAGCTCATCTTGCTGCCCCGTGTTTATCTAGATTATAAAAGTATGGTGGCACATGATTTTATTATTAAGAACAGGGCAGGAGAGCTTAAATATCAATTGTTCTTTAATAAACATCATCCTGAGACAATTCCCCTGCCTGCTTCTTCTTTGTTTGATCTAACTTCAGGCACGTACCTTGTTCCGTTGATGGCTATTCAAGCTTACTGAAACCCTGCACCAGCCGAGGAGCTAGAGCAGGAACCACAATTTGATCCCTCACGACAGTCTAATTACTAGTGGGATCCGGATATGATTGTCAGCTAGTGGCAATCGGAGCCTTCTTCTTCTTCATCGCAATACAACCCCAACTACTATTATGGATATCCGCCAGGCCAGCCGTGGCCATAGACCAACTTAGGCCAAAAGCCTAAGCTTGGGGGAGTATGTTTTTCCCACTGACATTACATTTATGTTCACACACTCATTGCTAGATGTCGGTGCTCATACTTTTTCATTGTATCATCCATGCTAGTTTATTTTCCTTTTTATGCTTTCTTCTTGTGTGTTTAATAAACCTTAAGAAAAAACAAAAAAATTAGTTGTAGCTTTTAGCTAGTTTTAATTTCCATGCTTGTAGTAGTAATTAAAAAAAGAAAACCCAAAAAGATTCCCTGTTCTTCTTTTGCTTGTTGGGAACTTTCCCGTGTAAATAGTTTTATTTCTTTTCTTTTCTTTGCGGGTCGATAGGAGAAGACCATAATTAAATTGTTGAAGTGGCTCTTATATGCATTATTGTTGATCTGACAAAAGAGCCCATATTGCCTTGTCTTCTCCTGTTTATTGAATGCCTGCAGATTCTAGCTCAGTCCAACGCACGTGCACTATTATTATTATTATTCACACTATTCGGTCATGCAAGTGAAAGGCAATTATGACGATATATGATGGACTAGCTAAGATGAGAAAAGCTGGTATGAACTCGACCTCTTTTGTTTTTGTAAATATGATTAGTTCATCGTTCCTGATTCGGCCTGTTATGAGTAAACATGTTTGCAATGACAATTAGAGATCATAGTTTCTTGTGCCATGCTTGATTACCTATGAGTTATAATGGTTTACCTTGTGTGCCAACATGCTATTGAGATAGTTATGATGTGGTATGATAGGGTGGTATCCTCCTCTGAATGATTTACGTGACTTGACTTGGCACATGTTCATGCATGTAGTTGAAACAAAATCAACATAGCCTTCACGATATTTATGTTCATGGTGGATTATATCCTACTCATGCTTGCATTCGGTGTTGATTAATTTTAATGCATGTTCATGACTGTTGTCGCTCTCTAGCTGGTCGCTTCCCAGTCTTTTGCTAGCCTTCACTTGTACTAAGCGGGAATACTGCTTGTGCATCCAAATCCCTTAAACCCCAAAGTTATTCCATATGAGTCCACTATACCTACCTATATACGGTATCCACCTGCAGTTCCAAGTAAATTTGTATGTGCCAAACTCTAAACCTTCAAATAAATATCCTATTTTGTATGCTCGAATAGCTCATGTGTCAACTAGGGTTGTCCGTATCTTCCATGTTAGGCGGGTTATTCTCAAGATGAGTGGACTCCGCTCCTCACTCACGAGATAAATGGCTGGTCACCGGGATGCCCAGTCCCATGCTTTATGCAAACTAAATCAAAATAATTGCAAACAAAACTCCCCTTGGGACTCTTGTTAGTTGGAGGCACTCGTTGTTTTGAGCAAGCCATGGATTGATGCTTGTTGGTGGAAGGGGGAGTATAAACTTTACCATTCTGTTTGGGAACCGCCTCTAATGTGTGTAGCATGGAAGATATCTCCATATCTTGGTTGTTATGTTGACAATGAAAGTATACCGCTCAAAATATTATTCACATCTATTTCAAAACCGAGCTCTGGCACCTCTACAAATCCCTGCTTCCCTCTGCGAAGGCCTATCTATTTACTTTTATGCTGAGTCATCATCCTCTTATTACAAAGCACCAGTTGGAGAGCACCACTATCATTTGCATTCATTATTGTTAGTTTATATTGAGTATGACTTGACTGGATCTCTTTTACCATGAATTACAATGTCTAGTCAGTCCTTGGTCTTTAAAGGTGCTCTGCATTTATGTTTTGCAGTCTCAGAAAGGGCTAGCGGGATACCATCCTGTTATATCATATTATGATTGTTTTGAGAAAGTGTTGTCATCCGAGATTTATTATTATGGCTCGCTAGTTGATTATGCTATTGATATGAGTAAACTTGAGACCTATGCGCTATTGCGAATGTAGTTAATTATAATCTTTGCTGAAAACTTGAATCCGGCTTTACATATTTACAACAACAAGAGCAAACAGAGTTTGTAAAAGTTTTTCTTTATGTCTTTCAGTTTGTCAACTGAATTGCTTGAGGACAAGCAAAGGTTTAAGCTTGGGGGAGTTGATACGTCTCCAACGTATCTACTTTTCCAAACATTTTTGCCCTTGTTTTGGACTCTAACTTGCATGATTTGAATGGAGCTAACCCGGACTGACGCTGTCTTCAGTAGAATTATCATGGTGTTATTTATGTGTAGGAGCAAACGTTCTCGAAATGACCTGAAACTTCACAGAGCGACTTTTCAGAAAATAGGAAAAATACCTGTAAAAGATGGAGGCCAGGGGGCCCACCACCTTGCCACGAGGGTGGGGGGGCGCGCCCCCTACCTCGTGGGCCCCCTGTTGCCTCTCCGATTCCAACTCCACCTCCATATATTGAGTTTCGATGAGAAAAAAAGGAGAAGAAATCATCGCGTTTTACGATATGGAGCCGCCGCCAAGCCCTAAAACCTCCTGGGAGGGCTGATCTGGAGTCCGTTCGGGGCTTCGGAGAGGGGAATTCGTCGCCATCGTCATCATCAACCATCCTCCATCACCAATTTCATGATGCTCAGCGCCGTGCGTGAGTAATTCCATCATAGGCTTGCTGGGCGGTGATGGGTTGGATGGGATCTATCATGTAATCGAGTTAGTTTTGTTAGGGTTTGATCCCTAGTACCCACTATGTTCTAAGATTGATGTTGCTATGACTTTGCCATGCTTAATGCTTTTCACTAGGGCCCGAGTGCCATGATTTCATATCTGAACCTATTATGTTTTCATCAATATATGAGTGTTCTTGATCCTATCTTGCAAGTCTATAGTCACCTATTATGAGTTATGATCCGTTAACCCTGAAGTGACAATAATCGAGATACTTACCGGTGATGACCATAGTTTGAGGAGTTCATGTATTCACTATGTGTTAATGCTTTGTTTCGGTTCTCTATTAAAAGGAGGCCTTAATATCCCTTAGTTTCCGTAAGGACCCCGCTGCCACGGGAGGGTAGAACAAAAGATGTCATGCAAGTTCTTTTCCATAAGCACGTATGACTATGTTTGGAATACATGCCTACATTACATCAATGAACTGGAGCTAGTTTTGTGTCACCCTAGGTTATGATTGTTACATGATGAACCGCATCCGGCATAATTCTCCATCACTGATCCATTGCCTACGAGCTTTCCATATATTGTTCTTCGCTTATTTACTTTTCCATTGCTATTGCTATCATCACTACAAAATACAAAAAACATTACTTTTACTATCACTACTATCATATTACCTTGCTACTAAACACTTTGCTGCAGATATTAAGTTTCCAGGTGTGGTTGAATTGACAAGTCAACTGCTAATACTTGAGAGTATTCTTTGGCTCCCCTTGTGTTGAATCAATAAATTTGGGTTGAATACTTTACCCTCAAAAACTGTTGCGATCCCCTATACTTGTGGGTTATCACGCGACCGGCCTCGTGAGGACCGCTGGCTGGATCAGCCTCGCGAGGGCACCTGGAGGGATCAGCCCCGTGAGGATCGACCTCAAGGCAACGCCAGACTCCCTTCGCTGCCACCACCGCCAAGAAGGAATGACGAACACCATCAAGACGAGGGGGCTGGGGGCTTACAAGAACCGTGTGCTATCGCTTGCATCTTGGGCGGAGCCCAGGCCCCAGCCTTGCAGCGTATCTTCAAGTAGTTTGCTCGTGAAGTGAATGCAGTCTTCCCCAAGATCGAAGCCACACGCCCGCTGTCGGTGTCAAAACCGGCGGATCTCGGGTAGTGGGTCCCGGACTGTGCGTCTAGGCCGGATGGTAACAGGAGGCAGGGAACACGATGTTTTACCCAGGTTCGGGCCCTCTTGATGGAGGTAAAACCCTACGTCCTGCTTGATTAATATTGATGATATGGTTAGTACAAGAGTAGATCTACCACGAGATCAAGGAGGCTAAACCCTAGAAGCTAGCCTATGGTATGATTGTTGTATATGGAGTTGATTGCCTACGGACTACAACCCTCCGTTTTATATAGACACCGGATAGGGTTAGGGTTACATAGAGTCGATTACAATGGTAGGAGATCTTGAATATCCGTATCGCCAAGCTTGCCTTCCACGCCAAGGAAAGTCCCATCCGGACACGGGACGAAGTCTTCAATCTTGTACCTTCATAGTCCAGGAGTCTGGCTGAAGGTATAATCCGGCTACCCGAACACCCCCTAATCCAGGACTCCCTCTGTAGCCCCTGAACCAGGCTTCAATGACGACGAGTCCGGCGCGCAAATTGTCTTCGGCATTGCAAGGCGGGTTCCTCCTCCAAGCCCTTCATAGAAGATTGTAAACACCAAGAGTAGTGTCCGGCTCTGCAAAAATAAGCTTCCACGTATTGCCATAGAGAGAATAATATTAACACAAATCAAATCTGCTGACGTATTCCGCAGTGCGTCATCACACCTTAGCCAAGTCCTTTACTTGAATCGATTTCACTTTTCCACCTCAGCGTGTTTTGCGAGGAAGTTTCCTTGGCATGTCTTGTCAAAGCAGAGATCGTGTGCCCCCCTTTCACGGGATTCTCATCAATACGGACGTGGGTAACCCAATCGTGCCGTTAGCATGTTTTCTCGATTAAAGGCAAGTCCCAAATGGTTATGGGGAGGGCTCCTGGTATTCAACCTCTTATAAAGAGACCAGGGCCTTTTTTCTCCAATCCCAAAACGAGTTCGCCCGTCGCCTCGAGTTCCAACACCCTAGGCTCCAGATTCCGGGTGCCTCAGACCTTCGACAATGTCCGGTTCCGACCTTCAAGGCCGATGGATGCCCTCCTCCGTCATGGAGGAGGACGTGCTAAAGTTGAGAGAGGCTAAGTTCTTGACTGCCGAAATTTCGCACAGGTTGCCTGCTCAAAGGCAGGCTATCCCCAGTCCCCAGCCCGGTGAGAGCGCAGTGTTCGTGTCTCACTTCCTTCGGGGGTTAGGCTTCCCGATGGATCCCTTTGTGAGGGGACTGCTGTTTTATTACGGGCTGGAATTTCACGACTTAGCTCCGGAGTCCATCCTCCATATCTCGTCGTTTAACGTTGTATGCGAAGCGTTCCTCCGTGTTACCCCTCACTTCGGATTATGGCTCAAGACCTTCAAAGTGGAGCCGAAGATGATCAAGGGACGACATGCAGAGTGCAAAGGCGCTGTTATAAGCAAAAAATGTTGATGCTCCATGGCCCGAGGGCTCTTTTCAAGAGGAGCTAGGCTTGTGGCAACGAGAGTGGTTTTATATCACCACTCCCCGGAGCACCAAGTGGGTGGCGCTTCCTGCCTTTCGCTCGGGTCCCCCACCATGGCTAGCGTCATGGGTTAACAGAGGGTTAGATTGGGGTTTGCGCAAAGACGTGCCCTTGTTACAGGGCCGCATTAAGGATCTCTTGGAAGGAGACCTCAGCCTGGTCAAGGTGACACAGGTCATGCTGATTCGCCGAATATTACCCGGCAAATGTCGCTCCCTTCGCCTGTGGGAGTTTAATCCAGAGGGACCGCGAGCTCTCCAGAATTTCATGGGCGCAACGCCCGCGGAGATGTATAAACTGTTCTTCGGATCACGAGAGATGTGTCCGGATTTAACCGAGGACGCAGGCCTAAGCTGCAATCGCCCGGATACTCAAGTAAGCAACCTTGTGCCCAGACCTTCTATCCGTATAATTGTCATAAACTTGCGCCTAAAAGAGCCGTCCTTTTAAACAGGAGTGGATAGCGAAGGCAAAGCTGATCAGGTATCCGGCTCCCCTTCCCGAAACCAGGTCGGATCCCCTGCTGGTCAGGATGCTGGAGATAATGCCTTTGGAGCGAAGCAAGGGGGAGGGCAAGGAAACTATGGCCTCCTCGAAGGAGGCTGCTCCGAAGGGAGGAACCGACAATTCCTCTCCTAAGGGGAAGAAGAGAGCCGCCTCTGACGACCCGGAAACCATGGCCTTGAAGCGGGGGAAAAATCCTCGTCAGAGGGTCCGACGCCGGGGAATTCCTCGACCGGACTACGCCCTCAAGGGGATCAGCTCTCCAGCGAGCCGTAAGTAGAGAAAGATTTTCCTTTTGAGGGATGAGGGAAATCCTTGATTTAGATCTGAGAAGATTAACTGAATTTTTACCTTGTAGCTCGGACCTCAGCCCTTCTCAGCAGAGCTCGTCTTCGGGGGATCTCCTTCCGGAGATGATGGAGAGCGAGATGCCTCCCCCTGCCGTGCCGCCTAGCGAGGCGGGTGACCCTGAGGTGTCGTTGCGGAGGGTTTCTCCGAATCCGGTAGGGGCGGAAGATAGCTATGTGGCCCCTCGAGGTTCTCCGCATCTGGCCTTCGAAAGAGGTCGTGGGACAAGTCCGGCACCATCTGGTGCTTGGTCGGAGGAGCTAAAGATTCTGCTGGGGTGAGCTTCTATCTCGGAGGAGCATCGTGCATTGATGGGCACGGTGATTGAAAGGATCTCATCCGCAGAGAGCGGATTGCATGAGGCCGTCAAAAGTTTACTGACGGGTTTTGAGGTACATTAGATAATGTACACTTTTGTCAGTTGTGCAAGAATAAGATGCGCCCTGTGTAGATAGTAGCCCGTGAGACTCTGCGCGTCGTCAAGAAATGACGGCACACGGAGGATCATAATCCCAGGTCTAAGATGTCGCCTTTGAATGTAGGCGGCGGGGTGTCCGGAATCGAGCCGAACTGATGATTTTGCCGAACTAAAGCGGCAACTGGACGTGGCAAATGCCAACATCGCGCTTGTCAACAAGCGGCTTGATGAGGCTCAAGGTATGTAATTCCTCGGGCGACATCAGGTAAGAAGAGTTTTATGCCAGTGTCTTACGATGTGTGTGCTTGACGCAGATGGTGCGGCCGCCGTTGAGAGTCTTATTGCCCGAGCTAAAGAACAAGCCAGAGAAAGTGATGCGGCTACCAAGAAAGCCCTTGAAGAGCTGAGAGCCGAACAGGCTGCTCATTGCCGAAGCAAGGAAGAGATGGCCGAGATGGCCGAAAAGTTAAAGAGTGCAGCAGACCGTTGCAGACTTCTTGAGAAAGAAGACCAGGCGAAACAGACGGACTTAGAGAAGGCCGTTTCCAATGCCAAGGATGCACGCTCTGCGATGAGAGCTGCGAAGGAGGAGCTGCGTCAGGCCGAACAGATTGCGGCTGGAAAGCCCTTTATGCTGCGAAGGAAATTTTGCGATCCGAAGTTTGCTCCGTTGGACCAGATGTGGAGCGTGGAGGATACCTATCTGGATTTGGCAGCGAGTGCTACTGATGCAACCGAACACTTTCGAGATCAGAAAGATCGCGAGGTGGAAAAGCTTTTCTGGTCGCAGTTTCACAATCCAGAGCGTCCGCTGGCAGTGGACGATCGTTTGGCTCAATGGGACGAACTGAATAGGTTGTCCGGACTCGCCATGAAGTACGTCATGGGTCATCTGTGGCCGGGGAGATCGGAGCCGAAGAGTTATTTCAGCTTGGTGCAGCAATTCCTTGACGCGGTGCCGCGTATTAATGCAATGAAGAGGTCAGCATGCATAGAGGGCGCAAGGATGGCTCTTGCCCGTGTCAAGACATACTGGGCAGAGATGGAGACCACCATTGTTGCGTCCCGAGATTCGGACAAAAGCCGAGTACCCTCCGAGCACTATTTTCAGGAAGTCCTTGAAGGTGCTCGTGTAATAGAGACGCAGTGCTCGAAAGATGCTATGTTATGATAGCATATGTAATTATAAAGTAATATTTTGATAAACTGTAGTGGCCTTTTTATACTTGTGCCTTCAAGTATTGGGAACACCTCCTATGCGGCCGTTTTAAGATATATATATATATATATATATATATATATATATATATATATATATATATATATATATATACAAAATCTGAAAGATGGCAGTCGTTGGCTTCAGCCCCCACGCACGTAGTGCGGGGGTGCTCGCAGAAGACGCATTTTCACACTTAACCCAACGTCTTGGTCCTACAAAGGAGGTGATAGCGCAGCGGGCCAGGCAACCGGACTATAATGCTTTAACACTTTCACTTAGCCATAGGAGGTTGACAGTGAGACTATTTAGGTAGCCCCTTGGTGGCGACTGCGCTCGCTCGAGTTCGGGGCGCGTATGTGCCTAATCGAGAAGCGGCCCTTCGTTAAAGCGGAGGAATCCGATAGATTCCGATAGGTCATCGAGTGGCTGACCAGTCTCACGCTACATCATGACAGTCAGTTTTCGGCTTTCTCTATTGAGGTGCTCGCCCGGCCGAACCGGGGCACAATCGCAGTAGTTCTCCTGGTGCTACCTTAGCCGATAGAGCGGAACATAAGGTAGCCGAACTCAGGAGCCGGGCAACCCAACATTTGACCAAAGACATGATTCGGAGCCGATGCATATAATGCCAAAACTCACGACACCGAACACTCCCTAAGGTGTTCGGTCTTTATGAGTGCGGGCGAAACAACACTCTTTATTAAAAAAGCCCCTAGTGTCCAGGTACGTGAAAAAATTCTGACGTGGCCACATGCTAAGACGGCAGCCTCCTCCTTGGTTATATCAGAAAAAACCAGGGGATGTGTAGCAACAAGAGACAGTAAAAAAGGTTTACGCAGGGTCTTAATGTAAAAAGAATCCTTTAGGACGGGTCCCTACTGCACGTCTACGCCTGCGTCTCCGTTGTGCCGTATCCTGGACGGGCGCCGCATGACGTTCATCTGTAAAAGAGAGAAACTGAGTTGAAAAATGGGTCGTGCCGAACAAAAGTTTAAAAAAAATAAAGTATAAAGTAAAATATATAAAATTGAGCTTTATTGTCTCTTATTGTATATGCATGGAGCCCATAGTGCGGGGGTATATGGCCACTAGGCCTGCGTCAATGATGATTTTGCACCGAACTCGTCTATCCGCGTTCGTGGTCTTGAATGACCTATTTCAAAGTTTTCTGGCCGGTGAGGCCATTCTGCTGTGGGGATGTCAAAGCGGCCGCATAGTCCTCCGCTTGGGGAGGCGCACTTTAGTGCTTCCCCTTCAAAGAGATGATGCCTCGTGGACCGGGCATCTTAAGCGTAAGAGATGCATAATGCGGAGCGAAAGCTTCGCGTCCCAGTAGTGCTTGATGGAGACTTGAGAACGGGACGATATGGAAGGTCAGCTTTTCACGGCGGAAGTTATCGGCCGAGCCGAATATGACTTCGAGCCGGAGAAAACCCATACAAAGGGTGTCCGTACCAGGTATTACCCCTTGAAAGGAGGTTTTGCTGCAGCGGATTCTTGCTGGGTTTATCCCCATGTGCTGGATTGTATCCTGATATATCAGGTTTAGTCCACTGCCGCCGTCCATAAGGACATTTGAAAACTGGAGTCCGCCAATTATTGGATCGAGTATCAAGGCAGTCCAGCCTACACTCTTGATATTTCTAGAATAATCTAGCTGATCGAAGATGATCGGTTTTGACAACCAGTGGCAGGACCCTTTGGGGATGGGCCGTGTGGTGCGTACCTTTACGGGCACCACACGTTTCGTTATGTGAAGTGAGTTCACTGTTTTTACTTCTTGTGGGAAGTTCTTTTGTTTCCTGGTGCTCTGCTTTTGGGGTTCGTCCTCGTCTTCGCTTGGTGTGTCGAGCCCCTTGTGTTCGACATTGAGTCTGCCGGATTGTTTGAAAACCCAACAGTCTCTGTGGGTATGGTTAGCAGGCTTCCCAGAAGTACTGTGTATCTGACATATCCTGTCCAGGATTTTATTTAGGTTGGATGGATCATCCTTGTTATCCTGTGGGGGCGATTTTTCCTGATTTTGTCGTGAGCCTTTGAATCCGGCATTGACTGCCGTGCTCTTCGAACTTTTGTCCTTGGTCCAGCAACGGTCCTTGTTGCATCGCGGTTTTCCATTTCCATCCCTAATTTCGGATGTACTTGGGTCGCTGGGGCTGCACCTTGCCAACCAGCTGTCCTCCCCTGCACAAAAGCGGGTCATGAGGCTTGTTAGTGCGGCCATTGTTCTTGGCTTTTCTTGGCCGAGGTGTCTGGCGAGCCATTCGTCTCGGACGTTATGCCTGAAAGCTGCTAAGGCTTCGGCGTCCGGACAGTCGACTATCTGATTCTTTTTAGTGAGGAATCTATTCCAGAACTGCCGAGCTGATTCCCCGGGTTGTTGAGTTATGTGACTAAGATCGTCTGCATCCGGAGGGCGGACATAGGTCCCTTGAAAGTTTGCCCGAAAAGCATCCTCGAGCTCTTCCCAGCTTCCAATTGTGTTTTCGGGAAGGCTTTTAAGTTAATGCCGGGCTGGCCCTTTAAGCTTAAGGGGTAAATATTTTATGGCGTGGAGATCGTCTCCTCTAGCCATGTGTATGTGGAGGATATAATCCTCGATCCAGACTCCAGGGTCTGTTGTTCCATCATATGCCTCTATGTTTACGGGTTTGAATCCCTCTGGAAATTCATAGTACAGGACCTCATCGGTGAAACATAGGGGGTGTGCGGCGCCCTTGTATTTGGGTGTGCCGGATTCTGATGATGGCTTCATAGCGTTGCTTACGAGAGCTTGCTTTCTTGGCCCATAAATGGACCTGACTGGGCCATGATGCGAATCCTTAAGTGGGTCGCATGCCGATTTAGGTGCGGCGCCGCTTGCCGCTTTATGGGGTCGTCTATCCGACCGTGTGGCTTTCTCATTTTTTGAATGCGAGGGCTCTAGGGCCTCTTCGTCGAATTCAGGCAGTAGCTTTCTTTTGGATAACTTTTAGTGCGGCTACTGTTGCCGTATTTATCTGTGGTACTGATTACTTTGCTCCATCTAATCCGGAGTGCATCTTCCGCTGTTTTTAGCTTCCGCTTCTGCTTTTTTAGGCTGCGTGCAGTTGCAACGAGCCTCTCGTGGAGATTCTTCTGCTCCATAGGTTTATCCGGCGCGAGGTCGTCCGGAATGCCGTTTTTGCCGGAGGAGGGGTGTTCGGTTTCTCTATCCGTGTTTCCCTGTTCGGACGGTTGCTCTAAGGCCTGCTCGTCGTCTACCGGCTCGTCCTGCTCTATGGCTGGGTTTTTGTCGAGGCGGGGCTTGGGTCGGCGTTTATGCCGACGCTTTGATTGCTTTTCGGGGGGTCAATCTCCCGTCCCATCCCCTTTTTCCTCATTGTCGCTTCCTTTAGGGGTATCCACCATGTACACATCATGGGATGAGGTGGCTGTCCAATTCCCTATGGGCGTTGGTTCGTCGGTATCTCCTGCATCATCATCCATGCTGTCGATGTCTCCGGAGTCGAAGTTGAGCACGTCGTTTAAATTGTCGACAGTGGCTACCAAGTGGGTGGTGGGTGGGCTTTGAATTTCCTCATCGTCCGCATCCCACCCTCGCTAACCGTAGTCCGGCCAGGGCTCTCCTGATAAAGAGAGAGACTTAAGGGAATTCAGGATGTCGCCAAAAGGCGAATGTTGAAAGATGTCTGCGGCGGTGAACTCCATTATCGGCGCCCAATCGGATTCGATCGGCAGGGGCGCGGGGGGCTCAGAGTTCGGAAAGGAGTCCGGATCCTCGGAGTCATGGATCATGCAGAGTGCGGGGCTAGTGTTCGGCTGGATCGCCTTTGAGATCGAAGCCCCTGAGGTGACGTCCAACTGCTCATCCTCGATTGGCGCAATAGGCTCCGAGTTAGGGGTCGGAACCGATGCGTGTGCGGCCTCCAGGACACTGTCCGAAGGCAGAGCTAGATCATGCCCCTCGAAATAGTGCGGCGCGCTTGGCCGTGGCTCGAACCTGTCGAAGATCAAGTCTCCGCGGATGTCAGCCGTGTAGTTTAAGCTTCCAAACCTGACTTTATGGCCAGGGGCGTAGCTTTCGATCTGCTCCAGGTGGCCGAGCGAATTGGCCCGCAGAGCGAAGCCGCCGAAGACGAAGATCTGTCCGGGGAGAAAAGTCTCACCCTGGACCGTATCGTTGTTGATGATCAAAGGAGCCATCGGGCCTAAAGGCGACGACACAGAGGAACTCTCAATGAAAGCACTAATGTCGGTGTCAAAACCGGCGGATCTCGGGTAGTGGGTCCCGAACTGTGCGTCTAGGCCGGATGGTAACAGGAGGCAGGGAACACGATGTTTTACCCGGGTTCGGGCCCTCTTGATGGAGGTAAAACCCTACGTCCTGCTTGATTACTATTGATGACATGGGTAGTACAAGAGTAGATCTACCACGAGATCAAGGAGGCTAAACCCTAGAAGCTAGCCTATGGTATGATTGTTGTATATGGAGTTGATTGCCTACGGACTACAACCCTCCGGTTTATATAGACACCGGATAGGGTTAGGGTTACATAGAGTCGGTTACAATGGTAGGAGATCTTGAATATCCGTATCGCCAAGCTTGCCTTCCACGCCAAGGAAAGTCCCATCCGGACACGGGACGAAGTCTTCAATCTTGTATCTTCATAGTCCAGGAGTCCGGCTGAAGGTATAGTCCGGCTACCCGAACACCCCCTAATCCAGGACTCCCTCACCCGCTCAAATGGTCCCAGTGCCCCATTACGTTCAACTCGGCAGATCAGCTCAAGTGCGCAACTACTGCTGGCACCCTCCCGATGCTTTGCTCCCCAATCATCAGCAACATGCAAGTTACCAAGACCCTCATCGACGGTGGCGCAGGGCTCAACGTCTTGTCCGTTGACACGTTCGACAACCTCCAAGTGCCATATGACCAGCTTCAGCCTACCAAGCCTTTCTGAGGAGTGACCGACGGTTCCACCACACCGATAGGGCAGGTCAGCCTCCCTGTCACCTTTAGGGAAAGCAAGAACTACCGCACCGATCTCATCGACTTCGACGTCGCGCACATCCCTCTGCTGTACAATGCCATCCTTGGGTATCCAGCCCTGGCCAAGTTCATGGCAGTGACCCATCACGGCTACAATGTCCTCAAGATGCCGGGAAGCGGCGGGATCATCACGGTCCCATGTGAAGAAAGAGATGTGGTGTGCTCCCTCGAGCGTGCCTTCCAAGCTGCAGCAATCGACGACCCCGACAGCAAGGGCGAGGGACCTCCCGAGGTCATCCCCAAGAAGAAGAAGCAGATGCGCCGTGCAGGACCTTAGGAGGGTGGCATCACAGCCGGAGCCTCATCAGGATTAGCACCCGCTCTCGGGGTGCCTCCCTCCATCGCATAGGAAGGCGCGCCCGGCGCCCTTCTCGGGCAGGGCTCGGGGGCTTTCTTCTGGAAGGCCTCAGACCTTGCCCACATCATGAGGGAGGCGCTTGGGCACCACTTGGAGGCATGCTTCACGGCACATTTCCCTTAGGAGGGCACAAGGCAAGGATCGCCCACCGTTCAGGAGTTCATCACCAAGACCACCCAGGAATTGCAAGACACAAGGGCCATGCACAGCGACCGTCGCTCACGAGGCGCAGCTTCCCATCCAGGCGAGGATGCCGGGCTGCGCGTCTTCATTGAAGTTCCAGGGCTCAACAGGGCCGCTTCTCAGGAGCTTTTCTGGCCTTCGCGCGTGGGACGCTGCGAGGGTCCACTTCAAAGCTACATTCGCATGCCCTTCGGCCTGCCAAGCGTGTCGTCCGCCTACTAGCGCAACTTGCGGCGCATCCTAGCGGCTCAGGAGGCCAGGCACCATGTCGTCCTGATGGAGATGGAGACGGTCCTCAAGGAACCACCTGAGCCCCCAGAGCCTCCTGAGGCTCAGGGCCTTGGTGGCTCGTGAGAAGGAACCCCTTCACTGCGCTCCTTCAGCTGCCCCAACTCTCCTTCGTCAACATAACCAGGTGACATTTTCCAAGTTCATTTAGCTGGGAGTGCCCCTCTGACTGCATCATTCCCAGGCCGTGTGGGTTCATCCCTGTGGCATGTGTCCCTTTTTATGTCTTTAGCTTACCTTGTTGGGAGCGACCCTCGGGCTGCATCATCCCCAAACCGCTCGGGCCGAACCTAGTGGCACGTATCTCCCATGCACTTACTTAAGCCTGCTACTCTCATGTTTAATCTACCTACTCAATAGTCGCCTCCCACGGGGCCTCCTCACGCTGGCACGATGATGGTGCACGGGTCCGTCCCTGCCACGTCGAAAAACTGAGCGGTCGAGCTCTCGCTCATGGCACACCCTGCACACGTCACCTCACTGGGCCCTCAGTGCCTTCACCCCCTCGCGGAGCAACCAGCGGCAGGCTGGTAACCACAATGGCAAATCATGTTCTTCCTCATGTTGGCTCACAGGAATCTCACAAGGATAACACCAGGCGGCACCGTGAGCTCCCATCTCTTCCAAGTAATCCGCTTGCACGTTAAAAGGGGGGCTCCTGAGCATCACGACTCAAGAGCTCTTACTGGCTCTCCAGCCCTCACCCCCTGTCCTTGACCACGGCACGCGACCTGGCATACCAGCGGCAGCTGAGCTCGCTCGAGGGCCAGGACCTGAGGACGTAGAGCACAAAGGAGAGCATAGGAAAGGGGAAGGCTCGTATGGGCCTGACCTAGCTACGCTGCGGATGTTCGCGCACAGGTCTGGTGCATCATGAAGAATAGACGCCGGACCGCCAAGATAAGTCATGATCTCAGATCAACTAATCGCTGGAACCTAGGGGATACACTCGCCGTAGCCCTGTTGCGGCAACGTCGCCTCCCTTTCTTATCTTACCACGACTTCTTGAGCGCTAAAGGGCCCCCCGAGCATCGCGCCTCAGGAGCTCTTACTGGACCTCGGGCTACTCACCTCCTGGCCTTGACCACGGCACACGACCTGGCATACCAGCGACGGCTGATGCCACACCCATGATGCGGCTATATCTCCCACGTGTCGGGGCACAACTTAGAGGCATAACCGCATAGTAGGCATGTCGCAAGAGGGGTAATCTTTACACATCCCATGTACTGAATAAGGAAGGGATAAAGAGTTGGCTTACAATCGCCACTTCACACAATACATAAATATAGCATTACATCATCCAGAATACAATCAAGGTCCGACTACGGAACCAAAATAAAAGAAGACCACCCCTAATGCTAGATCCCCGATCGCCCCAACTGGGCTCCACTACTGATCGAAAGGAAATGAAACAACACAACGAACACGATCTTGATTGAGCTCCCACTTGAGCTCAGTTGCGTCACCTACACTGGTATCATCGGCACCTGCAACTATTTGGAAGTATCTATGAGTCACGGGGACTCAACAATCTCACACCCGCGAGATCAAGACTATTTAAGCTTACAGGTAGGAAAGGGTAGTGAGGTGGAGCTGCAGCAAGCACCAAGCATATATGGTGGCTAACAAACGCAAACAAGAGCGAGAAGAGAAGCAATGCAATGGTCGTGAACTAGAAGTGGTCAAGAAGTGATCCTGAAACTACTTACGTTCAAGCATAACACAAGAACCATGTTCACTTCCCGGACTCCGCTGGAAAGAGACCATCACGGCTACACACGCGGCTGATTCATTTTAATTAAGTTAAGTGTCAAGTTCTCTACAACCGGACATTAACAAATTCCCATCTGCCCATAACCGCGGGCACGACTTTCGAAAGTTGAAACCCTGCAGGGGTGTCCCAACTTAGCCCATCACAAGCTCTCACGGTCGACAAAGGATATTCCTTCTCCCAGGAAGACCCGATCAGACTCAGAATCCTGGTTACAAGACATATCGACAATGGTAAAACAAGACCAGCAAAGCCGCCCGAATGTGCCGACAAATCCCGATAGCAGTTGCACATATCTCGTTCTCTGGGCACACCGGATGAGCCAGACGTCGGGTTGGCATAGACCCTAGTTGCCTAGGGGGCGCCGGACATCGCTCAGGTTGGACCAACACTTAGAGAAGCACTGGCCCTGGGGGGTTAAAATGAAGATGACCCTCGGGAGCGCGACTCCCAAGGGAAGAGTAGGTGGTGGTGAGGCAAATGGTAAAATCAAGGTTGGGCCTTGCTGGAGGAGTTTTATTCGAAGCGAACTGTCAAGGGGTCCCCATAACACCCAACCGTGTAAGGAACGCAAAATCGAGGAACATAACACCGATATGATGGAAACTAGGGCGGCAAGGAACAAAACACCAGGAATAAGGCCGAGCCTTCCACCCTATACCAAGTGTATAGATGCATTAATTAAAATAATAGATATTGTGATATCCCAACATAACCATGTTCCAACATGGAACAAACTTCAACTTCACCTGCAACTAGCAACACTATAAGAGGGGCTGAGCAAAAGCGGTAACATAGCCAAACAACGGTTTGCTAGGAAAAGGTGGGTTAGAGGCTTGACATGGCAATATAGGAGGCATGATATAGCAAGTGGTAGGTAGCGCGGCATAGCAATAGAGCGAGCAACTAGCAAGCAAAGATAGAAGTGATTTTGAGGGTATAGTCATCTTGCCTGAGATCCCGCAAGGAAGAAGAACGAGTCCATAAACAAGACAAATAGACGTAGTCGAACAGATCCTCACAACTCCGAAACGAAACCGAAGCTAACGCGAGAAGCAACCCGGAAAGAAGCAAACAACATAGTAAACAACCATCACATAAACATGGCATTATGCACATCAAAGTATGATGCATGTCCGGTTTAATGAGGCATGGCATGGCAAAGTGCAACAAACAATACTATAAATTAAGTGGAGCTCAATATGCAACGAGTTGCATATTGACGAAACACCACATCAAATATTTAGTTCTCTCTTGTTTATGTACCCAACAATATTAAATGTTGTTAAACATGGCCAGAGATGAAGCATAATAGAACTACCTATGTAGGCAAGTTTAAATGAGGCCAGAACAACAAGCAACAAGTCCGAAAAAAATCCTCATATGCAATTTATGGATTTGGTACTATTTTGCTCTAAACCATATTTTAGAGTTGTTAAACATGCAAGAAGAGTGCACCATGTTAAACTAGGCATTTTTCTACCCCATCCAGATTTAAAGATTATTTAAAACCGAGCTACGGTTATTTACTTATGAATTAAATCTTTTTAGCAAGCCATTTATGAAGAAAAAATGCAAACAACAATTTTTGGCACTTTTATCATGCATGAAAGTGTGATATTGTTAAAGTAGATGAAAATATGAGCAAGATGCATATATGACATATTTTATTTGGATGCATGGATCTTTTGTTATTAACATCGCAAAACAGTGGCAGTAATGTAATTATGCATGCCCTTAGATAAATACTAAAAAACCACAAAGAAGAAAAAAAACAGAAAAAACATACGCGAGCCCAATGCAACAGAGTGCAGCGGCCCAGGAGGAGATTTGGCCCAGCGGTTGGGTGAGTGTGCAAAACTAAAGAAACTGAGAAAAAGATGGGCGCCTGGGACTCGAACCCCAGACCCCTGGGATGGATAGCGGTTGCGCTAGCAACTGGGCTAGCCATGTGTTCTTGACAACGAGAGCTCCCTACATATTATGACCTATCTCATAACAGAACGAGCTTGGCAAGGCTACACGGCGACAACCGGCGTCGACTGCAGCGACCAAAGGCGGCGGCCTCTGCAACAACAGAGAATCAGCGGGGGTGCGGAAATAGATGGAGGGTGCTGCTACGGGAACCATGGAGCAACGGCGGGGCATGCACGTGCATGTGTGGGTGTGCGCGGGTAGAAGCCTGCTGCCAAGCAGCGAAGCACAACGAGGCGAGGCTACGGGCGCGCTGCAGCATGAGCGCGGGCTGCGAAGCGCTGCTCTGAAATGCACGTAAGCCACAAGCAGGAAAAAAAGGATCCTAAGCCTACCATTGCAAGGAAAACAGGCAGGAGGCCACCGGAGGAGCTCCGACAACAACGACGCGCGGGAGCTCTTGGCTAGGAAGGAATTGAGAGGGACATGAGTCAAGTCACATGATGCAATCGAGCAAAACAAGGATGGGGAGGGTCGGGTGCTCACCACAAACACGCGAGCATGCTTGGATTGTCGAGAGGTGGTCGGAGACGGCCGGAATCAAAGACGCTCTTCGGCGGAGGCGTTCCTAGCTCCGAGAAGAAGAAGCAGAGGAGTGGAGCGACGTGGTCGACGACAGGAAGGCGAGATGGCGTCCGATCCATGGCATAGAGGAAGTAGTCGATGTCGGGGCAGGAGACACAATGTAGAGGCCGATGTGAGGCACTGATCATGGTGGAGTCCAGCTCCCTGAAGAAGAGGAAGCAGAGGAGGCCGATCCAGGGTTCCAGGGAATTGCCGCAGGGTCGAGGACGAAGGCAGGGACGCGTGCGTCGCTCCCCGATGAAGAAGACGACAGTGTTGAGCTGGGCCACGCCGGAGTATAGCTCGGGGCCTCGGGCATGGCGTGGCGAGGTTTTTTTGGAGGCGGGGATCTCACCTGGCGGCGGAGGAGGAAGGAGAGGGGAGGAGAGGAGGAAGGAGGAAACCCTAGGGGGCTGGCGCGGGTCTTATTGAGAGGGGCGCGGCGCCGTGGTGGCCACGGTGGCCATGCGTGCTGCCCCTCCAGTTTTTACTGTGAGAAGGAGCACCTGACAGAGGAGGAATAAAAGGAGCGAAGGGAGAGGCTGCCAGGTGGGGTGCGTGGGTGTCCAGCGTGGAGTTACTAGCGAAGGAGGAGTCTCAGGGGGATCGGTGTCCAGGTGGGCTGGGCTACGACTGGCCTTCGCAGAGAAGCGGGTAAGTGGGCTCTGCCCTGTTTATTACCATTTCCTTTTTCTGTTTGAAATTTCAAATAGAACACAAAGGAAAATACACAGGGGCTGGAAGAAAGAGTATAGGATATATGAGAGTATACCTGTACTCCTGGAATTATACACAATATGAAAAAAATGGTTTCGGTATTTTTAGAGATAGAAAAATAGTTCAAGTTTGAATGGAATTCAAACTTGAGCCATTTTTTGAACCCAACCAAATTAATTCCAAATAAGCTTTGACAGAGAGGTTTTTGGCATGGTGTAAGATTTATAGAAAATAAATGAACATTTTAGTGGGATAGGAAAATGCCACTTGCAATAAGTGGGTGAGAATTGAAAGGAAGAAGCTAGTGATGGGGTGTTGCACTTGATGATGGTTTAGATGGCACAATGCAATATAGTAAAAGATGGACATGATGCAAGAAGGAAGATATGTCAAAGGCATTCATCATGATCATGGCATAAACACATCAGAATGAAATATGCAAAAACAATTATGATAAAGCAAAAAACACAAAACACACACGACAACAACTAAAATAAAGGAAGGCATATGGAGCATCGGACTCGGGGCGTCACAACACTCCACCACTATGAGAGGATCTCATCCCGAGATCTATGATGGCACCGGAGGGAAAACGGAAGAAGTGGTAAAACAAAGTTGCTTCTTCGACAAACGAGTGAAACCACGAACCTTGAGAGGTTAAACCATTCGGGAAAAGAATACAACAGAGATGATCAAAGTTGAAAACACTCTGTTAGAAAAGAGGAACGAGGAAGAACAAATTCGGACAGCACTCCGGTTGAGAAGATATGCAAGACTTGATAAGATGAAGAGAACTTGAGCAGAGGACACAACACTCCAGTTAAATGGATAAGCATGAAAAGAACATGATCCTCACCACTCGAGATGATGAGAGAAGAGAGCAACATCACAATGCCTCCAGAAGAAATGAAAGAATGGAATGGAATGAATGGAGGGAAACAAGATCTTGAGAGAGCACGCTTACAACAAATGCTAGAACGGAGTTGTTGGATTATCAACAACGAAAGGATAAGCTTGACGTGGGCTTATGGAAGACATCTCAAAATTATGAGGTGACAACCTGCCACTCACGGGAAAAAGATTTTATTGAGAGCTAGAAAAGATAGAAAGCTTCTTCCAGCGAGGTGATAAGAAAACTTGGATCATAGGTAAACATCACAAAAGAGCAACATTCCTTAGGGAAGGCTTTAGGTGAAATATCACCCAAGATAACTCCAATGCAATGATTGATGGGTTGCAAAGGATCTCATAATGAATAGAAAATGATGGGTTTAAATATCTCATTCTTAACAACTTGCAAATCATGAAACACGAAGGGAAATTGTCAAGAATGACATAACACCACCCGAAAAGATAAGATAGAAAGAATTGCACTTCGGAATGCAAGATGAAGAATGCTTGAACTATAGTTTGGCGGATCATAACTTCGAGAGAAATCTTGACGAACAATTGAAGAATGAAAGGAATCCTTGATGAACCACCATGTAGAGCCTCCATGGCGAACTCCGGTAAGAAAAGATGAAGCATCTCGAACCGAGAATTTTGATGAACCTCTAGAATAAGGAATTAATCACTTGGATGAAACAAGAATAAGAATTACATTATACAAATCCTTCATCAATTAAATTGATGACAACTAACAGATTTGGCATACTACTTATTCTCGTAGAAAGGATTAAGATAGATATTGCACAAACTTGGGAAGGTCTTCAACGAACCACCGGTGGGATTTGGAAACAACGAATGAATTGATATGATAACGGGGGAAGAGAAATCTTGAATGAACCACCATAAGAATTGAAAATGAAAGTAGCAAGGAAAAATTCACCAGAAAGAATTAGAAAATGAGACGAAGATACTTGAGTGAATTTAGATCCATGAGAACGAAGAGATCACGAGCTGATTAGAGAATATTTGAATGATGCACCGGTATGATTTGGAGAACGAGAGCTGAAAGCTGAGAATGAATAAACCCGGAATGATGGCCTTCGCAGAATCAAACTGAAAAGACTCCTGAATTGCTCCGGATGGGTGAAAAGAATTCTCACAATCAAAAAAAATTATGAGAGGATGGCATCAAGCTTGAACTACGCATGTTCGAGAGAACGGACCGAGATTTGAGAGAAACTCGTCTTCGGTCTTCAGATGTTGAGAAAGACGATGAGAAACACCACCAAGAATTGTTGAGGCACCACGGAATGAAAATTAGAAAGGTTGAACCGACGATGAAAAGAATTTGAAAGATCTTATAGAAAGACATATGGCTGATGACAATTCATTCTTACGTCACACTTTGAAAAGAATTTGAGAGTAATTATGAGAAAATTAGAAGAGTCAGGTAATATCCTGGGAAAAGACCTGTGGGTTAGGGCCCACTCAAAAGATACACCGTTGAACGATTTTGAAGAGAGATTGTACCGGTTGAATTAAATGGCTTGAATGAGATGACATCCTCGAAAGAGCTTGAACGAACGCAGTGTGGAAACACGAATCTTCGAGATATCTTCAGCACTTCGGAACAATTGAATAGCGAGAAATGGATGATTAAGAGGTGCACCGGCATGAGAAAACATTTGAAATGAGGAAAGGATATGATCGACAAAGCTTGAATTGAATCCACCACAGAAGAAAAGAATGAAGAATAATGAACTTGTAGAGCATCTTCATGAGAAGCACTAGGTAAGAACTTTGAAGGAAAAGAATGAAGAAATTTCACATCAATAAAATGGATACTTGATTAAGAAATCTGAGTCCTTGAAGAAAAAAGGGTGGGAGGGTGTGTAAAACAAAAGACAACTTGGGCCGGTGGAAAGAACAACGTTGAGAAGGCTTTGAGTTGATCTCGCGGATGTTGAAAATGATCGGATCCACTTGAAGAGAAGCATGTCGGTTGAAAAGGATTGACATGACAATCTCGATTATCATGAGGGATTGGTGTTCACATTGGAATATGAGAACACCTCTTAGGAAAGGTATAGGATCAACATTTGACTTCGAAGCAACTCGAATACCACAACTGAAAACAAAACAAAGGATTGGCTTGCAGAATAAGCCGGAAACGAACATATGATAGATCCCATATCGTATCATGTGTCTATTGGAAAGATACCCTACGTGATACTTGAATTCCCACTTATAAACTCCCGAAACTTTTCGGTTATGCAATCAGGTGTTGGGGATACAGGGGAAGCATAATATCTCACCCAAAACTAGCAAATCCTACATCCAGCTGTATCCATCCTTCAACACATAACCAAAAAACCTTCGAAAATCATTTACCTCAACCTTCGAAAAGCATCCATTATACGAGTTATGGTAATACTCCCGAACTCCCGCCCTAGTACTGGGTGGCGTCGAGGTTATCTCACCAACAACTCCATAAAAGAGATTTTTGATGTCGGCGAACTCAGGTATTTGAGAACTGCAACGATAAAATTGTGACGACAACACCTCGGAGCTCAACTCCCCGAGACACTGCCACAACCCCTAAATGTCAGGAGGCACCAAGAACAATGTTCTCGTCACAAGACTATTGGAACGATTCCAAGATACCCGCGTGATCCTAAAAAAAATTTGTGAAATTTGAGGAGAGGAGAGTCAAAACTTCTACGTCAGGAGGCCTCACTAGAGCGACGAAGGGACTGAGGAGTAAAAAGAATCCTACTCTCCGATATATATAATCCTAAGACTCAAAACATTTTGTTCTAGACACAACAATGTCAGCGATTCGATCAAGCAGGGGACTCCTAAGTCGGGGATGGCTCTGATACCAACTTGTCACACCCATGATGCGGCTATATCTCCCACGTGTCGGGGCACGACTTAGAGGCATAACCACATAGTAGGCATGTCACAAGAGGGGTAATCTTTACACATCCCATGTACTGAATAAGGAAGGGATAAAGAGTCGGCTTACAATCGCCACTTCACACAATACATAAATATAGCATTACATCATCCAGAATACTGTTGCATAACGTAGTAATTTCAAAAAATTTCCTACGCACACGCAAGATCATGGTGATGCATCGCAACGAGAGGGAAGAGTGTTGCCTACGTACCCTCGTAGACCGGAAGTGGAAGCGTTAGCACAACGCGGTTCATGTAGTCGTACGTCTTCATGGCCTGACCGATCAAGCACCGAAATTACGGCACCTCCGAGTTCTAGCACACGTTCAGCTCGATGACGATCCCCGGACTCTGATCCAGCAAAGTGTCAGGGAAGAGTTCCGTCAGCACGACGGCGTGGTGACGATCTTGATGTTCTACCGTCGCAGGGCTTCACCTAAGCACCGCTATAATATTATCGAGGATTATGGTGGAGGGGGGCACCGCACACGGCTAAGAGAACGATCACGAAGATCAACTTGTGTCTAGAGGTGCCCCCTGCCCCTGTATATAAAGGAGCAAGGGGGAGAGGCCGGACGTCCCTTGGGGCGCGCCAAGGAGGGGGGAGTCCTCCTAGTAGGAGTAGGACTCCCCTTTCCTAGTCCAACTAGGAAGAGAGAAGGGGGAAGGAAGGAGAGGGAGAGGGAGAGGGAAAGAGGGGCCGCGCCCCCCTCCCCTAGTCCAATTCGGACTCCCCATGGGAGGGGGCGCGCCACCTCCTGGGCTGCTGCCCTCTCTCTCCCCTCAGGCCCACTAAGGCCCAATACTTCCCCGGGGGGTTCCGGTAACCCTTTCGGCACTCCAGTTTTCTCCAAAATCACCCGAAACACTTCCGGTGTCCGAATATAGCCGTCCAATATATCGATCTTTATGTCTCGACCATTTTGAGACTCCTCGTCATGTCTGTGATCATATCCGGGACTCCGAACAACCTTTGGTACATCAAAATATATAAACTCATAATGAAACTGTCATCATAACGTAAGCGTGTGGACCCTACAGGTTCGAGAATAATGTAGACATGACCGAGACACGTCTCCGGTCAATAACCAATAGTGGAACTTGGATGCTCATATTGGCTCCTACATATTCTATGAAGATCTTTTATTGGTCAGACCGCATAACATCATACATTGTTCCCTTTGTCATCGGTATGTTACTTGCCCAAGATTTGATCGTCGGTATCTCAATACCTAGTTCAATCTCGTTACCGGCAAGTCTCTTTACTCGTTCCGTAATACGTCATCCCGCAGCTAACTTATTAGTTGCAATGCTTTCAAGGCTTATGTGATGTGCATTACTGAGAGGGCCCAGAGATACCTCTCCGACAATCGGAGTGACAAATCCTAATCTCGAAATACGCCAACCCAACAAGTACCTTCGGAGACACCTGTAGAGCACTTTTATAATCACCCAGTTACATTGTGACGTTTGGTAGCACACAAAGTGTTCCTCCCGTAAATGGGAGTTGCATAATCTCATAGTCATAGGAACATGTATAAGTCATGAAGAAAGCAATAGCAATAAACTAAACGATCAAGTGCTAAGCTAACGAAATGGGTCAAGTCAATCACATCATTCTCCTAATGATGTGATCCCATTAATCAAATGACAACTCATGACTATGACTAGGAAACTTAACCATCTTCAATCAACGAGCTAGTCAAGTACAGGCATACTAGTGACACTATGTTTGTCTATGTATTCACACATGTATTATGTTTCCGGTTAATACAATTCTAGCATGAATAATAAACATTTACCATGATATAAGGAAATAAATAATAACTTTATTATTGCCTCTAGGGCATATTTCCTTCAGTCTCCCACTTGCACTAGAGTCAATAATCTAGATTACACAGTAATGATTCTAACACCCATGGAGCCTTGGTGCTGATCATGTTTTGCTCGTGGAAGAGGCTTAGTCAGCGGGTCTGCAACATTCAGATCCATATGTATCTTGCAAATTTCTATGTCTCCCACTTGGACTAAATCTCGAATGGAATTGAAGCGTCTCTTGATGTGCTTGGTTCTCTTGTGAAATCTAGATTCCTTTGCCAAGGCAATTGCACCAGTATTGTCACAAAAGATTTTCATTGGACCCAATGCACTAGGTATGACACCTAGATCGGATATGAACTCCTTCATCCAGACTCCTTCATTTGCTGCTTCCGAAGCAGCTATGTACTCTGCTTCACATGTAGATCCCGCCATGATGCTTTGTTTTGAACTGCACCAACTGACAGCTCCTCCGTTTAGTAAAAATACATATCCGGTTTGCGATTTAAAATCGTCCGGATCAGTGTCAAAGCTTGCATCAACGTAACCATTTACGATGAGCTCTTTGTCACCTCCATATACGAGAAACATATCCTTAGTCCTTTTCAGGTATTTCAGGATGTTCCTGACCGCTGTCTAGTGATCCACTCCTGGATTACTTTGGTACCTCCCTACTAGACTTATAGCAAGGCACACATCAGGTCTGGTACACAACATTGCATACATGATAGATCCTATGGTTGAAGCATAGGGAACATCTTCCATTTTCTCTCTATCTTCTGCGGTGGTCGAACATTGAGTCTTACTCAACTTCACACCTTGTAACACAGGCAAGAACCCTTTCTTTGCTTGATCCATTTTGAACTTCTTCAAAACCTTGTCAAGGTATGTGCTTTGTGAAAGTCCAATTAAGCGTCTTGATCTATCTCTATAGATCTTAATGCCCAATATGTAAGCAGCTTCACCGAGGTCTTTCATTGAAAAACTCTTATTCAAGTATCCCTTTATGCTATCCAGAAATTCTATATTATTTCCAATCAATAATATGTCATCCACATATAATATCAAAAATGCTACAGAGCTCCCACTCACTTTCTTGTAAATACAGGCTTCTCCAAAAGTCTGTATAAAACCAAATGCTTTAATCACACTATCAAAGCGTTTATTCCAACTCCGAGAGGCTTGCACCAGTCCATAAATGGATCGCTGGAGCTTGCACACTTTGTTAGCTCCCTTTGGATCGACAAAATCTTCTGGTTGCATCATATACAACTCTTCTTCCAAAAATCCATTCAGGAATGCAGTTTTGACATCCATTTGCCAAATTTCATAATCATAAAATGCGGCAATTGCTAACATGATTTGGATAGACTTAAGCATCGCTACGGGTGAGAAGGTCTCATCGTAGTCAATCCCTTGAACTTGTCGAAAACCTTTAGCAACAAGTCGAGCTTTATAGACAGTAACATTACCGTCAGCGTCAGTCTTCTTCTTGAAGATCCATTTATTCTCAATTGCTTGCCGATCAACGGGCAAGTCAACCAAAGTCCACACTTTGTTCTCATACATGGATCCCATCTCAGATTTCATGGCTTCTAGCCATTTTGCGGAATCTGGGCTCACCATCGCTTCTTCATAGTTCGTAGGTTCATCATGCTCTAGTAGCATGACTTCCAGAACAGGATTACCATACCACTCTGGTGCGGATCTTACTCTGCTTGATCTACGAGGTTCGGTAGTAACTTGATCTGAAGTTTCATGATCATTATCATTAGCTTCCTCACTAATTGGTGTAAGTGTCACAAAAACCGGTTTCTGTGATGTACTACTTTCCAATAAGGGTGCAGGTATAGTTACCTCATCAAGTTCTACTTTTCTCCCACTCACTTCTTTTGAGAGAAACTCCTTCTCTAGAAAAACTCCGAATTTAGCAACAAAAGTCTTGCCTTCGGATCTGTGATAGAAGGTGTACCCAATAGTCTCCTTTGGGTATCCTATGAAGACACATTTCTCCGATTTGGGTTCGAGCTTATCAGGTTGAAGCTTTTTCACATAAGCATCGCAGCCCCAAACTTTTAGAAACGACAACTTTGGTTTCTTGCCAAACCACAGTTCATAAGCCATCGTCTCAACGGATTTCAATGGTGTCCTATTTAACGTGAATGCAGCCCTCTCTAAAGCATAATCCCAAAACGATAACGGTAAATCAGTAAGAGACATCATAGATCGCACCATATCTAATAAAGTACGATTACGATGTTCGGACACACCATTACGCTGTGGTGTTCCGGGTGGCATGAGTTGCGAAACTATTCCGCATTATTTCAAATGTAGACCAAACCCGTAACTCAAATATTCTCCTCCAGATCAGATCGTAGAAACTTTATTTTCTTGTTACAATGATTTTCAACTTCACTCCGAAATTCTTTAAACTTTTCAAATGTTTCAGACTTATGTTTCATTAAGTAGATATACCCATATCTGCTTAAATCATCTGTGAAGGTGAGAAAATAACGATATCCGCCACGAGCCTCAACATTTGTTGGACCACGTACATCTGTATGTATGATTTCCAACAAATCCGTTGCTCTCTCCATAGTACCGGAGAACGGCGTTTTAGTCATCTTACCCATGAGGCACGGTTCGCAAGTACCAAGTGATTCATAATCAAGTGGTTCCAAAAGTCCATCAGTATGGAGTTTCTTCATGCGCTTTACACCGATATGACCTAAACGGCAGTGCCACAAATAAGTTGCACTATCATTATCAACTCTGCATCTTTTGATTTCAACATTATAAATATGTGTATCACTACTATCGAGATTCATCAAAAATAGACCACTCTTCAAGGGTGCATGACCATAAAAGATATTACTCATATAAATAGAACAACCATTATTCTCTGATTTAAATGAATAACCGTCTCGCATCAAACAAGATCCAGATATAATGTTCATGCTCAACGCTGGCACCAAATAACAATTATTTAGGTCTAATACTAACCCCGAAGGTAGATGTAGAGGTAGTGTGCCGACCACGATCACATCGACTTTGGAACCATTTCCCACGCGTATCGTCACCTCGTCCTTAGCCAATCTTCGCTTGATCCATAGCCCCTGTTTCGAGTTGCAAATGTTAGCAACAGAACCAATATCAAATACCCAGGTGCTACTGTGAGCATTAGTAAGGTACACATCAATAACATGTATATCACATATACCTTTGTTCACTTTGCCATCCTTCTTATCCGTCAAATACTTGGGGCAGTTCCGCTTCCAGTGACCAGTCTGCTTGCAGTGGAAGCACTTAGTTTCAGGCTTAGGTCCAGACTTGGGTTTCTTCTCCTGAGCAGCAACTTGTTTGCTGTTCTTCTTGAAGTTCCCTTTCTTCTTCCCTTTGCCCTTTTTCTTGAAACTAGTGTTCTTATTGACCATCAACACTTGATGCTCCTTCTTGATTTCTACCTCCGCGGCTTTTAGCATTGCGAAGAGATCAGGAATAGTCTTATTCATCCGTTGCATATTATAGTTCATCACGAAGCTTTTGTAGCTTGGTGGCAGTGATTGAAGAACTCTGTCAATGACACTACCAACAGGAAGATTAACCCCCAGTTGAGTCAAGTGATTATGATACCCAAACATTTTGAGTATATGTTCACTAACAGAACTATTCTCCTCCATCTTGCAGCTATAGAACTTATTGGAGACTTCATATCTCTCAATCCGGGCATTTGCTTGAAATATTAACTTCAACTCCTGAAACATCTCATATGCTCCATGACGTTCAAAACGTCGCTGAAGACCCGGTTCTAAGCCGTAAAGTATGGCACACTGAACTATCGAGTAGTCATCAGCTTTGCTCTGCCAGACGTTCCTAACATCTGGTGTTGCTCCTGCAGCAGGCTTGGCACTTAGCGGTGCTTCCGGGACGTAATTCTTCTGTGCAGCAATGAGGATAATCCTCAAGTTACGGACCCAGTCCGTGTAATTGCTACCATCATCTTTCAACTTTGCTTTCTCAAGGAATGCATTAAAATTCAACGGAACAACAACATGAGCCATCTATCTACAATCAAACATAGACAAGCAAGATACTATCAGGTACTAAGTTCATGATAAATTTAAGTTCAATTAATCATATTACTTAAGAACTCCCACTTAGAAAGATATCCCTCTAATCCTCTAAGTGATCACGTGATCCAAATCAACTAAACCATGTCCGATCATCACGTGAGATGGAGTAGTATCAATGGTGAACATCAATATGTTGATCATATCTACTATATGATTCATGCTCGACCTTTCGGTCTCCGTGTTCCGAGGCCATATCTGTTATATGCTAGGCTCGTCAAGTTAAACCTGAGTATTCCGCATGTGCAACTGTTTTGCACCCGTTGTATTTGAACGTAGAGCCTATCACACCCGATCATCACGTGGTGTCTCAGCACGAAGAACTTTCGCAACGGTGCATACTCAGGGAGAACACTTATACTTTGATAATTTAGTGAGGGATCATCTTATAATGCTACCGTCAATCAAAGCAAGATAAGATGCATAAAAGATAAAGATCACATGCAATCAATATAAGTGATATGATATGGCCATCATCATCTTGTGCTTGTGATCTCCATCTTCGAAGCACCGTCATGATCACCATCGTCACCGGCGCAACACCTTGATCACCATCGTAGCATCGTTGTCGTCTCACCAAAACTTATGCTTCCACGACTATCGCTATCGCTTAGTGATAAAGTAAAGCATCACAGCGCAATTGCATTGCATACAATAAAGCGACAACCGTATGGCTCCTGCCAGTTGCCGATAACTCGGTTACAAAACATGATCATCTCATACAATAAAATTTAGCATCATGTCTTGACCATATCACATCACAACATGCCCTGCAAAAACAAGTTAGACGTCCTCTACTTTGTTGTTGCAAGTTTTACGTGGCTGCTACGGGCTTTAGCAAGAACCGTTCTTACCTATGCATCAAAAACCACAACGATAGTTTGTCAAGTTGGTGCTGTTTTAACCTTCGCAAGGACCGGGCGTAGCCACAGTCGGTTCAACTAAAGTTGGAGAAACTAACACCCGCCAGCCACCTGTGTGCAAAGCACGTCGGTAGAACCAGTCTCGCGTAAGCGTACGCGTAATGTCGGTCCGGGCCGCTTCATCGAACAATACCGCCAAACCAAAGTATGACATGCTAGTAAGCAGTATGACTTATATCGCCCACAACTCACTTGTGTTCTACTCGTGCATAACATCAATGCATAAAACCTAGGCTCGGATGCCACTGTTGGGTAACGTAGTAGTTTCAAAAAATTTCCTACGCACACGCAAGATCATGGTGATGCATAGCAACGAGAGGGGAGAGTGTTGTCTACGTACCCTCGTAGACCGGAAGCGGAAGCGTTAGCACAACACGGTTGATGTAGTCGTACGTCTTCACGGCCCGACCGATCAAGCACCGAAACTACGACATCTCTGAGTTCTAGCACACGTTCAGCTCGATGACGATCCCCGGACTCCGATCCAGCAAAGTGTCGGGGAAGAGTTCCGTCAGCACGATGGCATGGTGACGATCTTGATGTTCTACCGTCGCAGGGCTTCGCCTAAGCACCGCTACAATATTATCAAGGATTATGGTGGAGGGGGGCACCGCACACGGCTAAGAGAACGATCACGAAGATCAACTTGTGTCTAGAGGTGCCCCCCTGCCCACGTATATAAAGGAGCAAGGGGGAGAGGCCGGCCGGCCCTTGGGGCGCGCCAAGGAGGGGGGAGTCCTCCTCCTAGTAGGAGTAGGACTTCCCTTTCCTAGTCCAACTAGGAAGAGAGAAGGGGGAACGAAAGAGAGGGAGAGGGAGAGGGAAAGAGGGGCCGCGCCCCCCTCCCCTAGTCCAATTAGGACTCCTCATGGGAGGGGGCGCGCCACCTCCTGGGCTGCTGCCCTCTCTCTCCCCTCAGGCCAACTAAGGCCCAATACTTCCCCGGGGGGTTCCGATAACCCTTCTGGCACTCCGATTTTCTCCGAAATCACCCGAAACACTTCCGGTGTCCGAATATAGCCATCCAATATATCGATCTTTATGTCTCGACCATTTCGAGACTCCTCGTCATGTCCATGATCATATCCGGGACTCCAAACAGCCTTCGGTACATCAAAATATATAAAATCATAATGAAACTGTCATCGTAATGTTAAGCGTGTGGACCCTACGGGTTCGAGAATAATGTAGACATGACCGAGACACGTCTCCGGTCAATAACCAATAGCGGAACCTGGATGCTCATATTGGCTCCTACATATTCTACGAAGATCTTTTACCGGTCAGACCGCATAACAACATACGTTGTTCCTTTTGTCATCGGTATGTTACTTGCCCAAGATTTGATCGTCGGTATCTCAATACCTAGTTCAATCTCGTTACCGGCAAGTGTCTTTACTTGTTCCATAATACATCATCCCGCAGCTAACTTATTAGTTGCAATTCTTGCAAGGCTTATGTGATGTGCATTACCGAGAGGGCCCAGAGATACCTCTCCGACAATCGGAGTGACAAATCCTAATCTCGAAATACGCCAACCCAACAAGTACCTTCGGAGACACCTGTAGACCACCTTTATAATCACCCAGTTACATTGTGACGTTTGGTAGCACACAAAGTGTTCCTCCAGTAAACGGGAGTTGCATAATCTCATAGTCATAGGAACATGTATAAGTCATGAAGAAAGCAATAGCAACAAACTAAACGATCAAGTGCTAAGCTAACGAAATGGGTCAAGTCAATCACATCATTCTCCTAATGATGTGATCCCATTAATCAAATGACAACTCATGACTATGGCTAGGAAACTTAACCATCTTCAATCAACGAGCTAGTTCAAGTACAGGCATACTAGTGACACTATGTTTGTCTATGTATTCACACATGTATTATGTTTCCGGTTAATACAATTCTAGCATGAATAATAAACATTTATCATGATATAAGGAAATAAATAATAACTTTATTATTGCATCTAGGGCATATTTCCTTCAAATACAATCAAGGTCCGACTACAGAACCAAAATAAAAGAAGACCACCCCTAATGCTAGATCCCCAATCGCCCCAACTAGGCTCCACTACTGATCGAAAGGAAACGAAACAACACAATGAACACGATCTTCATCGAGCTCCCACTTGAGCTCAGTTGCGTCACCTTCACTGGTATCATCGGCACCTGCAACTGTTTGGAAGTATCTGTGAGTCACGGGGACTCAGCAATCTCACACCCGCGAGATCATGACTATTTAAGCTTATGGGTAGGAAAGGGTAGTGAGGTGGAGCTGCAGCAAGCACCAAGCATATATGGCGGCTAACAAACGCAAACAAGAGCGAGAAGAGAAGCAATGCAACGGTCGTGAACTAGAAGTGATCCTGAAACTACTTACGTTCAAGCATAACACAAGAACCGTGTTCACTTCCCAGACTCCACCAGAAAGAGACCATCACGGCTACACACGCGGTTGATTCATTTTAATTAAGTTAAGTGTCTAGTTCTCTACAACCAGACATTAAAAAATTCCCATCTGCCCATAACCGCGGGCACGGCTTTCGAAAGTCCAAACCCTGCAGGGGTATCCCAACTTAGCCCATCACATGCTCTCACGAACAATGAAGGATATTCCTTCTCCCAGGAAGACCCGATCAGACTCGGAATCCCGGTTACAAGACATTTCGACAGTGGTAAAACAAGACCAGCAAAGCCGCCCGAATGTGCCGACAAATCCCGATAGGAGCTGCACATATCTCGTTCTCAGGGCACACCGGATGAGCCAGACGTCGGGTTGGCATAGACCCTCGTTGCCCAGGGGGCGCCAGACATCGCTCAGGTTGGACAAACACTTAGAGAAGCACTGGCCCGGGGGGTTATAATAAATATGACCCTCGGGAGCGCAACTCCCAAGGGAAAAGTAGGTGGTGGTGAGACAAATGGTAAAACCAAGGTTGGGCCTTGCTGGAGGAGTTTTATTCAAAGCAAACTATTAAGGGGTCCCCATAACACCCAACCGCGTAAGGAACGCAAAATCAAGGAACATAACACCGATATGACGGAAACTAGGGTGGCAAGAGTGGAACAAAACACCAGGCATAAGGCCGAGCCTTCCTCCCTTTACCAAGTGTATAGATGCATTAATTAAAATAATAGATATTGTGATATCCCAACATAACCATGTTCCAACATGGAACAAACTTCAACTTCACCTGCAACTAGCAACGCTATAAGAGGGGCTGAGCAAAAGCAGTAACATAGCCAAACAACGGTTTGCTAGGAAAAGGTGGGTTAGAGGCTTGACATGGCAATATAGGAGGCATGATATAGCAAGTGGTAGGTAGCGCGGCATAGCAATAGAGAGAGCAACTAGCAAGCAAAGATAGAAGTAATTTCGATGGTATAGTCATCTTGCCTGAGATCCCACAAGGAAGAAGAACGATTCCATAAAGAAGACAAATAGACGTAGTCGAACGGATCCTCACAACTAAGCATATAAAGAACCTATGCTTGTGACAACCCGTGGTGAAGATAGAGGATGAAAGCCTCATCAAGATGAGGGATACCAATTAAGATGGCAAAATCCTCGTAAAGATAAGCATGAGGAAAATAATCTTCACCACACAAGAGTACATCAAGATGCAATGATATAAGACACGCACTCAAGGCAAAAGCTTTCACGGAGCCACCAAAGAAATAACATAAGAAAGACAAGGTGGCCGTGAAAGAAAGGATATCAACTAGATATGCAACTTCTCTCAAGTGTATAAGATTCTAGGTAGACGAAATCATGATGATATATATCTACAAAGAAGGATGTACACCTGAAATAGTTACAACACGAGGAACAAGATATCCAAAGGGAGGTCATACATATACCAATAAGATATTTGCTTGGAAGCATAGCTCATGGCTAGATATGGTCTTATTGTATATAAATGAAGTCCACACACGAAAAACAAAGACATCACAACTAGCAACAAGAGATCATTGTTGGGATGCTTTGAGAAAGCAAACAAGTATCACAAGAATGAATGAATAACATGCCATGATACAACCTACAAAAGGTTGATACAAGAAATGTGTGCATGAAGAATATGAAGATACTTGTTACCGAGTTAACATTGGAAGGATGTAGTAGATACCAATTGAAGGTAGATAGTACTCCCTCTGTCCCAAAATATAAAAACGTTTTTAGCACTACACCAGTGTAAAAAATGTTCTTATATTATGGGACGGAGGGAGTAGTTCATTGATCATCCTAGCTCGAGTCCAATAAGCACATGATGACAACACCTTCCTTGTGAGTGAGGCGAGCTTCCAATGTATCTCCAATTGTTCCTAGAACAACAACACAAACAAAATGGTACCCAAACTCATTGGGTCCAAGGAGTTAGAGAACCAACAATACATAGGACAAACTCCACATAAAAATGTGCATATAGATACGAAAATGAATTTCATGCACATCTCATCCAATTTGAGACTTGGTGGAGTTTCCCCTATATATTGGGTCAAAGAAAGAAAGCATGCCAAAGATACTACACGAAGTTAATATGCATGCTCAAGACTTTCAAGAACCGATACCAAATGACAAAGAAATACCAAGTGAAGAAAAGATACCAAATGAATAAATCATCACTTGGAGGATATCAATTGAAAGATACATCAAGGAATGAGATATCCAATGGCACACTCAAAAAGAAAGATGTCAAACTCCCAAAAGAGAGAATGGTTCCAAACAAACCAAGTGCTCTACAAAGTTTCATGATGGCATGAAGTACCAAAAGAAATGATTTGCATTCCACAACACACACTTGAAAAGGATCACAAGGTGAGTGTTCTAAGAAAAATAGGATAGCTCCCCAAGCATTGTGCATTATGGAGAATTTGCATTTGAATACAAAAAGCACAAGATGGGATCACCACTTTCACTATATCTATACAAACACTAGACAAGCTCAAGCAAACAACAAGATCCACAAGTGGTATGGAATACAATGGGAGTTGACACAATCCTAGGCAAGGGATAAGGCAAACAAAAGCAAAGGCTAATGTAAAGATGATCAATAATTTCTACCACACAAGTGAGTACCAACTGTCAAAAGACAAGAAGTATTTGGAAATAATTCCCGGTGGTAGATAGCAAGGATATACGACATTATCTTCACACCAAACAAAAAGCAAATTGCAACTTATAGAGCTAACATGCCACCTAGGAACAAGATAATTTACAATATCAACTCTAGATGACAATATCTCAAATGTACACATTTTCTAGGCTAGTAATATACACATAGCATATTACTCCCCCATAATGTGATACCAATTAAAGAGAGACAAGAGGCAATTAAAGGATCCAACAAGAGATAATTAATGGACTATTTAGAATTTGAATTTATCATGAGAAGACATACCACATAGCGACTAGATAATCTTGTAATATCAATACTAGATGGTATTCCTCATGTACACACATTTATAGGATTGTGAGGTGCAGAAAGCACATCACTCCCCCACAATGGGATATTCCATTAATCTCTCACAAGAGCCAACTAAGATATGACCAAGATGCACAAAGGCTCAACGAACGATACACATGTACATGATATGCAAACCAGCACACACATAATTGATTGCTCAAGATAATCAAGTTGGAAGCACAACATATACAAACACATGCAAGGAATGAAACCAAACATGCAAAGGGACAGTAACTATCAATGTAGACACTTTAAGCACGAGTTACCGCAAGGAGGAACATTGGATATAAGATAGAAAATTGATAATCCGTGTGACTTGGCTTGAGACAATAAGAATGATGAAGTCCCCTTAATTCTTCATAATGTAGCCAAGTCTCCAATGACCTCCAATATCACCTATTGATCAAGTTTGAGCATTTTGGTCCCCAACCAAGTTGGGTCCTAAGAGGTTAGTCATAATAGGCTTGGCTACCCAAATGGTTCTTTTCTTGACACCACTTTGAGCACCAACAAATTTGGCAAGCACATTGCCAACATTATCCTTCCCAAGAGAATATATATCATCAATTAGGATAGGGTTGGATAAGGTACCATTTGTGCATGCAGAAGCGACGTGACCTTTTTCACGACATAGGTAGCAACGTCTACTCTTTACTTTCTTCTCACTTGATTTCTCAACTTGAGAAGCATTAGCTTGAGTTTTCTTGGGAAGAGGCCTTTCTTCAACTTGAGGTTGAGAATGAGAGTGAACTTGTGGCCGCTTCCCTTGTTTCTTGTCACTAATGGCCTTCTTCTTCAAAGGGCAAGATTTAACATGATGCCCTTCAATTTTGCACTTGAAGCAAATGATCTTGGTCGAATTCTTGACTTGTTTTTGGCCCTTCTTCTTGTTGCTCTTGGACTTCTTCTTCTTAATGGAGTTGAATCCAAGTCCACCTTTGTCATCGGGGGATTTTTGCACACTCAAGATATTGCTGAGTGTGAATTTCCCTTCATGACTCTTTTCCAAGTCTTTCTTCAAAGAAGTGACTTGGGCCCTGAGCTCTTTGATTTCCTCTACATGGTTAGTCTCAATACAAGTACTAGAGGAAGTATAAGCTTCATCGTTAGAGAAACAAGGCAAGGAAAGCAATTCATCACAAGATCTACCAACATTGTGAGTAGATGAATTACAAGGACTAGCACATGGCAACATAGCATTTTGACTAGAAGTAGTGCTAGTATCCACATGAGGCTCACTAGATGTTACCATAGCAATGATGCCTCATGAGCTATCTTTAGCACATTATGGGATACTAGAAGATCATCATGAGAGCTTGAGAGCTTTTCATGGCTTTCTTCCAATTTCCCATAGTTTCTAGATAGCAACTCAAGTTGAGCCCGTAGCTCAATGTCCTTCAAAATGGATGCTTCACAAGTAATATAGTTAGTAGCACAAGCATCATCATTAACAACAATAGGAGAGGACAAATTAGCAAGCTCTTTTGAATAAGAAGCTTCAATTTGATCATGAGACTCAGTGAGTTTGATGAGCTCACCCTTGATGACCCTTGAGCCATTTTCGAGGTGCTCAAAATCGAGTCTAACATGAGCAACTTCAAGCTTAGAATTTTTAGTTTCAAAAACATTGGCCACCTCAAGAGCTCTATCACGAGATTCCTTCACTCTAGATAATTCTAGAGCAAAAGTCTCCTCAAGAGATTCTTTGGTGGTTTGTTCAAGATCAAGAGCTTGAGAGAGGTCCGCAATCTCATTAGTGTAATCACGCTCATGACCTTCCATTTTATCAATGGTGACCTCATACTCCTCAAGACGAGATTCCAACTCATCAATATAATTCTTGCCCTCAATAGCAATAGACATGATTTCCATGAAGTTGGAACGAGCAATTTTATTCTTATGAAGAGCTTTAAAAATCATTTCCCCCTTAATTTTGAAGGAGGAAAAATTATCATTCTCTTCATCATTATCCTCATCATTATTAGCATCAACATCATCATCAAGAGACGTATTGGGGTTCAAGTTAGGAGATACCTTAGAAGCCTTGGCCACAAGGCAAACCGCAATAGATGATGATGTAGGATCTGTTGAAGCACCATTTAAGACCACATCTTGTTCCATGGGGTGTTGGGTTTCTTCTACATTGTTAGCACAACAATTCGAGGAAATATATGCATTTTTATCATGGTAACAAGACATAGTAAACATATCATCATGAGATTTAGTCAAGCAATTTCTACATGACATGCAAGGGTTATCAACACAAGCATGTGAAACATTTGGAGTGCTCGAAATGTTAAAGCCCAAAGAAGGAGCATTGCAATAAGATAGTGATGAAGGATCATCCACAATAAGCATACTATCATCATTGCAATGACCAACACTACTCACCATATCATTACCTTGTGGCAAACCACATGTAGGTGAAGTAGAAGAAGTTGAGAAGACTATACGACTGGAGGTGGAGGGAGAACAATCATCCCCACAAATCTTGGACACACCATATTTATCTTGAAGCTTCGTCCACAAATCATGAGCATCCCGGAACGACATGAGTTGAAATATAACTACATTGCTCAAAGCATCGAAAAGCACATTAGAAGCTTGAGCATTAAGATAAGAGTTTTTATCATCCTCTAAATATAATCTTTGGGGATCCTTTGGAGAAGAAAACCCATATCTACAATTCTCTCTAAATTTGGGTCCATGACGCTAAAGAGATTAAGCATGCGAATTACCCAAACATCAAAATTTGTGCCATTGAAACTAAGAGTGTCAGAGAATCCTAATCCCCTAGTCGACATCTTTACTCTCTAGGCGGTATAGCCTAATAAAGAGAGACGAGGCTCTGATACCAATTGAAAGATCATGGATGTCTCCTAGAGGGGCGTGAATAGGCGTTTTAAAATAATTACGGTTTAGGCTTGAACAAATGCGGAGTGAACCTAGCGGTTAATTTTTCAAGCACAAAACCTACAAGAACTAGGATCACCTATGTGCACCAACAACTTACGCTAAGCAAGATAAACTACTAGGTGATAGCAAGATATATGAGAAGAAACAATATGGATATCACAAAGTAAAGTGCTTAAGTAAACAGCTCGGGTAAGAGATAACCGAGGCATGCGGAGACGATGATGTATCCCGAAGTTCACACCCCTGTGGATGCTAATCTCTGTTTGGAGCGGTGTGGAGGCACAATGCTCCCCAAGAAGCCACTAGGGCCACCGTAATCTCCTTACGCCCTTGCACAATGCAAGATGCCGTGATTCCACTAAGGGACCCTTGAGGGAGGTCACCGAACCCGTACAAATGGCAACCCTTTGGGGCGGTCACCGAACCCGTACACTTTGGCAACCCTTAGGGGCGGTCACCGGTACCCGTCAAATTGCTCGGGGCGATCTCCACAACCCAATTGGAGACCCCGACGCTTGCCTGGAGCTTTACACCATAATGATTGAGCTCCGAACAACACCAACCGTCTAGGGCGCCAAGGCACCCAAGAGGAACAAGCTCTAGGGTGCCCAAACACCCAAGAGTAATAAGCTTCTCAAACTTCACTTCCACGTATCACCATGGAGAACTCAAACTGATGCACCAAATGCAATGGCAAGGGCACACGGAGTGCCCAAGTCCTTCTCTCTCAAATCCCACCGAAGCAACTAATGCTAGGGAGGAAAATGAGAGGAAGAACAAGAAGGAGAACACCAAGAACTCCAAGGTCTAGATCCAAGGGGTTCCCCTCACATAGAGGAGAAAGTGATTGGTGGAAATGTGGATCTAGATCTCCTCTCTCTTTTCCCTCAAAAACTAGCAAGAATCCATGGAGGGATTGAGAGTTAGCAAGATCGAAGAAGGTTAAAAATGGGGGAAGAACACAAGCTCAAGATATGTGTTTCATTGGGGAAGAAGACCCCCTTTTATAGGTGGGGAAAAATCCAACCGTTATGCTCACAGCCCGCACAGAGCGGTACTACCGCTCCAAGGAGCAGTATTACCGCTAGGGCGGAAGTACCCCTTTGAAAAACAACAACGAGGAGGCAAAAGGCCAGTAGAACCGCCGGAGCGGTACTACCTCTCGTCCTCATGGTACTACCGGTCGACCTCACGGTACTACCGCAAATGGTAGCGGTACTATAACTTGCGAGCGATACAAAAAAAAAACTTCCGTGCCTACTTCCGCTGAGCAAAACACGAGATTTTCGTCCGGAGCGGTACTACTGCTTAGGAGCTGCGGTAGTACTGCTCTGGAGCGGTACTACCGCTCAGGAGCCGCGGTTGCACCGCTCTGGAGCAGTAGTATAAAATTACATCCGCTCTAGCCACGGTAGTACCGCTGCATCCTTTACCAAAACAGCCACAACTTCTGCAAACGGACTCCGAATTCAACGAAACCAAGTTTGTTGGAATGCTAACGACATGGGCTAACACAATCTTGATAGAAATATCAATAAGAAGCATATGAGAAAAGGCCCATAAGAAAAAGGTGAGAACCCTTTCTTGGATAAGACCGATAAAACCTCCAACACCAAAAACATCATAGAAGACGCATGCGAACTCCGTTTTCGATGAACTCAAGCTTGTCTTCAAGACGACCATAAGCTCTAAGACTCATAAAGAGAACAAAACAAGAACCAAGAAAGATGATGCAAGGATGCAATGGTTTGAGCTCTCTACGAATGATACGATCGAGCTACTCATCGAGAGCCCCCCTAGATAGTACTCCCCTCGATCCTATAACCCAGTCTCCCAACTACCATCATGAGACCGGTAAAATAGAAAACCTATCAAGGGCAACCTTTGCCTTGCACATGGTCCACTTGAGCTAGATGATGACGATCTTGACTCCCTCAAGTTGGACCACCTTTCTTGATTGCATTGGCTCGATGAAGACTAGTTGATTGCTCCCCCATACTCCACTATGGATGAGCCACTCTTCCGCACATCTTCACAAGTCCATTGTCACCACAATAGACGGTAAGCTTCAAGCATTTGATCTCTTCGTGATGCTTCACTTGAATTTCCACACCGCAACCTAACCCCACAAAGAACTCTCATGAAGACCATGGGTTAGTACACAAAAGCGTAATGGACAATGCTTACCATACCATGGGATCACTTGATCCCTCTGTACATCTTGTACGCTTTGTGTGTTGATCAACTTGATTCACTCTTGACTTAGTCTTGATCAACCTTGATTCTTTCCAACTCTCTTCATTTGGATGATGTCTTGAAGGTAAACATGAATGATCAAACAATCTTCTTCTTCAAGACATGCTTGCAATAAGCTCAACTCTCAAATGACCAATCTTTGGATAATTCCTTGAATAGCACCTTGGTCGACACAAACTCTCCTTGAAACTAACACATGTACTCCAAGAAAAGCCTATGGACAAAACCTTCAAATATAACTCAAGGCAACCATTAGTCCATAGAGATTGTCATCAATTACCAAAACCAAACATAGGGGCACCGCATGTTCTTTCAGAGGAGCACCTCGCGAGGTTCCGGTGATGCAAGTCATGACACCAAGGCTAGGCGGGTACCAGGCGCGCGCCAGCACACAGTGTCCTCGTTTCCTCTTTGGTGCTAAAGGGGCAAGCGCAGGCGAGGAGTCCCGAGGCATTAGGCAAAGGTTTGCATATCGGTGCAACAAAACCAAGACCAGAAGGACGACAGGATGGAGGTCACCATGGAGCCTAGGACGGCATCACCACCAACGCCTTTGGCAGGAGAAGACCACCTTTTGTCAGGATAACTTGTACTAGTTGTCTCCCTTCAAATTTGGCCATTGTTGGATCCCTTCCCGCCTACGTTTGGGAATAGTACCAGGGCCTCTATAAACAGGACTAGCCACCACAGTAGGAGGCAACTCATCTTGGATCGGATCCATTCCATCCTCAACCACACAACCTCATCGAGTCCAAGAACACCTCTCCTCAGGAGGCTGTTCTTCCGTTGTACTTGTTCATCCTTAGCCGAAGAGGCAATCCACCACACCACACTGGGGTAGGGTATTACACCACATCGGTGGCCCGAACCTATATAAACCCTGTGTCCTTTGTTCTTCGGGTTTGGCGAGTTAGGTTCTGAGATCCTTGCGAGAGCGTGAGCTGGGGGGAAAGATCTTCATGCACACCCCAGTATTTGAACCTCAAGGGTTTTGCTGGAACCCAAAATCCGACATTTGGCGCGCCAGGTAGGGGTGCACCGAGGTTTTCTTCCCCATCAACCGATCCGCCGTCACCCTGCATCTCCGATGTCTGATGATCCGAGCGCCCAGGCCGACCGCTGGGCGGCTCGGCCAGCTCGAGCACCTCCATCTGTTTCAGAAGACCTCAACTCCGCACTCCAAGCAGCCCGCGTGCCGCCCAACTCCCACGGACGCGGGCAGCATGGATCGACGTTCGCCACCCTCATTCCGCGGCGCACGCGGGCCACCGCAAGATCCGTGAGCTATGCAGCAGCGATGATGCCACACACTCGACGGGAACAGGCGAACATGCGAGCCGCTCTCGTGGTGGCGCGGGAGCTGCTGCAGTGCCGGCTGATGGAGAGCGGCCACGATGCGCTGCTGGAACGTGTCGCCGAGCTATTGGATGCTGCGGCTAGGGGTACACCACCTTTCTGCTATCTACTCACATCTCAAGTTGTGGCCAGGTCACACGGCGGGCCTCGTTGCGCCTACGTGCTCCCAGGTGCACCAGGAGGGCTCGCCAGCACTGGCACGACCGATGGTGTCGGGCACCCGACCGTGCTCTTGCCTCCCCTGGGTGGCGTGGGCGTGGGCGTTGCTCCTCATGGTCCCAATCGAGCGCCACCCCATGGCCACCAATAAGGCACACCGGGCTCGGCGGCGTGGGGAGCGGGGTGCCTTGGCGGAGGCTCCGGCAAGGCAGCCCAGGAAGCCTATGTGCCCCGCATGGTGAATCGGTAGTACGTGCCAGAGGACGACCCCTGCATGTTCTACAAGCCGGGATGGGAAGAAGAGATGTTGGAAGCCGAGGCCTTCTACGAGCCACCCAGGAGCCTCGCCGACCCCACCAACGGCAACCACCATAGGGTACCGCTGATAACTCAGGAGTAGGCTTACGCTAACCATGGGTCGCAGGTGGACCAGGCCATGTCGGCGGATGGCGCCCCCAGCGCTGCAGCCCCACCCCAGCCAGGGGCGGCGCACTGGGGGCTGCGCGGAAGGGGTCCGGAGCAAGGCCCACCGCCATGTCACGCGGGGCAAGGCGTCACCCGGACGTAGGTCCTCTGCCGGGGAGGTGCCGGTGAGCCCTCCCCTCGACAGAGGGCCCGTGGTCGCCGAGGGCGCCGCTGGCGTCACTTATGCCCCTTGGCCTCATTCTGGTTTCCGGATGCCCCAACGGTGGTCGAGGGTGGTGCAAGGCGGGGCCCTCGTCTGGTGATATTAATCAAGGCTCGTGCCAGTGAAGGTCTCCACCCGTGACACTCTCACGTAATAATGAGTGGGGTTTTACACTCCTCGAAGTCTCCAGATGGCCGCCCTCGGGCCTCGGGGGCTCCCGCCCACGTCCTAGTGGAAGCGCCATGCCCCGCGCTGGCTGTCGACACTGTCCCCCGATGACTAAGATCATGGCCGGCAAGGGCACTAGGCTCCACGCTAGTGAGAAGACAAGAAGACTAGCTAGATGCTGGACGCGGCCTTTTGCTTTCAACCCCCTTTTTCTGTAGCTCAATTTGTGGCCTTTGGATTTGAATTTGAAGTCGTATTTTCATTGGCCATTGCGGGGAGTGTATTTTCTCATTCGTGTTAATTTCGTGAGTTTTCTAGATTCGTGCCTTGTTTTGAGGTTTGCATCTGCCACCTCCCCCTTCCGAGCACCTTGCGAGTGGGGGCTAAGCGTTGGATACACGCACCGCGCGCGCACCCCGCCATGACTGGCGCTCGCTCCTTGCGAGGCCCTCTCGGACAGACTAGAAGACTCCTCAGGAGCCCCAAGCCTCGAGAGCCCGCGAAGGACTCCCCTCGAGAGAATACACATCCGCGGCAACCAAATCAGAGTAATGCCTGCTTGGGCCAAGGTAAATTGTAGCTGCACGCCCGCAAAGGCCTTGCAAGCTTACAAAAGCACGCTTTAAGTCTGGTTCAAGAAATAAAACAATAGTCTGATTACATGAGGGGATCCCCTCCCCAAAATGCTCTTACGCCCTAAGGGGCCCTGCACAAACTTTTTCATGCAGGTTCAAAACAAAGGAGTGCAGGCTCAGTCGGACATGTCGCTCGCCGCGTCCTCCGGTTCGCTATCAGTCGCGTCGCTGGTACCGTCTTCACCATCATCAACCGCGCCGCCCTCGTCCACCACGACCACCACCGCATCATCCTCGGAGGAGAAGGCCCTGACCAAAGCATCCACATTGTCGCCCACCCAGCATGCTAGGTTGTCTCGGATAACCTCGGGCACCGGGGCGATGGCGGCGTCAAAGTCAAAATCAGGACTGATGTTCTGGAGATGGCTGAAAATGCGGGAAAACACGCGCCCGAGGAGGCCTCGGCTCTTCTCCTCAACAAGCTCGCCAGCCCTCTCAGCCCCGTTCTCCAGGCGCGTCACGACATCAGTGAAGAAGCGAAGGTGGCTGGCATAGTCATCTGCGTGGGGGTGAGGGGCGTGTTCGTCGCAAATGGCGCCCAGCGCCTGGTTGGCCCTCGTCCTGAGGTCCCGGAGCATGGGGTGTGCTCGGGCAGCAGCATCTGTCGCTGGATCGCCTCCTCCATTCTCTGCTACGCAAGGGACTCAGCAGCGGTAACCCGCTGCTGTAGCGGGAGCAGCTCAGCGCGGGCGGAGGCCAACTTGGCCTGCACGAAGATCACGGTAGCTGCAGCGGCTTTCTCGCGTTGCTCCGACTCCACCAACCTTGACCTGAGGGCCGTGGTCCTACCCTCAGCTTCGGCCTCCACGAACTTCAGCTTCAGGTTGTACCTATTGGCAAGATCAGCGCGGGCCTCCGCCACCCCGCGGTCCACTTCCTTCTGGATCTTGGCCTCGCGTGCGCCGGCAGCATCTTCCGCCTGAGCAACCTGACGCTCCCTCGTCTCCAACCGCTCGAGCTCAAGGCAGCACTCTGTGGCCTCCAGCATCAACGCTTCCTTGCGCCTCAAGATTTCCCCCGCGTCGGACGGCGCCCCCTTCATCAACGCCAAGGCATCCCTACACGCCTGCACTTGCTGCTCTAGGGAGGCATTCAGGGCCTGGAGCTCCCGCCAGCGCTCCTCGGTGACCTCACGGTGGTGGTCTGCCTCCCTGGCCACCTCCAAGGCTCGGGCGCTGGCCTCGCGCGAGGTTGCGAGGGATGCCTCGGCGTCCGCGCTAGCGTGATCATGATGGAGGCTCCCGAGGTTGATGGCCACCTTCAGTTGATGCCATTCATCCACCAACCGGAGGCCCTCGATTTCAAGACGAGCGTCAACATCCATGAGTTCCTCCCCAAGCCTGCTCAGCGCGCCAATCTCCTCACGGAAGAGCTCGTGGCGGACGGCACCCCGCTTGCTGATACGTCTCCAACGTATCTATAAATTTTCATTGTTCCATGCTATTATATTATCAACCTTGGATGTTTTATATGCATTTATATGCTATTTTATATGATTTTTGGGACTAACCTATTAACCTAGAGCCCAATGCCAGTTTTTGTTTTTTCCTTGTTTTTCAGTATCGCAGAAAAGGAAAACCAAACAGAGTCCAGCTGACGTGAAATTTCACGGAGATCATTTTTGGACCAGAAGAAGCCCACGGAGTACCGAAGATGGGTCAGAAGAGTCCCGAGGCCACCACGAGGGTGGGGGCGCGCCCCCTACATCATAGCCGCCTCGGGGACCCCCTGACTTGTTACCGACTCCAACACCTCTTATATAACCCCAAACTTCCAGAAATAAACCTAGATCGGGAGTTCCGCCACTGCAAGCCTTTGTAGCCACCGAAAACCAATCTAGACCCGTTCCGGGACCCTGCCGGAGGGGGGAATCCCTCTCCAGTGGCCATCTTCATCATCCTTGCGCTCTCCATAACAAGGAGGGAGTAGTTCACCCTCCGGGCTGAGGGTATGTACCAGTAGCTATGTGTTTCATCTCTCTCTCTCATGTTCTTGATTCGGAACGATCTTGATGTATTGCGAGCTTTGCTATTATAGTTGGATCTTATGATGTTTCTCCCCCTCTACTCTCTATTAATGGATTGAGTTTTCCCTTTGAAGTTATCTTATTGGATTGAGTCTTTAAGGATTTGATAACACTTGATGTATGTCTTGCATGTGCTTATCTGTGGTGACAATGGGATATCACGTGATCCACTTGATGTATGTTTTGGTGATCAACTTGCGAGTTCTATGACCTCGTGAAATTATGCATAGGGGTTGGCACACGTTTTCGTCTTGACTCTCCGGTAGAAACTTTGGGGCACTCTTTGAAGTTCTTTGTGCTGGTTGAATAGATGAATCTGAGATTGTGTTATGCATATCGTACAATCATACCCACGGATACTTGAGGTGACATTGGAGTATCTAGGTGACATTAGGGTTTTGGTTGATTTGTATATTAAGGTGTTATTCTAGTACGAACTCTAGGATAGATCAACCAGAAAGAATAACTTTGAGGTGGTTTCGTACCCTACAATAATCTCTTTCTTTTGTTCTCTGCTATTAGTGACTTGGAGTGACTCTTTGTTGCATGTTGAGGGATAGTTATATGATCCAATTATTTTATTATTGTTGAGAGAACTTGCACTAGTGAGAGTATGAACCCTAGGCCTTGTTTCAACGCATTGCAATACCATTTTTGCTCACTTTTAACATTAGTTACCTTGCTGTTTTTATATTTTCGGATTACAAAAACCTTTATATACCATCCATATTGCACTTGTATCACCATCTCTTCGCCGAACTAGTGCACCTATACAAATTACCATTGTATTGGGTGTGTTGGGGACACAAGAGACTCTTTGCTATTTGGTTGCAGGGTTGTTTGAGAGAGACCATCTTCATCCTACGCCTCCCACGGATTGATAAACCTTAGGTCATCCACTTGAGGGAAATTTGCTACTGTCCTACAAACCTCTGCACTTGGAGGCCCAACAACGTCTACAAGAAGAAGGTTGTGTAGTAGACATCACTTGCGCGCAAGCTCGAGTGTGCGACCGGGTCTGTCCTCCACGCCAGAGGATGTCGAAGGAGTCCAAAGTGGCTCGCTTCCTCCCAACAGAGGGCTGGAGGCTGGCGCCTTCTCAGTCGCCCTTCGGGCCTCAGCAGAGGCCTGAATGGGCAAAGGCTTGTTGCTAAAAGAAGAGGCCAAGACCGAGGTGATCCGGCCATCATCAATAACCAGGGGAGGTGCCCTTGGCACACCTCCTGCCCCCCAGGCAAGGCCACGAAGAAGGGACGACAAGAACGCAGGGTCGAGGCACCAGGCGGGTGCGCTTGCCTCTCCGACCAACCTCACGCCAAGACCGGCGGGGGACTCGAAGCAGGGGGAAGTGGCTTCTCGGGAGATTTCGCCGCCCTAGTAGAAGGGACCCTGAGGAGCCATAGTCCCGGCGGAAGCAGCACTCGAGAAACTATAAAGATAAGGTACTCACTCATCTATGGGATATACTTCCTCTGTTTCAATGGCCGGAAGGCATCACTGCTGCAGCTTGGAGACCCCTTCCTCTTGCGGAGCACATCAAAGTTCAGTCAGAGCCGGCCGAAGCCCAGAGCACGGTCACCAGCTCCGGGCGCAGCTGGGGTAGCTCCTGAGGGGGCGACCTCGAGGGTGCCATCCTCCGCCTCGCGGCGATCTGCCGGGGCCTCGGGGGCTGTAGCCTCAGGAGTAGCGGGCTACGACGCCCCTCTGGCCGCTTCCTCAAGATGGCTTTCTAGACGGTCGCGAGGCGGCCCTCCGGGAGCCCTGAGCAGCGATGATTCCTCAGCAGCCGCGACGCCAGCGACCGACGGTGGTCGCCCCCCTGCGCCCACTTCTGGGGAGATCGTCGCGCTGGTAGCGGGCAAAGGAGCCACGGGGACCGGGTTCTCGCGAGGCCCTTCAAGACCGGCCGGGCATAATCCCCACTCATTGAAAGAGGGCATTTGCCTCGCGAAATCCACCTTGTTCGAGCAACAGTACAAGAGACAACCCTCCTCCGGCATGTTGGCTGGCGACGGGTCGCCCGCTAAGATCTCAAGCACAGTTTGCTGCGCCTCAAGGGGAAGCCCGGACTCGTGAAGCCTCGTGCGGTCCTTGCTGCCGGAAAATGTCCACATTGGTCGAGAATGGCGCTGAAGCGGGGCAACACGACGCTGGATGAAATCCTTCACAACCATGGGTGCAGACATGCGAAGATCCTTCAGCCTCTTCAACCGGAGCCAGACATAGGCAAGACGTGGGTCAGCGAGCCTCTCATGGCCCCAGCCAGAGCTGGGAACGGCGGGTGCCAACGGAAGTGGGAGCAGGGGGATGAGCACGGCGACGTCCACGAATACCCACCGCTTCCGGAACACACTTGTTGATGGCGTGTAACGCCCCGAGACCGTTGCGCCAGGTGTCTTCCAGATTGTCGCTGCTGATGTCTTGTCATTTGCTTGCGTGTCATGCATTTCATATCATGTCATCATGCACATCGCATTTGCATACATGTTCATCTCATGCATCCGAGCATTTTCCCCGTTGTCCGTTTTGCAATCCGGCACTCCTATGTCCTCCGGTGTCCCCTTTTGCCTCTTTTCGTGTGCGGGTGTTAAACGTTCTAGGATTGGACCGATATTTTTCAAACGGCCTTGGTTCACCACCGGTAGACCTCCTGTCAAGTTTCATGCCATTTTGACTTCGTTTGATACTCTAACGGTTAATCGGGGAACCGTAAAGGCCTCGTGTGTGTTGCATCCCAACACCTCTCCAAAGTGGCCCAAAACCAACCTAAACCCCCTCCATCATCTCGGTCGTTCGATCACGATCACGTGCCCGAAAACCGTGCTCAATTTGGAGCCTCCTAGCTCCTTCTATGTATAAATAGGCATCTCCCCCGAAAATCCCGGATCAAATCCACCCCTAACCCTAGCCTCTTCTTCCTCCCGCCGCCGGACGCGTCCGGATCGGGCCGGACACATCCGCCCGCCGCCGCCCGACCAATTGGATGCTGACACGTCGCGACGCCCGCGCCCACTTCGCCGCCTCCCGCACCGGCCCACCGAAGCCCGGGTCGGGCCCCCGAGGCCCAAGTCGCGCCGCCCGCTCCTCGCGTCTGCCTGCTACTCGCGCCGCCCGGGAGCTCGCCGCGCCACCGCCCTCTGCCCACGCCGGCAACCGCCGCCTCCTCTTCCGACCACCGCCTCCTCTTCCGGCTGCCGCCTCCTAGCCGGTCCACCACGGCCGCTTGCCTCTCCGACCAGCGCGCCGTCCTCGCCGCCGTCTCCTCTATCGCTGCCCCGGCTCTGCCCCCCCACCGGCGAGAACCTCGATGCCGGTGGCTATAGCTCCGGCCACCGCTTCCATTAGCCCCAGCGAGCTACTATTCCGGTCGACCCCGATTCACGTGCGATCCAGATCTGAAACGAGGTTGACCTAATTTTTCCACTAAGTCCCCAGTATTTTTAGCATATTTTGTCATGTCATATCTTTGCATCCGTGGCTCTGTTTTGGGCGTGTAGCATATCAAAAATTGTTCGTCTGGATGTGCACTTCATTTCATTCCATTGCACCATGTTCATTTGAGTTCATCTTGATGCCCTAAATGCTGTTGCAATAGTGCTATATAATGTTAGTTTCAGATTCTTAACAGGTTATGGACATTTGTCATTTTTACCATGTTTAATGTGTGCCTCCTATGATCTTGAGCCCTACATGTGTTTTGTTGTATGCCTTGCCATCTTTGCAGGGGTGTATGCCATGTATTTTTGTGATCATTGTGGTGACTAGCACAAGCATGCAAAGTAGCTCTCGTAATGTTGCTGATTTCAGGGACTTAAAATTCTTCCAAGTCATTTCCCTGATGATATTTTTATGCCATGTATTCTTGTTGCTACAGAGTGATCCATGCCTCTTTTGAGCATGTTCAGTAAGGATGATTTTGAGATAATGTTGTGCGCTATCCATCCATGTCTTTGTTTGCAACTATGGAGTACCCTAGCATGACTCAATCTTGCTCTACTTTTGCTATAAAATGTTCCTGGCAGATTGTTTACGTCTTAAACAATTTTGCCGAGGTTGTTGGAGTTGATCCATGCATGCTATGAGGTTGTTCTTGCCATGGTTAGCTTATTTATTATGTCTAGTTGCTGGGTGTATGCTTAGTTTGTCATGCAATGCCTTGTTGTGAGTGCACCGAGCTCGCAAACATGCCTACGTAATTCTGGTTTGCCATTTTCCAGTTTCTGCTAAGTCTGAATCTGTTAACGAAACTTGCAATGTTTACATGGGTGCCATTGTATTTTCTGATCCCTTTTGGCTTATGGTCAGTAAGGGACTTCTGTTCTATGCTTTGTGTAGTTTCATGCCATGCCTTGCTTTGTCAAGATATGTTCCTGTAGCATGTTGTTATCTTGCTCTAAACATTGCTTCCTGATGTTAAATCCTCACATGTTATTTTCACCAAGTCTGTGAACCTGATATCTTTTGCACTTTTGCCATGCTTGTTTGAACCTGCTATTGTGTGATTTAGCTGTAGTTCAGTGTTCATCTTTTGTCAAGAATCTTGAGTGGATCACTGCCATGTGATTTGTTGCTATGTTAGAGTGCAGTAGCTTATTTTTCTTGATGCATTTAGATGGCATCGTGCTGTTAATCGCAGCTTTGTGCCATTATTGTTTTGCTTGCCATTTGCAAACCGTGCATCCGATTCCGGTGATCTTTATATCGATTTCAACCGAAAACAACTCATCTTTCCAAAGGCACTCTTGGTTTTCCAATTTGAGGCCTCGTTCAATATTTCCCTTCCAAAGCACGCATATGCATTGCATATCACATCCCACATATCATGCCATGTTTTTGCATCATGTTGCTTGCGCATTGCACCATGGTTGATTGTGGTTCCCTTTGCTTGTGTTCTTGATTTGGGTAGAGCCGAGAGACGAGTACATGATCGAGGAACCCGTTGAGAATGCTTACGAGGATCAAGCTTACGTCAACCCGGAGAACTTTGCAGGCAAGATGACCATACCCTCGAAATCACTTCTATCTTTGCTTGCTAGATGCTCGCTCTATTGCTATGCCTATGCTGCGATACCTACCACTGACTATATCATGCCTCCCATATTGCTAAGCCAAGCCTCTAACCCACCTTGTCCTAGCAAACCGTTGTTTGGCTATGTTACCGCTTTGCTCAGCCCCTCTTATAGCGTTGCAAATTGCAGGTGAAGATTGGAGTTTCTTCCTTGTTGGAACATGCTTATTTGTTGGGATATCACAATATCTCTTATTTAATTAATGCATCTATATACTTGGTAAAGGGTGGAAGGCTCGGCCTTATGCTTGGTGTTTTGTTCCACTCTTGCCGCCCTAGTTTCCGTCATACCGATGTTATGTTCCTTATTTTGCGTTCCTTACGTGGTTGGGTTATAATGGGAACCCCTTGACAGTTCGCCTTGAATAAAACTCCTCCAGCAAGGCCCAACATTGGTTTTACCATTTGCCACCTAGCCTTTTCTTTTCCCTTGGGTTTCCGGAGCCCGAGGGTCATCTCTATTTTAACCCCCCGGGCCAGTGCTCCTCTGAGTGTTGGCCGAAACGGGCAGCCTGCGGGGCCACCTTGGGGTAACTCAAGGGTTGGTTTTACTCGTAGCTTGACCTATCCGGTGTGCCCTGAGAACGAGATACGTGCGAATCCTATCAGGATTTGTCGGCACATCGGGCGGCTTTGCTGGTTTAGTTTTACCATTGTCAAGATGTCTTGTAACCGGGATTCAGAGTCTGATCGGGCCCTCCTGGGAGAAGGAATATCCTTCGTTGACCGTGAGAGCTTGTGATGGGCTAAGTTGGGACACCCCTGCAGGGATTTGAATGTTCGAAAGCCGTGCCCGCGATTATGGGCAAATGGGAATTTGTTAATGTCCAGTTGTAGAAAACCTGAAACTTAACTTAATTAAAATGGATCAACAACGTGTGTAGCCATGATGGTCTCTTTTCGGCGGAGTCCGAGAAGAGAACACGGTCTCGGGTTATGCTTGAACATAAGTAGACTTGGATCAATTCTTGATCTTACTTTCTCGAACATGCTTTGCCTTCTCTTCTCGCTCTCTTTTGCGTAAGTTAGTGACCATTGATGCTAGTGCTTGCTGCAGCTCCACCTCATACCTTTTTCCCTACCCATAAGCTTAAATAGTCTTGATCGCGAGGGTGTGAGATTGTTGAGTCCCCGTGACTCACAGATTACTTCCAAAACCAGATGCAGGTGCCGATGATACCGTTCCAGGAGATACGATTGAGCTCAAGTGGGAGTTCGATGAGGACTCAGGACGATACTACGTTTCCTTTCCAGGCGATCAGTAGTGGAGCCCAGTTGGGGAGATCGGGGACATTATGCATTTGGGGTTGTCTTTATTTTGGTTCCGTAGTCAGACCTTGATTGTATCTGGATGATTGTAATGCTATATTTATGCTATTGTGTGAAGTGGCAATTGTAAGCCAACTATGTATCTCTTTCTTATTCAGTACATGGGATGTGTAAAGATTACCCCTCTTGCGACATTGCCTACAATGCGGTTATGCCTCTAAGTCATGCTCCGACACGTGGGAGATATAGCCGCATCGTGGGTGTTACATGGCGGGAGCTCAAAGTCAATCCCCGATCCGGCCATCGCAGCCATGGCCTGGAAGCTCACGCACGAGCACTGCTGAGGGTTGGTCAGGTGCAGTGATAAGAAGTGGCGAAGTAGGGCCACCGACCGTCCGACGGCTGCCCTGAAGGCCAGAGGTGGTTCGAAGGAGGACTGGGGCTTCTTCTTCTCCTTCCTTGTCCGGCTAGGCGCCATGGCGATGGAGAGGACAGAGCCCACTACAGATTATAAGAAGAAGCAGTCATTGCGGGAAGGTAGAAGAGTTGGGGGAGTATGTCGCCAACGACAAGGGAGTAACTGTGTAGATCGCGGTGGCCGCCTAGCCAGGCGGATATCAAGGCTGCATGAGGAAGCATGGACGCGCACGTCTCGTCAGTCGCCATGCGTCAATCAGGGCCGCAGGCGGTTGGGGCCCGTGGCGCTCCACACTTTCCCCTTGGCTTCACCTTGAAGCCAAGTTCGAGCGTGCCTTGGGCCCGGGGGCTACTATCAGCATTCTGGGAACGAGGGTCCCCAGACTTGCCTGCCTGCGGCCCACAGTGTGGCACCACCAGCGGCCATGTACGGCCCATCTTCACCGGCAAACACTCAAGACCCTTGTGAGGGGCCAAGCCTCGCAAGGTGGACGACACAAGACCTCCTCGGGGGCGGCCTCACTAGGCTGGCTCGCGAGGGGCGGATAGATCAAGGTGAGGGGCACCTCGCAAGGTTCCTGTGACGCAAGCCATGACGACCGAGGCCAGGCGGGCACCAGGCGGGCACTAGCGCATGCAGTGTCCTCGTTTCCTCTTTGGTGTTAAAGGTACTCAATCATCTATGGGATATACTTCCTCTGTTTCAATGGCCGGAAGGCATCACTGCTGCAGCTTGGAGACCCCTTCCTCTTGCGGAGCGCATCGAAGTTCAGTCAGAGCCGGCCGAAGCCCAGAGCACGGTCACCAGCTCCGGGCGCAGCTGGGGTAGCTCCTGAGGGGGCGACCTCGAGGGTGCCATCCTCCGCCTCGCGGTGATACGCCGGGGCCTCGGGGGATGTAGCCTCAGGAGTAGCAGGCCGCGACGCCCCTCTGGCCGCTTCCTCAAGATGGCTTTCTAGAGGGTCGTGAGGCGGCCCTCCGGGAGCCCCGAGAAGCGATGATTCCTCAGCAGCCGCGACGCCAGCGGCCGACGGTGGTCGCCCCCCTGCGCCCACTTCTAGGGAGATCGTCGCGCTAGTGGCGGGCAAAGGAGCCACGAGAACCGGGTTCTCGCGAGGCCCTTCAAGACCGGCCGGGCATAATCCCCACTCATTGAAAGAGGGCATTTGCCTCGCGAAATCCACCTTGTTCGAGCAGCAGTACAAGAGACAACCCTCCTCTGGCATGTTGGCTGGTGACGGGTCGCCCGCCAAGATCTCAAGCATAGTTTGCTGCGCCTCAAGGGGATGCCCGGACTCGTGAAGCCTCATGTGGTCCTTGCTGCCGGACAAGGTCCACATTGGTCGAGAATGGCGCTGAAGCGGGGCAACACGGCGCCGGATGAAATCCTTCACCACCATGGGTGCAGACATGCGAAGATCCTTCAGCCTATTCAACCAGAGCTAGACGTAGGCAAGACACGGGTCAGCGAGCCTCTCGTGGCCCCAGCCAGAGCTGGGAACGGTGGGTGCCGACGGAAGCGGGAGCAGGGGGCTGAGCACGGCGATGTCCACGAATACCCACCGCTTCTGGAACCCACTTGTTGATGGCGTGTAACGCCCCGAGACCGTTGCGCCAGGTGTCTTCTAGTTTGTCGCTGTTGTTGTCTTGTCATTTGCTTGCGTGTCATGAATTTCATATCATGTCATCATGCGCATTGCATTTGCATACATGTTCGTCTCATGCATCCAAGCATTTTCCCCGTTGTTTGTTTTGCAATCTGGCACTCCTATGTCCTCCGATGTCCCCTTTTGCCACTTTTCGTGTGCGGGTGTTAAACATTCTCGGATTGGACCAAGATTTTCCAAACGGCCTTGGTTCACCACCGGTAGACCGCCTGTCAAGTTTCGTGCCATTTGGACTTCGTTTGATACTCCAACAGTTAACCGGGGAACCGTAAAGGCCTCGTGTGTGTTGCAGCTCAACACCTCTCCAAAGTGGCCGAAAACCCACCTAAACCCCCTCCATCATCTCGGTCGTTCGATCACGATCGCGTGGCCGAAAACCATGCTCAATTTGGAGCCTCCTAGCTCCTTCTATGTATAAATAGGCATCTCCCCCGAAAATCCCGGATCAAATCCACCCCTAACCCTAGCCTCTTCTTCCTCCCGCCGCCGGACGCGTCCAGATAGGGCCGGACACGTCCACCCGCCGCCGCCCAACCAATCGTACGCTGACATGTTGCGATGCCCGTGCCCACTTCACCGCCTCCCGCACCGGCCCACCGAGGCCCGGGTCGGGCCCCCGAGGCCCAAGTCGCGCCGCCCGCTCCTCGCGTTTGCCCGCTCCTCGCGCCGCCCGGGAGCTCGCCGCGCCGCCGCCCTCCGCCCATGCCGGCGACCGCCGCCTCCTCTTCCGGCCGCCGCCTCCTCGCCGGTCCACCGCCGCCGCCCGCCTCTCCGACCAGCGCCCCGTCCTCGCCTCTGTCTCCTCCATCGCCGCCCCGGCTCTGCCCCCCCACCGGTGAGCACCTCGACACCGGCGGCTACAGCTCTGGCCACCGCTTCCATTAGCCCCGGCGAGCTACTGTTCCGGTCAACCTTGATCCGCGTGCGATCCAGATCTGAAACGAGGTTCACCTAATTTTTCCACTAAGTCTCCAGTATTTTTAGCATATTTCATCATGTCATATCTTTGCATCCGTGGCTCCGTTTTGGGCGTGTAGCATATCAAATTGTTCGTCTGAATGTGCACTTCATTTCATTCCATTGCACCATGTTCATTTGAGTTCATCTTGATGACCTAAATGCTGTTGCAATAGTGCTATGTAATGTTAGTTTTAGATTCTTAACAGGTTATGGACATTTGTCATTTTTGCCATGTTTAATGTGTGCCTCCTATGATCTTGAGCCCTACATGTGTTTTGTTGTATGCCATGCCATATTTACAGGGGTGTATGCCATGTATTTTTGTGATCATTGTGGTGACTAGCACAAGCATGCAAAGTAGCTCTCATAATGTTGCTGATTTCAGGGACTTAAAATTCTTCCAGTCATTTCCCTGATGATATTTTTATGCCATGTATTCTTGTTGCTACAGAGTGATCCATGCCTCTTTTGAGCGTGTTCAGTAAGGATGATTTTGAGATATTGTTGTGCTCTATCCATCCATGTCTTTGTTTGCAACTATGGAGTACCCTAGCATGACTCAATCTTACTCTACTTTTGCTATAAGATGTTCCTGGTAGATTGTTTACGTGTTAAGCAATTTTGCCGAGGTTGTTGGAGTTGATCCATGCATGCTATGAGGTTGTTCTTGCCATGGTTAGCTTATTTATCATGCATACTTGCTGGGTGTATGCTTAGTTTTTCATGCAATGCCTTGTGGTGAGTGCATCGAGCTCGCAAACATGCCTACGTAATTCTGTTTTGCCATGTTCCAGTTTTCTGCTAAGTTTGAATCTGTTAACGAAACTTGCTATGTTTACATGGGTGCCATTGTATTTTCTGATCCCTTTTGGCTTATTGTCAGTAAGGGACTTTTGTTATATGCTTTGTGTAGTTTCATGCCATGCATTGCTTTGCCATGATATGTTCCTATAGCATGTTGTTATCTTGCTCTAAACATTGCTTCCTGATGTTAAATCCTCACATGTTATTTTCACTGTCTGTGAACCTGATATCTTTTGCACTTTTTCCATGCTTGTTTGTACCTTCTATTGTGTGATTTAGCCGTAGCTCAGTGTTCATATTTTGTCAAGAATCTTGAGTGGATCACTGCCATGTGCTTTGTTGCTATGTTAGAGTGCAGTAGCTTATTTTCTTGATGCATTTAGATGGCATCGTGCTGTTAATCGCAGCTTTGTGCCATTATTGTTTTGCTTGCCATTTGCAAACCGTGCATCCGATTCCGGTGATCTTTATATCGGTTTCGACCGAATTCAACTCAACTTTCCAGCGGCACTCTTGGTTTTCCAAGTTGAGGCCTGGTTCAATCTTTCCCTTCAGAAGCACGCATATGCATTGCATATCACATCCCGCATATCATGATATGTTTTTGCATCATGTTGCTTGCGCATTGCACCGTGGTTGATTGTGGTTCCCTTTGCTTGTGTTCTTGCTTTGGGTAGAGCCGGGAGACGAGTACGTGATCGAGGAACCCGTTGAGAACGCTTATGAGGATCAAGCTTACGTCAACCCGGAGAACTTTGCAGGCAAGATGTCCATACCCTCGAAATCACTTCTATCTTTGCTTGCTAGATGATCGCTCTATTGCTATGCTTATGCTGCGATACCTACCACTTGCTATATCATGCCTCCCATATATTCTAAGCCAAGCCTCTAACCCACCTTGTCCTAGCAAACCGTTGTTTGGCTATGTTACCGCTTTGCTCAGCCCCTCTTATAGCGTTGCTAGTTGCAGGTGAAGATTGGAGTTTGTTCCTTGTTGGAACATGTTTATTTGTTGGGATATCACAATATATCTTATTTAATTAATGTATCTATAAACTTGGTAAAGGGTGGAAGGCTTGGACTTATGCCTGGTGTTTTGTTCCACTCTTGCCGCCCTAGTTTCCGTCATCCCGGTGTTAAGTTCCTTGATTTTGCGTTCCTTACGCGGTTGGGTTATAATGGGAACCCCTTGACAGTTCGCCTTGAATAAAACTCCTCCACCAAGGCCCAACATTGGTTTTACCATTTGCCACCTAGCCTTTTCTTTTCCCTTGGGTTTCTGGAGCCCGAGGGTCATCTTTATTTTAACCCCCCCGGGGCCAGTGCTCCTCTGAGTGTTGGTCCGATACGGGCAGCCTGCGGGGCCACCTCGGGGCAACTCGAGGATTGGTTTTACTCGTAGCTTGACCTATCCGGTGTGCCCTGAGAACGAGATACGTGCGACTCCTATCAGGATTTGTCGGCACATCAGGCGGCTTTGCTGGTTTAGTTTTACCATTGTCGTGATGTCTTGTAACCGGGATTCCGAGTCTGATCGGGCCGTCCTGGGAGAAGGAATATCCTTCGTTGACTGTGAGAGCTTTTGATGGGCTAAGTTGGGACACCCCTGCAGGGATTTGAACTTTGTTAATGTCCGGTTGTAGAAAACCTGAAACTTAACTTAATTAAAATGGATCAACAATGTGTGTAGCCGTGATGGTCTCTTTTCGGTGGAGTCCAAGAAGAGAACACGGTCTCGGGTTATGCTTGAACGTAAGTAGACTTGGATCACTTCTTGATCTTACTTTCTCGAACGTGCTTTCCCTTCTCTTCTCGTTCTCTTTTGCGTAAGTTAGTCACCATTTATGCTAGTGCTTGCTGCAGCTCCACCTCATACAATTTTCCTTACCCATAAGCTTAAATAATCTTGATCGTGAGGGAGTGAGATTGCTGAGTCCCCATGACTCACAGATTACTTCCGAAACCAGATGCAGGTGCCGATGATACCATTCCAGGAGATACGACTGAGCTCAAGTGGGAGTTCGATGAGGACTCAGGACGATACTACATTTCCTTTCCAGACGATCAGTAGTGGAGCCCAGTTGGGGCGATCGGGGACATTATGCATTTGGGGTTGTCTTTATTTTGGTTCCGTAGTCGGACCTTGATTGTATCTAGATGATTGTAATGCTATATTTATGCTATTGTGTGAAGTGGAGATTGTAAGCCAACTATGTATCTCTTTCTTATTCAGTACATGGGATGTGTAATGATTACCCCTCTTGCGACATTGCCTACAGTGCGGTTATGCCTCTAAGTCGTGCTCCGACACGTGGGAGATATAGCCGCATCGTGGGTGTTACATGGCAGGAGCTTGAAGTCAATCCCCGATCCGGCCATCGCAGCCATAGCCTAGAAGCTTACGCACGAGCACTACTGAGGTTTGGTCAGGTGCAGTGAGAAGAAGTGGCGAAGTAGGGCCACAGAAGGAGCAATGCCCACGATGGCATCGCTGACAAAGGTGAAGACAACAAGGAGGGCGATGGATTAAGGATCTAGGTGTAGCATATGGATCTGGTAATGAGAAAGCACGGTGTTGAAGAAGGTGGAGAAAGGGGCGATCAGGACGGCCCATAGGGCATCAAGGAAAGTATGGACCTCAGTGACTGTCCTGTCAACAAGGCGTGGGATGCGGGCCACGCCACCGTCTTCCCCCATTTGTTGAAATCGACGACGAGCGTAAGGTAGACCTTGTCCATGGCTTCCTGGTTGAGCACCACCGACCGTCCGACGGCTGCCCCGAAGGCCGGAGGTGGTTCGAAGGAGGACTTGGGCTTCTTCTTCTCCTTCCTTGTCCGGCTAGGCGCCATGGCGATGGAGAGGATGGAGCCCATGACATATTGGAAGAAGAAGCAGTCATTGCGGGAAGGCAGAAGAGTTGGGGGAGTACGTCGCCAACGATGAGGGAGTAACTGTGTAGGTCGCGGTGGCCGCCTAGCCAGGCGGATATAAAGGCTGCGTGGGGAAGCGCGAACGCCCACGTCTCATCAGTCGCCATGCATCAATCAGGGCCGCAGGCGGTTGGGGCCCGTGGCGCTCCACACTTTCCCCTTGGCTTCGCCTCGAAGCCAAGTTCGAGCGCGCCTTGGGCCCGGGGGCTACTATCGGCGTTCTGAGAACGGGGGTCCCCAGACTTGCCTGCCTGCGGCCCACAGTGTGGCACCACCAGCGGCCCTGTACGACCCATCTTCATCGGCAAACACTGAAGACCCTTGTGAGGGGCCAAGCCTCGCGAGGTGGACAACACAAGACCTCCTCGGGGGCGGCCTGACTAGGCTGGCTCGCGAGGGGTGGAGAGATCAAGGTGAGGGGCACCTCGCAAGGTTCCTGTGATGCAAGCCATTACGACCGAGGCTAGGCGGGCACTAGTGCACGCAGTGTCCTCGTTTCCTCTTTGGTGCTAAAGGGGCATGCGCAAGCGAGGAGTCCCGAGGCATTAGGAAAAGGTTTCCATATCGATGCAACAAGACCAAGACCAGCAGGACGGCAGGACGAAGGTCACTGTGGAGCCCAGGACGGCGTCACCACCAGAGCCTTTGGCAGGCGAAGACCACCTTTTGTCAGGATAACTTGTACTAGTTTTCTCCCTTCAAAATTGGCCGTTGTTGGATCCCTTCCCGCCTACATTTGGGAAGAGGACCATGGCCTCTATAAATAGGACTAACCACCATAGTAGGAGGCAACTCATCTTGGATCGGATCCATTCCATCCTCACCACACAAGCTCATCGAGCCTAAGAACAGCTCTCCTCTGGAGGCTATTCTTCCCTTGTACCTGTTCATCCTCAGCCCAAGAGGCAATCCACCACACCACACTGGAGTAGGGTATTACAGCACATCAGTGGCCCGAACCAGTATAAACCCTGTGTCTTTTGTTCTTCGGGTTCGGCGAGTTAGGTTCTGAGATCGTTGTGAGAGCTTGAGCTGGGGGGAAAGATCGTCGTGGGCACCCCAGTGTTCGAACCTCAAGGGTTTTGCCGGAACCCGAAATTCGACAGGTTTGTAGAGAGTCAGTTTACAGAGAAAGGAATCTTCATATTCGCATGCTAAGCTTGCCTTCCACGCAAAGTAGAGTACCATCCGGACACGGGGGAAAGTCTTCTGTCTTGTATCTCCATGGCCCATTAGTCCGTCCCATATCACATAGCCCGGACGCCCGAGGACCCCATAATCCTGGACTCCCTCAGTAGCCCTGAACCAGTCTTCAATGACGATGTGTCCCGCGCGTAGATTGTCTTCGGCATTGCAAGGCGGGTTGCTCCTCCGAACACTTCAAAGCAGTTGACCATCAGTACTATATTTGGCTCTGTACAATAGTCACCATCCTTAAACATAAAGGTGAAAGTACAAATAAATTATGTCTTCTGATGATTTCACAGACGAGATGTTACATCCAGTCGCTTTATTACTTCGAACTGTTTTTGGACCTCCCGTTTCACGCTTCGATACGCAACCTCCGATGACACGTCTTGTCAAAGCAGAGATCGCACCCCCTTATTACATGATTCTCATCAATACGAGTTTTGGTAACCTAACCATGCGGTTCGCGTGACCCCTTGGGAATATGCAAGTTTTAAGGCTCGAGGGAGGGGACGCTTGATATTCGCAGTCCATATCACTACAAAAAAAGACACATCCATGACATTTTGGGCTGAACGAATTTTTTTTCTGTCATACATATGACACTTCTATGACGATAATTGTGACAAAACCCGGTATCATCATATATGTGGTGGGCTCCTACTTCTATGACAAAAAATCATGACAGAAAATGGGCTTTTCGTCCTGGGCGGGCCGGAGATGCAGCTACATGACATTCTTTGGGCCTTCCATGACGGAAAAAACCATGGTAGAAGCGAGGGCGAGGAAATTTTGGGGAGTTCCCGGTTACGGTGGGAGGTCGGGGGCTGAGTGATGCGCGTTTCTCTCGTACACGTACACGCGTGTGTGCGAGGCGTTGGCTCTAACTGAACCCGAGCGAGGCGTTGGGCTCTAACTAAACCCAAGCGATTGCACTGCAGGCTACGTGTTACTGAACCTGAGCGATCGATCGATGGCTGTTAACTGAACCCGATCGAGCGATTCCTTCGCTATTACTGCTAACTGAAGCCGATCGATGCTGCCTCTGG
>NC_041384.1:366808253-366810932 GCF_002162155.2 Triticum dicoccoides | reverse complement strand
GAACAGGACCCCATGGAGGGATGGATGAACAGGACCACCCCGTGGAGGGCAGGATGAACAGTAGACGGTGGAGGGCAGGATGAACAGTAGCCCGTGGAGGGGTGGCTGAACAGGAGCCCGTGGAGAGGGCTGGTTGAACAGTAGCCGGTGGAGTAGCGCACGGTGGAGGCTGGATGAACATGAGCCCGTGGATGAACAGTCGCAGGTGGAGGCTGGAGGAGGTCGACGGTGGATGAACAGTAGCTCGTGGAGGCTGGAGGGGGTCGACGGTGGAGATGAACAGTATCCCGTGGAGTCCCGTTTTGCGGTACGCCACACCCCTCCCGATTAACAGGACCCCCGTTTTGACCGTAGCGCTCCAACACAAGTTCGTTTTGTCCGTTTTGCGATACGCCAAACCCCTCCCGATCAACAGGACCCCCGTTTCGACCGTAGCGCTCCAACACAAGTCCGTTTCCTCCGTTTGCGGTACGCCACACCCCTCCCAATCAATAGGACCCCCGTTTCAACTGTACGAGGTCCGTTTCCTCCGTTTTGCGGTACGCCAGACCCCTCCCGATCAACAGGACCCCATTCTGAACGTAGGAGGTCCGATTCCTCCGTTGTGCGGTATGCCAGGCCTCGTTTCCGTCGCCTGTTCCATCCAAGCCCTCCCGATGAACACGACCACGCATTCCGTTCCGACCCAGCTGGTTAGCGCCCACGCGTTCCGTTGCCTCCCCATGAACATGACGCATTCCGTTGCCTCCCCATGAACACGACGACGACGCTGTTTCTCTGTTGTGACCCAGCAATGTACACGAGCCCTGGCCGTACGTATGCGCGAGTAGGCATTCGAGACCCCGCCCGTATGTACACATACGTGGCCATATTTTCTTTCTTGCACCCTGGCCGCTGTACGTACGTGTACATGCTACGTGCGCGCCTCTACTACGACACATGCGCGCCTCTACATCGACCAGTATGTACGTACACGTTCGCGACCATAATGACAACGCTACGTACGCTTCGACCAGGTGGGTCCCGACTGTCAGGCACTTCCTTGCCTGCGAAGATGTAGCTGGTGGGTCCCAGTAGTCAGGGGGCGAATCGTTTTTTTGCTCGGACGCACTTCCTTGGGTGCGAAGATGTAGCTGGTGGGTCCCAGCAGTCAGGGGGAAACATTTTTTTCACGAAATACAGTGGCCCGTCCAGTGGGTCCCAGCTGTCAGGTGGAGGAATCATTATTTTCCGCGTAATAAGGGAGCACTTCCTTGCTGCGGCCGTGGACCCAGCTGTCAGCCTCTCCACATACAGTCCACGTCCGATGGAAGTCGTTCCTTGACCATGTTGACCACGCAGCGCCGAGAGCACCAGGGCGGTGGACGACGGCGAGGCCTAGGAAGGGGATGACACGGAGGCAGGGAAGACTCGGCAGTTGTTTCCCACGCGGAGGGGAGTACGACTGTACGAAGGTTTACTGGTTCGTCTGCCGTTGCCGGAGAATAACAGCAGGTGTGGGTGAGTAGAGGGATGGCTAGGCCAGCGATGGGAGTACGGTCGGGCGGTGAGGCCTGCGTGGCAGCACAGCCGGCCGCGAGGAGGGAGCAGGCAGTCCCGCCGGCGCTTGTTTGAGCGGCTGGAGCAGGAAGAGCAGAGATTGAAGAAGCACGACGGCCGTTGGATGGACATCCAACAGCCAGTGCTTTTGCGTCAACCTTTTTTTAGGAAAGCCTCAAATATGTGGAAACAGCATACAACCCATCTGCCATTATTTCTAATAATTTACAGCCCATTTGCTAATTCTTAAGGTTTTTTTGGAGCCCATATTCTTTTTGTTAGCATTACAGCCCATATTGTGGCAACGGTTAAAAAATTATACGAAATTTTGCATATTTCGGTGCGGTTCGAACTGTTTTTAATGCCGAAATTTCGACTCACATTCAAACTGATTTTAAAAATAGATGTATATCAATATAAAATCCAACAAATTCTCCACGCATAAAAATTAATGTAATTTAAAATCTTGAAATGAAAAAAAGATATTTGAAACTAATTGCCGGTTTGATGTGTTTTACAAATGTACAACCCATTTCTCATTATTGATGGGCCATTTTCTCGGCCAGCCGAATGAAAGCTCTCCTCGTCTTGAAAGATTTGCAGCCCAACAGGCCTGACAAAGCGACTTACTTGGCAAATCACAAAAAAACTATGCTATTGCCGTGGACCCAGCTGTCAGCCTCTCCACGTACGGTACTCTTCCGATGGAAGTCGTTCCTTGACCACGTTGACCACGCCGCACGGAGAGCACCACGGCGGTGGACGACGACCAGTCCTAGGAAGGGGACGACGCGGCAGTGGAAGCCCGCGCGGAGAGGACTACAAGGGTTCACTGGTTCGACTGCGGTGTGAGGCTGCCGTCGCCGCAGGGCCTGGCCAGCGGTGGGAATAGTACGGGGCAGCGAGGCCTCTGCGGCAGCACAGCCAGCCACGGGAGGCAGGAGCATGCGGCATGACCGGTGCTGCTTTGGGCGCTGGAGCAAGAAGACCAGAGGTTGAAGTAGCACTACGGCTGTTGGATGGATATCGTACGGTCACTTGAGCTGGAATCGTTCATATTAACTAAGTTGACAAAGCCCTTCATCCCCGTTAACTTAGTAGGCCCACAAGTCAGCCTCCCAGCAAGGTGGGTCCCAGCTA
>NC_041384.1:366797028-366807646 GCF_002162155.2 Triticum dicoccoides | reverse complement strand
GGAAACGATTTTTTCGCAAAATACTGGTGGCCCGTCCGGTGGGTCTCTGCTGTCAGGTGGAGGAATCATTATTTTCCGCGTAATAAGGAGGCACTTCCTTGCTGCCGCCGTGGACCCAGCTGTCAGCCTCTCCTCGTATAGTCCACGTCCGATGGAAGTCATTCCTTCCACGTTGACCACGCCGCGCCGAGAGCACCAGGGCGGTGGACGACGGCGAGGCCTAGGAAGGGGACGACGTGGAGCCGGTGAAGATGCGGCAGTGGATTCCCACGCGGAGAGGAGTATGAGGGTTCACTCGTTCGGCTGTGGTGTGAGGCTGCCGTTGCCGCAGGGCCTGGCCAGCGGTGGGAATAGTAGGGGGCGGTGAGGCCTCCACAGCAGCACAGCCGGCCATAGGAGGCAGGAGCAGGCGGCACGACCAGCGCTGCTTTGGGCGGCGGGAGCAAGAAGACCAGAGGTTGAAGAAGCTCTACGGCCGTTGGATGGACATCGTACGGTCACTTCAGCTAGAATCGTTTATATTGACTAAGTTGACAAAGCCCTTGGTACGTCAACTTAGTAGGCCCATATGCCAGCTTCCGAAACGGTGCGCCCCAGATGTCAGGGGGGAGGAATCATTTTTTGGGCGGGTGAAGCTAGAATATCCGAGATTGAAGAAGAAGCACAACATTTGTTGGATGGACATCCGACGGCCACTGCTACTAGAACCGTATGTTGACTATAAGTTGATAAAGCCTTGCATACGCGTCAACTCTGTTTTTTAGTGGACGCGTCAACTTAGTAAGGCCAGAAGTGTGTGGCAGAGAACTTATAGCCCATTTGCGATTTGTAAGAATGTGTAGCCCATTTTTGAATTCTAATGGAATTTACTACAGCCCATTTACAGTTTGTTAAAAGTACAGCCCATTTCAACCAACCGTTCAAAACAGAATTCAATAAAATTTCCCACATTTTGATGGGATCCGAAATATTTTTATCCCAAAATTTCTAGTCAGATTAAATACAATTTCAATATAAATTTATATTACGTAAAAATCGAACGAAACATTGCGCTCGCAACAATTAATGAAATTAGAATTTTCAATATCCAAAAATAATATTTTATAAAGTAATCACGTGTTTGGTGCATTTTTTATAGTTACTGCCAAGTTTTTATAATTACATCCCATTTATTATTTCTTAAAGCCCATTTTCTTGTTAAGCCTAATACATCCCTCCTAGGAAAGATTTGCAGCCCAGCGGGGCGGAGAATAACAACTTGACCTTGCCTGGGTATTCCTAAAAAAAGTATAGCTGGGCTAGCCATTTTTAGCTTGAAAAAAATTAATGTCTGGGCTGGATATCTGGCCTGGGCTAGACAGTCCACACCCCGCCCAGTTAATACCTGCAGCGATGTTTTCGTTGTTGTTCAGAGGAGAAAAATTAATATATGGGCTAAACATCGAAAAACTGTCCAGTGCTCACACCTCAAAAACACAAATACTGCTCGAGCTGCTTGGTCCCAGCTGTCGGCCGCTTCTTGTGCAATTCTCTCGTTTATTGTCTAGTACTACATAGGTTGACAATGGCGTGGGACCGTGATGTCAGGAAACTAGGGGGAAGTAAAATAAATAACTCCAGCGAGCGCTTCCACTTCTGCCTCGTTGTCTCCCGTGGAAACCCCTTTCCTCCTTTTTTTTTCTCGGGCAAGGACCAATGCATGCAGCACGTCCATGCGGTTATTAGGCAAGAAATAAAAGTGCTTTGCATGCTATGAATTACGATGGCCTGCATGGGTAGCTAAAAAGGCATCCTCTTAACCGCTGTGATTAAATGTTGTGTTTAGAAGAGAGAAATATTCTTCTTTTCCACCAATCTGCTTGCACCTAGGTCGTGATGCACCTTCTAGTACGAATTATTCACCTAGACGGAGGGAGTGTAGTTTTATACATATATATATATATATATATATATATATATATATAATAAGGAGGCACTTGCGTACGTGAGGCTATGGACCTGGTGGGTCCCCATTGTCATCCTCTCCAAGTAAAGTCATCTCCTCGCCCGCGCGCGCTTTCCACCCGAAACAGTCAGCGCCACCCGCCCCATTTCCCGGTGCAGGCGATTGCTCCGCCTTCAAATGACACAAGTGCCGTCCGTCCGTCCATCTTCCGCCCACATTAATAATACGCGGTTGCTGAGGCGGCTACTCCGGCGCCACACGTCCGTCCCTCCGCCCGCCCACCATTGCTATATAAACTGCTGCGCCGGCCATAGCTGCAGTCATTCGCATCCGTTCCCTTTCTCCTGTCCACACCACTACTGCCCACCATGGCTTCCTCGCGCTCCAGCGCTCTTCTGGACGGGCGGACGACGGACCACAAGGAGATGGCAGCCATTGCTGCCGACCGGCTGGCCGGCAGGCAGCCGGAGGATGACGACGTCCCAATGGAGAACATGGTAGTCGACGGTCCGGCGCCAACCCCCTCCTCCGTGCCATCCTCGCCGGTGCATTGCACCATGACCATCGGCGAGGCCCATGCCCAATATATGGATAGTGTGAGGCAGATGCGTCAGGAGCAGTTCCGGGAGGCGCAGGCCGACGCCGCCTATAACCACCATCTCCTCCAGGAGCATCTGCAGGCGGAGGAGCAGATCGCTGCGGAGCGGGTGGAGCAGGAGGCGCTACTCGACTCGTACCGCTCCGCCCGCAAGGGCCGCCTCAAGCGCTGGCGGGAGCGCACGCGGGTGGCGGAGGCTGCGGCCGCCTATAAAGAGGCTAGCAAAGAGGGCGATGAAGCGGGCGAGGCGCTGTTTGGCAAGACCGAGGATAAGGCAGAGGACAATGCCGGCTCCGAGAGTCCCCGCTCCGCTGGCGTCGACGAGGCCCTGCTCTGCCGAGGCCCCGCGGCGCCAACAACGAGGCAGAGTACACCGCCGGCTCCGCCGAGGCCCCGCCCCGCCAGCAACGAGGCGGAGGACATCGCCGTCTCAGCCGAGCCCCCACCCTGCCGGCAATGCGGGGGAGGATTTCCACCGCTCCGCTGAGGCGCCGCCCGCCCGCAACGAGACAGAGGACATCGCCGGCTCCGCCGAGGCCCCGCCCCACTACCAACGAGGCCGCGCCACACAAAAAACGAGGAAGAGTAGAACACGGTAGGTCGCCGCCGCTCGGGTCCAAGTAAGGCCACCGCCGCTACCCTCCTGCTGAAGCCAAGCTAGGCGGGTTGACCATTGATGGCTAGTTAGCTTCTTGGCGGCGATGTGGAGTCGGGGAGTTCTGCTGGAGAGTAATGCTGCTTCTATTTAACTGCTGGTGCAGTTGGCTGACTGACACGTGGGCCCAACATGCCACATGTCAGTTACACAACTGCAACTGCAGTTAAGTCACTGAAGCTTATGTTCGGCTCAGCAGGACACAGGTGGGTAGCTTCGGTTAATTAATTATACCTCCAGCGCACCCCTTTTTAGTTGAAGAATGTATGAAATGTAATGAAATCTGGCATGTTTATATGAAATCCGACCATGTATGAATGAATTTATTTCGATTAGTTCGAATTCCTGTATCACTGGCATTGGATGAACATGCAAAACAATATGTACTAGCATTATTCCCATGGTGATCACCTCGTTTGCAGCAGTTTCACATGTACTCCCTCCGGTCCTTTCTAGTCTGCATACAAGTTTTGTCTGCAGTCAAAGTATCTCTACTTTGACCAATCTTATAAAAAAGTATGCACTTTCACAATGTTCGAAGTAGAAAGGAACAGAAGGAGTACAAAGAGTTTGAGCAGGTTTTTAGCATTTTTGTACATTGCAATCAAACACACATGCCTGGCAATTCATAGAGAACATTCAAAACAATCGATGATTATGCATCTCAGCGACTCACATGTCAAAGGCAATATTTACTTCACAACTAAAGAATAAATAAAAAAATTGATCAACGCTGTTGACCGCAAGGGCGTCCCATTCGAAAATATCAAACGCATGTCTTGCTAAAATCAATGAGCAAAATTTGACAAGGTTGTCCCATTCCAAAATATCAAATGCCTACGATTGTGGAATGGGCAGGGTTTGCCATCAGTTCGGACATTGACATGTCACCTCGTGCTAAATAAACCAGCTGTTCTTTTTGTGCAGTTCCACCAAAATCAACCAAATTCACGCGTAGCTTGTATGATTTCGCCCTTATATGTTGCAACGCCTTGAACTTATCGGCACCTCCTTTCTTGTGGTGGAAATGAATGATTCGATGTATTCATGAACATTTTGTGCAGTTCCCATTGAAATCAAGCTGAGCACCCCTGTTTGCACAAATACAAAAAAGTGATTAGTATAGAGCAAACTGTACTATGAATTGACAGTTTCAACAGGCACATACATGGTCCATGTAGAGCACACTTTTAGAAAAATGGAACTCACCAGAAAGAATCCTAGAACAACATTGTACTCGTGCATCACAGCAAAAAAATGGAGATTTTGTCAGTCCTTCTGAGCTGAAGTTAGTTTGGTCTTGTGGGGATTAATGTAACCATCCTTCAACTGCTCCTTCTGATGATAAGATAGACAGGGCTTCTTCATCCTGGCATAATCGGAACTAGTCACTTCACGTACTCCATATTCTTCTTCAGAGGAAGATGATCCTATTGTGCAAAGACAAGAGGACTACTAAATGCTAGCATCACTGTTTGCTCAAAAAAAGGAAAGGAAATATTTAAAACAACACATATGAAGCACTTCTCAAGGACAATACCACTTTTTCATGACAGCGCCGGGAGTTGATTTTTGTTTTTCTTCCCCTTGTTCTTCCCCTTCATCACTTGGTTCAATAACAAACAAGCTTCGCCTTCAATGTAAGATTTGGCATGTCAATTAGGGAGCGCAAGTATAGTACTAAACTTAATTTTCTGATGAAAGTGGCAAAATACAGGCCAACAGTTGTGAAATATCCTTATCTTACCTCAATGGGATATTACGGTGCACATACAGATTGGAAGTCTTGTCTCCATTTGTGCAGTTCACTAAAATCAAGCAACATTATCGTACAAGTAGCACAACATATGAATGCACACTTCAGAATCATGTGAAAGAAGGCTAGTACTGACCCCTCATGATGCGGAATTCAAACAACTCACAAGAAGAAGATCTGAACCAAATTCGCCTTAACGGATAGGAAGTAAGATCTCCTCTTGTGCTGTTCCACTAAGATCAAGCAATCAAGCAACGTCGTCAGTGTGACATTTTGGTTGAACTGCACAAAACACTCTTAAAACAAAAGTGTTTTATGCAGTGCAACAAAAGGTCACAATGGCAACGAGGTGAAGCAGATAACCCTGTTTACACACAGGTGCAAAGGAAACAATTAGTGGTCAATAACGATGGATGACACAGAAGCCAACAAAAAGAAGCATCTACCTTATCTAAATGGGAAAGAAAGCAAGACGATAGCATTTCTCAAACGGTGGCATTGATTAATATTAACATAGAGATTATATTAACAATAACATTCGTTAAACATGTAATTTGCTTTTAACTATGGCATTGCATCAATTTTCCAGCGGTTTTATTAGAGGGTGTTTGTTTACAGGGACATTTTGGTGTAGGGACTAAAAAAACTCCGTGTCAGTCCCATCTAAACCAAAGAGGAGGGACTTTTAGGGACTAAAAGTGGGCATTTGGGACTAAAGAAAGAAGACCCCGAGGGAGTCTTTTTGGGACTTTTTCCAATAGTTGCCCCTACCACGCATCACACCTTGTCTCTATTAGTTCATTACTAGGGGTAACATGGTCTTTTAGCATGCCATTTAATAACCTCTAGTCCATGTTTAGTCCCTGGAACCCAGTAGGTAGGGACTAGGGAGTTTTTAACCAAACATGGCCTTAGATTAACAACAGCTAATGAGTTGCACGGGACAGTGGACGCACCAGCACCATGTGCATCTACCGATGTATTGTGGTCATGCACAGTCTGTTGCAACAAAGAACAAGCAACCAAGGAGCATATTTGTGTTGGTCCCAGTTTTGTTATCTTTAGACGCCTTTCCCTATGTGAGCGCATCAAATCTAGTCCTGCTCAAACTCTTCAGCCTTGTCCCTTCCTTTCCTTTTTGAACTAGTACTTTTGCCCCTTCCTTTCCTCTTTGAACCACGTCCTAGGTTTATGTGATACAACTTTCCCCACTACTTTCCCCCATTCCTTTCCTCTTTGAACTACGTTCTAGATTAATGCTATACAACTTTCCCCCTTCATTTCCTCTTTGAACCACGTCCTAGATTCATGCTATATACAACTTTTCCCACTACTTTCCCCCACTCCTTTCCTCTTTGAACCACGTCCTAGATTCATGGTATACATGCAGCTAGAGCAACGCATGTAGAGTAAGTAAATTATACCTTAAGGTTCTTGGGGCGTGGTTCGGTGGGCGACGGGACGATGGCGAAGAAGAAGGGGTCAGAGGCCCTCCCGCGCCGCCGCTGGGTGGAAAGTGAACAGCTGCGCCGGTAGTCCCTCGCCGACGGCGACATCGTTAAGCCTCCTTCCCTTCTCGGCGGACAGATCCTGCCGGCTCTTTGAGCAGCAGTGAGGGGAGAGAGAGGCCAACGAAGTCTTGTTTATATCTGGAGAGGGCAAGAGAGTGTGAAGAGAGCAACTGCAAGCGCTGAGGCTCCAACGAGAGAGGGCGAGAGAGTGAGCGAACAGGCTAACCAGATACACAACCCTCCCGTTATGTTCAACGAGAGGGAAATAACCTTTTATACATTCCTGCATTCGTGTGACAAGCATGCCGTGTATTTTTTGTGTGTGTGGGAGTCATTGGGATTTCAATCATAATCGTGTCATGTGGCTTTTGTGGTAAGACTATCCACAGTGGTGCAGAAATAATGCACCCTTAGTCACCTTACCTCTCTCCACGTAGTATGTTGGGTCCCACCAGTCAGAGGGTGAAACAAACAAATTAATAAGAAAAAATAAAAGCGCCAGCGGTGTATCTTACCTCACACATCTCGCTACTGCTCGGGAACACTGTCCAATTGATCCCTCTGTTCGCTCACTTACTATTTTAAGTGAATCCTTATTATAACATGCACACTAATTTTGGCCACTTGTATTAGACTTAAGTCAGTGTGCCACCGTATCTCGTATACTTACTACTCCCTCTGTCTAGGTGTAATAAGTCATGTTAGAAGGTGCAACAGGACCAAGGTGCGTGCGTGTGCGTGTGTGTGTGTGTGTGTGTGTGTGTGTGTGTTTAACACCATGTATGTGTTAGGGAGAGCAACAGATCGACCTACTCCTACAGAGAGATGTTGTGTAGTGTACAATTTTAGCCGCGAGAGTTAGTGCATCCTCTCGTTTCCGGGCGTGTCCGGTAGGGACATGCGGACAGCTGCCACGCCCGCTCCTGACCAGCCTGGCCCACCCAAATCCCCTCCATCGCCCACGCGCGCTTCCCGCCCGAAATGGTCAGCGCCGCTCCAAAGAATCGGTGCCGCATTCATGCCCGGGCAGAGCGGACGCGACCTCTCACTGGCGCAAGAGTGATGGTTGCTTCGTCCGTCCAACTTACTGCTGGGTCTATGTGAGTTGAAGGCTCATTGGTCTTTATTACTGAGGTGGTAGGACTGTTGGATGTCCCACGCTTTCGGCGAAAGGAGGTATACTACTACTACTAGATTACAATTTTCTCCATTCTTACAGCGGAGGCGTGCAAGAGTAGTGAAAACACGCAGGCTCAATGATTACATGGCCCACCTCACACTACTATCACCGTGCGACACCTAACTCTTTACATAGTACTCCCTCCATTCCTAAATATTACTATATGAGTCCCCGCACGTTGGCGCGGAACATCGGTATATCTCTCTGCGCAAAATTATCGATTTCATAGAACAAAAAAACTCTATAACCGCATGACAAATGTGGTAGCCAAACTAAATAAACTCCCATCATCATTTAGATCATCCCACGTAAGGAAAAAAGATCAGCCAACTCCTGAACTCCTACTGCATAATGAGATTATATTTTTCTTTTTGACATGTTAATGCAACTTAAAAGCTCACTTACATGCATGCTACAGGTGCATGCTTGCATGCAGACATGTTGATTTGATTTAAAACCCACTCACATGCATGTGGCATGGTATTTCTGCATGCTTGCATGTGGCTTAGTGCGGAGCCTCTCAACGTCAAGATCAGACGGCTATTATGGACTGACTTACTTCATCTAACAGCTAAATCAATTTTGATGACGTGGCTCAAGGAGAGGATAGAGAATTCCTAGTAGTGGGGGCTAGCTATTACTAGTAGATATAAGTCTTTGTAGAGATTCCACTACATACGGAACAAAATGAATGAATCTACACTTAAAATGCATCTATATACATCCGCATGTGGTTCATGGTGAAATCTCTACAAAGACTTATATTTAGGAACGGAGGAAGTACCAGTATAGTACGTACTGTAATTTATCAACGAGATAAATTTGTACAATGCTATGAAGTTTCCAGCTTCTGTTACATGTATCTTACGTCCAAGGTTGCCCGTTGCAACATTTCATCAAATACAAAGGAGACTAACATGCATGCTATTGCATCTCAATGATTGACAGATCATAGCAAATATGTACTCCCTCCGTTCCAAAATAAGTTTCTCAAATTTGTGCAAACTTTAGTACAAAGTTGTACTACCACTAAAGTTGACACTTATTTTGGAACAGAGGCAGCTAAAGAAAAAAATGATCCATGCAGTCCCTAGCCCTTGAACTGTGAACCCTGACCAGGCTTCAATTTGCTGGCAACGTTCGAGCTTCCTAATAAATGAAGTTTGCAACCTTTTGACCATCGGATCATTTTGTGCAGTTTCACCAAAATCAAGATGAGCATCCTTGTGGCAAAGAAATTGAACAAGCGTGATTAGAATAAGATTACTGGGACTAGTTGATGAGACATAAACTCATCACAAATACAATACGTAGAGGCCAGTAGAGGTATGTGCGGGGCAAAGAAGTAGAGAAATATCCAAAGGGAGTGATGTGGGAAGATGGAGCAGTGGTGCAAGCCGACTGTAAAGGGAGTTGTACCTGAGGGACGTAGGTCAACCTTGAGGAGGGCGGCGGGAGGCGGCAACTTCCCACGTCGTGATAGTGAGCAAGGGACAAAGGCAACCTCATCGGCTTTGTGAGAGAGAACGGCGGGGACCCCTGATCGGGACGTCCCGATAATGGGTTTTCGCCGTCGGCGACGACCACCACATCTACACTAAGCATCCACTCCTTCCCCAAGAGGACGTGATCCGCCGGGATGTTAGAGATGTGGCCACAGTCGTTTTGTGCGAGAGAGTGTGAAGAGAGCAACCCTAGCAAGCAACCGTGTAGGTTGGCCCGTCCTGACTATGTACTCCTTTTCTCTCCATATGAACCTATCATATTGCGTACGTGCCACTGAAGAAAAAAAACTTTATTTATATATGACGCGGCACCTACTACTCGTTCTCCTATAACCTTGCGCTTGGCATCTCCAAAATATTGACCTTGTGATTGGCTCTTCGCCTCTTAGGGAAGTCGAGCAATAATGGTAGTGCAGTATATATCGTTCTGGCTATATGAGACCGAATGAATTGCTGCACGTCCACCACGTGGGCGAGGGTCGAGGGGCGAGGGAGAGTGCTACATACGGAGCAAAATGAGTGAATCTACAGTCTAAAATACGTCTATATACATCAGTGTTTGGAGTATGTACTAGTAGTTCATATTGAAATCTACTAAAGGACATATATATTCCAAACAATATGATATAATCTCTATAACCAAGGTAGTAGGGACGAGGAGTAAACGGAGGGAGTAGTAATTTTTTCTCCTCGTCCTGCGAGCCACCGCGCGCATGGGCGAGGGAGCGGGCGTAAGGCGTAGTAAGCAAGCTTCACCTCATCCTGCGAGCCACCGCACCCGTGGGCAGGGGAGACGGTGTACTAAGCAAGCTTCTCCTCATTATGTGAGTTGACGGGACACATCAAAAGTACACCAGTGTATAGAGCCTTGCCTCTAAGGTAGGCCCCACATGGTTTGCCTCTTTTTTTTAACATAACATGTCAAGTCACAATTTGTTTGTTCACCCATGGTAGACGATCCTACCTCCACCAAGTGGACAACCAGTACACGTGCCAAATTACCACATACAGAAATGAGCTCCACTGTGTACCTGCGCGGGTGTGTTTGGGAAAGAGACAGGAGTACGTGCGTTGTGCATGCACCTCTTCTCTTTGTGCATGTTCCCCACCTACGTGGGTGTGTGTGAGAGATACAAACTGCATTCATGAGTGTTTTTTTCGGGTGGGGGTGGGGTGGGGGGTTGATTTCGTGAATTATTTGTGGGAACATGTGTCGATGACATCTCAAACAAAATTTTGCATGCAATGTGTGTGAAATGGAGGCCTATCCATATCATACATAGAGGGTCGGGCAATCCACGAGACGAGAGGGAGGGGTCATAGTTGTCGATAGAGTCGAAGAGAGGATCAAGTGGGTGGGTGCGAGATCGATGAAGAGAGCCATCGAAATTGTGTGTGTGTACAAGTCAAAGATATAGGGCGACTGGCCTACCGGAATGTTAGAGGGCACACGTCAAGTTTGTGTGTG
>NC_041384.1:366794044-366796700 GCF_002162155.2 Triticum dicoccoides | reverse complement strand
GCCTACTAGACAAACTGAGGGTGGAACTGCAATGTTATCAATAAGAGTGGGGATGTGTTTCTGTGTGTGCCTGTGCGTGATAGATCTGTCGGGACGCATCCATGGATGATGAAGGGGAACCATGTGCTTGGTAAGCAAACCTAACTAGATCGGTAGATCAATTGTAGTTTGTCGGAGGAACGGAGAGACACAACTAATGAGGTAGATCGATTGACGTGTGGGTAAAAACGAGTTATAAGGACCTAGCTAGCTATATGTATAGCGAGAGATAGGTCAGTGTACGTCCATTTGTTAGAGGCTAATAAGGCCCAGCGAGACGGATATACAGAGATAATGGAGCTAGGAGGTGGTGCGAGAGGCCTAACTACTAGCTAGATAGGGGGAGGAGTGTGCGGTTGTGAGAGCGATGAAAAGAGGGGCGAGAGTTTACATGTGTGTCTGACCGTATGAGAGACACGAGGCAAGGACACATAAAGGAGGAGATTGAAGGTGTGTTTGTATGTTGTAGGCAGGCATCGCTGGAGAGGTTTATCGATCGGTGTGTGTCGGAAAGGAGTTGTGGAGACTCTGGGAGAATGACCTAAAGAAAAAAATGAATGTGCCCGGTGGATAGAATGCCGAGGGAGGGGGAGGGCGAGGAGGGCATGTGCATGCACGAGAGAAAGTTAGTGGTAGCTACAAAGGTTAGAGGATTGTGTGGGTGTAAGAGACTAACAAAGATCATAACTTGATATGGAAGCAGATTCATATATTTGAATAGGAGATCATAGTGTTTTAAACATTGCATGCATGAATATAGCGGTGATACACGTGCTGTGCACATGTTATACCATAATGTGATAATGCATGGTGTTTGCAACTCACAGCTAAATGCCGAACAATCTAAACCATACTATACATCAAACAATCTCACATTTTATTTGAATTTGTGATAATGTGTGGCGTTTGCAGCTTACAACTAAATATCGAACAATCTAAACAATACTATATATCGAACATTCTCACATTTTATTTGAATTTGTGGTAATGTGTGGTGTTTGCAACTCACATCTAAATACTTGTAGGCGTAGGGGGCGGGGCACCATACATAATGTGATAAACACATTATACATATGATACATGGTTTAGATTATGAAGATCTAGCTAGAGCTAGAAATGTAATGTGATTTGAAATCAAAATAAAGTGGATTCAAAAAATCTAGTTCGAGCTCATATAGTACACATAGTTCATATGTAACTCGAGACTAATCATGTGGTGTGCTGTGAAGATAATACACAAACGATGGTTTAACTTGACAATAATGATGATTGTAGATCTTATTAAAACAGATAAATGAATTCAAATGCTTTGACTTCACAACAATCATTACTGTAGATCTTATTCAAATAGAGAAACAAATTCAAATTTAGTTCATATTGAAGCGGTAGTATATACGTTTGGAATGCACTAAAACTTTCATTTGAGTAGTAGGTTGCATGCATTATACACGTAGCGAAATATTTTAATTGAACATAACATGAATTCAAAGTTTTGAATGACATTTGTAGGACGCTTTGATTTGGTACAATACACATTAGGCTTGTCCGGAAATTTCAACCCGCGCCTTGTTAGCCCGAAGTATTTAAGATATATCTTTGTCTCGTTGTGCTCCGACAACTCCCTCCATCTCAACCCGCGCCTTGCTATTCCGAAATTACAACACGCGTGAAAACTCTCACCTCCTGTCAAATCAAGACACGTGAAATGCCCGTGGTACCCCTGAACCGAAAGAACCGCCTCAAATCGGTGGGGGTACTTCCGTAACTTACCCCACATTTCGGACAAGTGCGTCTCTAAGCCATGGTTCCCCACTGCCATACCATCCGCCCACCCATTCGTACACCGAGGCCGCGAAAACCCGCGACGAAACCCCACACCCTGCTCCGTCCGCCACCCAGCCGGAGCCTCTTCCCCGATGATGTCGTCCACAGCAACACCTCGACGTCCCTCATCCATCGTACCGGATGAAGACCCGTCGTCGATCTCATCGTCCCGCCGGTTCAGCCGCCCCGTCCTCCACCTCCAAGGAGCTGCCCCGACATTCCCCTCGTCTTTCGCACCACCTCCATTCCCACACCGCCATATTCACCTGCACCACCGGAAGAGCATCATCATCACCGTTTCCTCGCATGAAGTTGCAGCCTAATCGGTGCCACCAAAGAGGTTGTACACTAATCGCCGCATTTTCTTCTTGATTCGACCTCATGGTGCTGCCGGTGCTCGGTCCCGAGCCGACACGGCGCGACTCCATCCACGGCGGCGTCGCCGGCCACTTCCTCCATGGCGTCGCTCCCTCAGCGGCGACGTCCACATCAGTAGGACCTGCTGCTGCTTTAGCTCTCGCTCGCGCTGCTGCTCTGCTCTTGCTCTCGGTCCCTTGCCTGGTCTGCTCTTGCTATTGCTCTTGCTCGCGCTGCTGCTCTCGCTCTTGCTCTTGCTTGCGATGTTGCTCCAATTTAGCTACACTTCACTCTGATGCCGCCGGGGTGAAGGAAGAACCAGCCGCATCGGGGAGGGGGGCTCGCCGGAGAGGTACCCCATTATCTATCTTAGGGTTCAGGATGGGGGCGGTGGTCGCCGGCGGTGGCGGGGCGTTGGCGGGGCGGTGGCGTGGGG
>NC_041384.1:366734108-366793588 GCF_002162155.2 Triticum dicoccoides | reverse complement strand
CGGCGGACCGATGGTGGGGAGTGTTTTCGGGGTGGCGCACCGCCGGCCGTGGGCGGCGGGGGGCTGCTGTTTGGCCGGTGGTGGCTGGCGGCTCAGGGGGGTGGAGGTTGAAGATGAACTGCAGGCCCTTGATTTCGTATCCAACGGCTGCAAAATCGACTGACCAGAGATGAAAAAGTCAGTCGAACGACGTGTAGCCTCACCTTGCTAGTGCGTCCAGTTTCGACAGCAAAATTTAGTTTCGACAACAAAATTCAGTTTCGACAGTTAAGTTCAGTTTCGACAGTTAAGTTCAGTTTAGACAGTTAAATTCAGTTTCGACAGTTAAGTTCAGAGATGAGCGGCTGATGTATTTTACATCTAGCACTCTGTGGTTATGTATTTTACGTCATGTATTGGAGATGCTATTAGAATTCCACTCAGGTTAACGTTGTTCGTTGTCTCTCTTGTCCTGCTTCAGCCTCGGCGTCGTACAACTCACCGGAGCAGCTCCAACGACGAAACCCTCCATCACAGCGGAGCAGTACCTCCGGCTCCATCTCCAGACGCCTAAGATCTTCTTCCCATCCTCCGACAGCCAAGTCAGCCGGAGCATGAGATAGATCAACCAACCCAATCACGCTGAGATCGACATGGCTTCGCCAAAGAGGTTGTACACTTGTTGCATCTCTTTTTTACTCTACATGTTATATATATTGTCCACTGAGCACACGAATTTGTTCCTTTAGTGTCTCCTTGAAAGAAAAAACATAGGAATTTTAATTTTCACTTGTCCTCCTTTTCAAATTCCTATTCATGAAGCACAAGACTAAGAGATAGTAGCATAATAGCATTATAATCGTACATTTTATTGTGGTTTGACTTAATCTCACCATGCTTCTTTGCATCCTGTGATCTTCCAATTGTTGTGAATCAAACATCCAGATTGGCAAAAATCCTGTGTTTTTAAATTCTCTGTTTTGCACGTGCATTCCTATCCTATTCCTGTCTATTTCCTATCCCTACATTGTTGTAATCCTCCAATTCAAACAAGCCCTTACAGAATTACTTCTCTTACATATAGTTGTCAAAGAAAATCTTGCGTGGTTTGTCCCGCTCCTGCTGCGCTGTTGTCCACCCCAGCTCAGCTGCTCCAACGATACAAGGGTCCAGCACAACAGGGATCCGGCCTCTAGACTGTATTTCGCCGCCTCAGATCTTCTTCCCCACCGCTGGAAGCCATGAAAACTGCACTACCATCATCAACCGAGCAGATGACCTCGAGGACTACACGGGTCCGCAAGAGAGGTCGCACTCTTTCGTGTCTGCTTACGTTATGCATCGCTTAATATTACATGCTACTTTATCGTCCTGTTCACCGATTAGACTCTGAGTCAGCTCCAGACTAATGGTCAAACTTGAGTTTTTAAATGGTTGTGTGGTACATATCGGGGCCGCTATCAATAGTATATATCTACTATCTGGTTAATCTCCAGTGTCTACTATGAGTTTCATGTTGGGTGGGAAACAAACAGTAAAGAAGACATTATCTGTATTTTTTAACTAAAGCCATTATCTGCCTGCTATTATTGGTTTTGGGTCTATCCACAGGTTGCTACCATCACTCTGGATTTCTGCATGCACTCCTTACATAATCTCACTATGTTTTATTCCTATGCATGACAATTATTGTAAACAATGGAACTGAACATGTAGAGCAAAAGAGACGAGCCTTGTGTGGCAATAAAATTTCATGCAGACGTCGCTCCATGGTAGGCGCAAAGGCAGCCCCCTCCACGCATTTTGGAGTGTAATCAAGCGGAAGATATCTGTTCTGAGGGGGATTCAGAAGGAGAAGACAACTCCTATTTACCCCGTGAGGTCTTCGCTCTAACTTGGCATGCTGATGTTGGCTATATCATGCATATGGTGTCTTGCATTGCTTACTTTATACATCAAATATGTCATCTGCTTAGTTTAGACATCCTTTGTGTGAATGCCATCTGTTTAGTTTATTCATCTTTTATGTGAATTATGCAACGCCATCTTGTTTAGCCAGGCATCATATATGTGAATTTTGCAATGCCATCCTACTTAGCCAGTCATCTTATATGTAAATTATATCAGGCCATCCTTTTTTTTGTTAAATATTACATTTGTCAACGATGTTATTACATTCAACTGCTCTTCGTGTGCATCAACCATTTGACACGGTGATGGCAAATTTTGGAGTGAAAACAAGGTCTTCAGAGCAGACTATGCTATCTGACGAAGCGCATATCTCGCTGGTTACAGATAGCTCCTCAGAGGAGGATTCAGAGACAGATGACCAGTCCGATCCCTCCCCTGAGGTGTATGCTCTAACTTGGCGGGGTTATGTTGCTCACTTCGTGCGTATGGTGTCTCGCATTGCTATGTCATTTGATTAGTTTAGACATGCTTTGTGTGAATGCCACCTGTTTATTGTCTAATTACCATATATGTGAATTATGCATTGCCACCTTGTTGCAAGACATTATATATGTGAATTATTGTCAGGACCCCGACTCGATGTCACATCGATCTAGCATGTAACACCTCATATCGCTTTGAGGCCTCACGCACGGTATCCCCACGGGTGTCGCCTTACCTTTGCCCGGGACCGTTTGCGCATTTTGGCACACGTATATGATGGTGTCGCTAGCATCCATATGATAAAGAGCCCGGGCTGACATGGCTAGTCGTAAACCCAAAGTGGCACTAACTTACAGGGACAGGCATCCATGACCCAGCATCGAACGTGTCGGTCATCGGCGAGTGAATCCAGGCTGTAGCACTGGGCTAACAGGACTCCGGTGAACCGGGCTGTAGCGGGCTAGCAGGACTCCGGTATTCATCGCGTGACATTTCCCCGAAGGGACAGACACAGGATCGAAGAAGGACACATGCCGGCCTGCCTAAGTGTTCCAGAGCAGTAGCAAGCTACCAGGGCTCAGTGGAAGCACTAGGAGACATTTCCCGGTAAGAGAGGCTACTAAGAATAAACAACTAGATAGTCAGATCCCACACATAGCAATACACATTACACGTACGCATAACATGCAAGTATGTGCTGTACAACATGGCATCACAGCATAACTCAACAACTCATATAGATAAAGGCTCAGAAGAGCCGTCATAGCATTTATAGCAAACAGGGGTCACAAGACCCGTCATACAGAGCATACAAGCAACAAGCGGAAGCATTACATGTCTGGGTACAGACATCTACAAAAGAAAAAGGCTGAAAAGCCTGACTATCTACAACATCCGATCAAGATCGTAGCTGAGGTACTAGCTACTAGTCGAAGTCCACGAGAACACTAGTAAGACCGAAGTCTCCGCTGCAAAAACATAAATAAAGCAACATGAGTACAAAGGTACTCAGCAAGACTTACATCAGATCCTATCATACATGCATTTGTATCAAGAGGGTAATCTGGGGTTTAGTTGCAGCAAGCCAGCTTTGACTCTGTGGCTATCCTGTTCTACGACTACCAGAAACTCTTGAGGTGAAACAACGTACACGAGTCCACTAATCACCATACAATACACTACTATGGATTCATCCCCGTCTCCCTACGAGAAGGCCATCCATAGCACTCACACTTGTCTTGAGCATTTTAGAGTATTCACTTCAAGTTGGCTATGTACCATGTAAGCATCCAAGAAGTCCATAACCGCGGACCCGGCTATTCGAATAGATCATGTTAACCCTGCAGGGGTGTACTTCTTCACACACGCTCTCGCCACTTACCGCCATGTACACGTCATGTATCTCGGCAACCTTCAAGCGGAAGCCTGGCGAGGGTGTCGGCCACGACCTGACTAACCACACAAGACTCTAGTCCAGGTTTATCGCCTATTCGGGTTCCATCCGCAAGGAGATCCGGCCGGGGTGTCGCTTACGGCCCCAAACGATGTGTACAGGGTTCCCCGAGCCCACCAACCGGGTGCCACTCGGTACACCGGGCCACGTGTGCCTAGTCTGTCCCAAGCCCACCCTGCCGGGTGCCACTTGGTAGAAAAATAGCACTACCTACAAACACCAGAAACTAGTTGCGACTCCTGGACAGAGATCAAGTTGGTTAATAAGTCGAGAGGGCTTGGAGCGCCCGGAGCCCAATGTGTGGTAGTATCGAGTCATTGGACAACATACACAGAACTCAGGACTTAAGGACGGTTCCAGTGAGACAACCCACCATGTACTCCTACATGGCCTCTCACCGCTACCTTTACCAAATCGTGTTCACACACTTCACTCTCAGCATCAGAACATATCGTGACACTCCAATTCATTCCCAATGAATCAGACCTGACACAACTCTAAGCAATAGCAGGCATAGCATGGTAGGAACACATCAGTGGCTGCAATCAAGTCCTACACATGCTAGTGGGTTTCAACTATTTACTGTGGCAATGACAGGTCATGCAGAGGAAGGGGTTCAACTACCGCAACACAAAGTAGCAGATGAATCGTTGTTGTTCTAATGCAATAACTGAGAGCAGGAGCGAGAGAGTAGGGTTTTATCGAGATGAACAAGGGGGTTTGCTTGCCTGGTAAAACAACAAGGAAGGCACTGCTTCACGGACAGGTACTCTGGAACGTCTCCGGTGCAGGACCTATCGAGAAGGAACGGTGCCGGCAATCAAAACACAATCATATGCAACAATATGATGCAAGAACATGGCATGTAGATGTGATGTTGTTTGAGCTAATGCAACTAGTGTTCACTTGGTTTGAAGTCCATTTGAGCCAAAGGTTCAAATGCATTTCTAAATTAAGTTTCTTATATATGCCATAATGTGTTTTCCCATATTCAGCATGTATAAGTTTGTTTTTCATGCATGAAACTAGTACAGATGGAAAGATGGCATTTTTCTGATAATTTTTCATATATAAATTATTTCAATCTGAGCTACGGTTGAATTTCTATGAATTTTTGAAGTTTAAATCAATTTCTGGATTTTCTGAATTATTTTAATTCCAGAAAATGTATAATTGCGTCAGCATGACGTCATCATTGCATCAGCGGGTACGCGGCTGTCCAGGTCAAATCTGACGTGTGGGACCCACACGTCAGTGACAGGGGGTTAACCCCGAGTCAAACCTGGGCTGGTCAGCTTTGACTAAGCCCTGGGGCCCACTTGTCAGCGTCAGCGGGTGGGGAATTAGTGGCTAATTAACAAGCCACGTCAGCCCGCCGGGGTTCTGGCCGGCGGCGACCATTAGCGCGGCGGCGACTCGCCGGACTTGCGCTGCAGGCGGCGTTTGGTCGCGCGAAAAGCACCAGGGCGTAGCCCGTCGTCGTCCGCATCCAGGGGAGCTGGTGGGGGGCTGCGGGGGCGCCGGAGCTCACCGGAGCAAAGCTCACGGCGGCGGCCGGAGTTCGGGATAGCGCGGGCGTGGGGCTGCAGCTCGCGTTCGAGCGAACGGAGGGCACAGGCGGTAGCTACGAGGCAGCAGGAGCACATCGAGCTATCTACGCGAGGCGGAGGTGCTCGGGGGCACGGAGCTCGCCGGCCATGGTGGACGGCGGCCTCGGGCGCTCGCGGGGCAGCGGCTACAGGGCACGCGTGAGAGAGAGAGGTGAGGGGAAAAGAAGAGGGGCTCACGGCGGACTCGCAGAGCAGGCCGGTGTGCTCGGGGACGTCCTGCGTCCGGCGAATCGACGGCGATGGCGGCGAGGTCGATCTCCGGCGTCGGTGGTGAAGAAGACAACGGCATCGGCGATGGAGCGCGTCCGGAGGTGCGTGGCTTGACGAGGAGGTAGAGGGGGTCGCGGCGGAGCTGGGAAGCGTCTCAGGGAGGTGAGGGGAGGCCGGTGGCCGTGGTGGCTCTCGTCGGCGGCGGCGGTCGCGTTCGGTGGGAGTGAGGGGGAGCCAGAGGAGGAGATGAGCGAGGGAGAGTGAGAGGGCGGTCGGGGCTGCGTGGCGTCGTCCGGGGCATCGAGGGGGGAGAGAAGGAAGCAGGAGGTGGCTAGCAAGGGGGGGAGGTGGCGCGCGCGCGTGCCGGCGAGCGTCGGGCACACGCCCGTCCTCCTGGCAGAGGAGGAAGGCGACAGAGGAGGGCCAGGTGGGCTGGGCCGGCCTGCTGCTGCTGGGCTGCGCAGGGGAGGGGAGGCCCAGGTAAGTTTCTCTCCCCTTTTTTGTTTTCTTTTTTTAATTTTCTGACATTTGTTTGATTTAATAAATATATTAAATCATTTAATTTCCTTATGCCAATTTTTGCAGGAGCTAGATATATTATTCCAGAGCTCTTTTATAATTGGCATAAATTTTGGACCATATTTCATATATATAGAAATATATTTCCAATGCAAATATTTATCGAATTAATCCAAATGGCCAAAATAAATGTCCATGAGCTCCTAAAAATATTGTTTTGATTTTTATCTCTGTCCAATATTTTCAGAGGGCAACATGAGCATTTTCTTGGACCCTTTTGGAGAAATTTTTATTTGGGTCATTTTCAAGAATGATTCTGAGGGTTCCACCAATCCTCATTTCAAATTTAAATGAAATTTAAACATGATGCACAATGACCAGCTAGTCTAGGTCATACCAGACTAGGGATGTGACAATTATACAATGCTATCTTGTTGCAAAGGCATTATATATGTGAATTATGCAATGACATGCTATTTAGCCAATCATCATGTATGTGAATTATATCGTGCTATCATTTTTTGTATTACATGTTCCATTTGGCGACAATGTTTGTATATTCAACTACTCTTCCTGTGCATCAGCCATTTGAAGCGGTGATGGAAGTATCTGGAGTGAAAACAAGGTATTCACAGCAGACAATGCTACCTGCTGAAGCAGACATCTTGCTGGTTACAGAGAGCTCCTCAGAGGAGGATTCAGAGACTGATGACCAGTCCTATTTCCCCCCTGAGGTCTATGCTCAAACTTGGGAGGGTTATATTACCCATGTCATGCATGTTGTCTTGCATTGCTTAGTTTTTACATCATATATGGATTGCCATCTGCTTACTTGCTTACTATATAAATCATATATTTGAATTATATCATGCCATCATGTTTACATAGTACATACACATCATCTATCTGAATTATGGCATGGCAACCCATTTAATAAAGACATCATATAGTTATATCATCTCATCCTGTTTAGTGTTTATAGTCATCATATTTTGAATTATGGCATTCTATCCGTGAATGTATGTGAATTATGGCATGCCAACCTATTTAATAAACACATTATATAGTTATGTCATGTCATCCTGTTTACATAGTCTCATATTTTGAACTATGTCTTTCCATCTTTTTTAGTTAGCCATCATAATGTGCAATTGTGTCATGCTATCCTGTTTAGTTAGCCATCATATATGTGAAATTGTGTCATGATATCCTGTTTGGTTAGACACCATAAATATGAATTATTTCATGCCCTCTTTTATTCCCCACTATCCATTGCACCTGTCTATCATACAATGTCTATACTTTCAATTACTTTTCTTGTTTATCAGCCATTTGAATTGGAGAGCGTGATGGCAGTATCTAAGGGAGTAACAACACGGTCTTCAGAAAAGATAGTGCTACCAGTTGATGCAGATAGAACCATGGTTGTACTTGCCCAAGGACCAGATCCACCACACATAACCCAGACTCTCGCAAATTGTACCCCTACCCAGTTGGACAGAGAACCAGCTACACCCCTTCTAACCCAAACCCCGGCAGATAGTAACCCAGTTCCAGTTGACACAACACCATCTCCACCACAGAGCACCCAAACATGAGCAGTTAGTAAAGGAACTGCAGTGCCCAAAGCACGAGGACCACCACTCCGAATCCCAACTCAACGCTTAAAGGAGAAGAAGATTTGTTCTCAGGTCAGGTTCTGTAGCTATGGTTCATACTCCTTTGCTCTTGCATGACTGTATTTACTCATACCAACTATTTTCAAATTTGAAGGATGGAATTGAAACTCCAATGGCACAACATGTATGTTTTAAACCTGTTTCTTTAACTGGTTTGCTGTTGTAACCTGCTCTATGTTGATTTCAGTTTCAATTGAATAAACAGTTATGTTCTCATGTCATGCACATTACAAGTGTTGTTATTGCTCTATAGTTACCCACAGTTATATTCTGTTTATTCTGCTTTGTCTTGAACAAATGTTATTTAAACTATGTCTCTATCTTGATTTGGCAACAAAAACTAGAATGGTATAGACCATAAAGTGACCATGGTACATAGATATATGTTTGTTTCGTGCTCTTATCCTGTCCACTTTACTACTGAACTCATTTACCAAAATGAGTTTCATATACAACATGGTAAACATGTGATGTGTTTGCTTGTTTCTCTTTTAGAATGCAGACAAAATATTGGAGAACAGTACCGCGTTATCCAATGGTAAAGGAAGTAATGCAGATACGGTTCAAGATAGTGAGACATCCCTGTTGGTCTCCAAGAAAGCTGATAAAAACTATCTTGACGACAGTGAGGGAACCCAAAAGTCCTGTCTTGATGTAGTGTTCGAGTTACTGGCCACTACTGCTGGCACAAGCTCTTCAAACTCACTGCCTGAATCAGTTCGTCTTCTTGAGTCTCAACTTCAAGTTGAAAGACATCGATCAGATGTGCTGCGACAGGAAGCTGAAGGACTGAGGAAGTCCCTGCAGAATTCAGATGCATATTTTCTGGTGCAACAGCAAGCGCTGGAGGATTTAAGAACCAAACAAGAGAAAGTTAATAAGCTTGCTTAGCATCTTGCCAGCATTATGGGTACCCAGGATATTGTTTCTTGAGATCTTCTGAAGTGGTTTCAGTTCTGGATTTGTTTTGCTGCGGCGCTTATTTGCGCTGGTCGCCAACTTTGACAACCAGTGTATATGATATGCTGCTTTGTTCCCTATATTTGCACTGGTGGCGAACTTTGATGCCCAGTGGATGTAAAATGTGTAATAGCCGTGATAGCCTAGCGTTAGTTGCTTGCTTATTTATTTCCTTGTTGTCTTGTTTATTTGTTTGCTTGTAGTCATTGCAGTTCTTTTTCTGCTGTTAGCTAGTGGCTGCAATAACCTATTTTTTAAAACTAGGCCACAATAACCATGGGCTAATATTTACTATAGTGACACTGGGCCTCCTACTGGCCGTAGAAACAGTGGGCCTTCTATGGGCCGTAGAAACAATGGGCCTTCTGCGGGCCATATTATCAATGGGCCTTATACGGGCCGTATAATCGATTGGCCAAACATGGGCCAAACAGACTGCATTATGGCCGTAAACGGGCTAGAGTTGGAATCGTCCGTTCATGGGCCGACCATAACGGGCCATCGTTAATAGGCCGTATTTGATGACGCTATGAAATCAGCCCAACGTATTAACGGACCACAAACGGGCTGACTGTAACCACGGGCTGAATTTGGCCCACAAGCAGAAAATGACAGTAACGGGCCGTAAGTAAACGAATGCTGGAAATGAACCCAAGAATAAATGGGCTCTGAGAAGGCCGAAAGATAACATGGGCTGGAAACGGCCCAACAGAATAACGAGTCATTAATGGGTATAAAGTGATACACTGTTCATTACGGACCAGTTTCACCACGGGCCGTTAATGGGTGTAAAGTGATACACTGTTCATTACGGCCCAGTTTCTCCACGGGCCGTTAGTAGGCCAAGAGTTACATAGGGCCTCATATGGGCCGAAAGACGTCATGGGCCATATATGGGCCAGGTGAAAACGGGTTGGAATCATATTGGATGGCCCAGATGACGCTACTGGGCCTAATTCGGATAGGGTGTAACGGGCGTTGGGTTAGCGGGTTGTAAATGGGCTATATTCGAACAGGCCATTAACAGGCTTTCCATGGGCCGGCCCGCCAGCTTTTGACCAAGTCAAACGGGACGGCCTTTCCACAGGAATGGGCCTCTGTTGGGACATGCCACATGTCGACGTATCATAGGCGCCTTCCATCCAATGAGTGGTTGACATCTGTCCCAACGATGAGCCGACACGTGTTTCCTCCAGCCAATGATGATTTTACACGTGGAAAATCCCCATTGGTCGGGGCTGTTAACGGGTTATCGGATCCAAAACCCGACCCGATAGCTGAACAACGTTCCGTTACGGTGGATGCCACGTGTCCGTCACCCTTGACGAAAGCACTTCTGTGACGCGTGATTTATCATCATGGAAGTGGACACTTCCGTGATGATAATTTTGGTAATGTCATGGAACACTTCTATGACAGCACGGGTATGATTATCTTGATTCTGTCATAAATTTGTCATGGATGTACATGCATGACAAAAAAGCGACCTACTGTGACAAACACGTATCATCACAGAAGTGTATTTTTTTGTAGTGTATAAGTGGATAGAACCCATCTGTTCCACCCCACGCATCATTCTCTTTGCCTCTCCGTCCCCGAGCTCCATCGCCCAAACAACAAGCTCTTCCCTTCCCGACAACTCCTCCGACCATGGCCAGTTCTCAAGGCAAGTGGGTGACCTCCTCCGTCACGGAGGAGAACATCAAGGAGCTGCGGGAAGCACAGTATTTAACCGCGGAAATCAAGCACAAGCTTCCCGATTCGACGCAGGTCATCCCCACTCCGGGGCCTGGTGAGAGGGTGGCGTTTATCCCCCACTTCCTCCATGGACTCGGAATCGCCCTTCATCCCTTTGTAAGGGGTCTCATGTTCTACTACATGCTGGATTTTCACGATCTGGCCCCAAATTCTTTCCTTCACATCTCGGAATTTATCGTCATGTGTGAAGCCTTCCTCCGTGTCCCTCCACACTTCGGCCTATGGTTCAAGATTTTTAATGTGAAACCGAAGGTGGTCAATGGGCAACACGCGGACTGTGGTAGCGCCATGGTGAGGAAGCTCCCCAAAGTCAATTGGCCAAGGGGAGTCTTTGTGGACACCGTCAAAATATGGCAACAAGAATGGTTCCATATTATAGAACCCCGTGGCTCCAAGTGGGAAGCCGCACCAGCCTTTAGATCTGGAACCCCGATGAGGCTTACATCATGGACCGACAAGGGCCCGGACTGGGGGCCGGTCCCTGAGGTGCTGCTATTGCATAAACGCGTCAAGAGCATGATAGAGAAGGACGTTACCCTTGCCGGTGTAATCCAAGTGATGCTGATCCGCCGAGCACTTCCCTGCCAGAGGCGGCCCCTCAAGATGCGGGAGTTCAATCCGGAAGGGCCGCGGACCCTACAACGATTCTACGGCACAATGCATAAGGGGATCTAGAAGTGTCGGGGGTTTGGTGCGACATATGCCAACGGATGGCTTATCATGGTGGGGGCGAGTAGAACGTCGCCGGTGCCTGGAAACGGGATGAGGCGAAGACATGCACGCCGGCGGATCTTACCCAGCTTTGGGGCTCTCCGGGGAGATAACACCCCTACTGCTGCTCTGCGGGGTCTCCGCATGATCACCATGGTCAAGTGTTTACACGGTTGCTCCTTGAGCTGTTTCGGGTGGTAGAAGAGGGCAAGGCTAGCTCTCTCCTTCTATCTGGTATTGTCTAGTGCTACCGGGTTCCAACCCTTTGCATGGGTGCCTTGGGGGGTTTATATAGGCCTACACCCCAGGGATACAATGGTAATTCGACTGGGCGCGGGCCCAGCCGTCAGTGCCTCTGACCTCCGACTTCTCCGCCGACTGCTGGTGCCCGCCAACTGGTGGGCCCCGCTGACTGGTCTGGTACGGAGCCGACAGGCCGCGTCCGCTGCGGGCGGGTCTTGCCGGCTGCTGATTACTATAGCCGTGCTCCTGATGACGCAGGCTTGGTCATGGGGTCGTGGCAACAGCCCCGCCGCCTAGCGGGCGATCACTATGGCCACTCCCCATCTCTTCTTGATTAATGGCGCGTGGGCCCCGGGGAAGGGCTTGGCCGACTCCCCCGGGCCGACTCCCGGCGGGTCCGACTGGCGGTTCTCCCGCCGTCTCCCGAGGTCTCGCTGATTGGCGGGCCCCGCTGCCTCTAGGCCGTACAGACAAGCCATCGTGGGCGCAGGACACGGTACAGTGGTGCTGATGTCAGGGCCGGCCGGGCAACAGTGCCACGCCGCAAGGAGATCTTCCCAAGTACGGCATGTTGTAGCCATGCCTGCCCTTGGTAAGGGGCGGGGAGTGGGCTTCACTGTAGCCACGCCCCTGCCCCATCCCCTTCGATGAGGTCACGGTTTGTTGGAGTCGCCGGCCGACTCCCCAAAGCCAGCTTCTCTGGAAGTCGTCCCTGGGACTCGGCCGTGAGCGGGCAGTCGGCCGCCTTGCCGTAGACTCCCCAGGAAGCGGCTCTTTGCCCTGTGGTCTTGAGGGGCGCAGCCTGCCCCGATGTCTTGAATGGTTATGGGGCACGGGTTGGCCTACCCATGGTCCATTACTCTGACAGTAGTCCCCGAAGCTGGTGAGGCGCCACGGACGATCCGCCGAGAAGCCTCAGCAGTTTCTCTTTCCGGGTGCTCGACATATGGTCTTGATTGACTTCTGCAGGGCTGACTAGAAGGAGTCGGACTCGCCCAACTCGGACTCACTCAATTTCGATTTGCTCAGTAGTTCAGACGTCGCGGCGGGATTTCAAGTGGCGTGGTAGCTAAGCTTCCAGGCCGCCGCCCATTCTTGGCCTATCGCGTGAGGGCACGTGGCCAGGCCGTTCTGCCAGCCCACGCGCGCGATGGGACAGGCCCGTAGGCGGGGCCCGCCACTACCGCGCCTCGGCGCCCGAGAGGATCTGCTGCGGCCCCGGTGGATGGTTGGGATTCCCGTGAAGTTACTGCGCGCAGTAACTTTACGTGGATCGTGGGGGTCGTGGGGTTGCGGGCGCAGTAAATCCCCACGTCCGCCCCCTCGGCTTCGCAGCCCACGGGGCTATAAGTAGGGGGGAGAGGGGGGCACGCGCGCCCCTCCTTCCCACTACCCCTTGCTTTCTTCCTCCTCGTAGCTCCTTGCTCTCCTGCTCTCCTGCTTCCTCTACTCTTCTTCGCTCCGCCGCACGCCCAGGCTCCAGTGAACGCTGCGGCGACAACTGGCGATGAGTTCTTCCTCCGCTGCCGCGCCTCCCCCAGTGCGCTCCGGCACCTGGGACGGCTCCGAAGTCCACGAAGATCATATCGAGTTCCTCCGCCGGACCCGCCGGCTTCCCGGCGAAGATCGCGTGCAGGTGCGTCTTGCGCCGGAGGGGGAGATTTCCCCCGCCCCACAGGAGGGCGAGCGGGTCATCTTCCGCTCGCACTGCCTGCGCGGGCTGGGGCTTCCGGCGAGCAGCTTCTTCCGGTCATTCATGGAGTTCTATGGCCTCCAGCAGCACCACCTCACCCCCAACACAGTGGTGCTGCTGTCCGCCTTTGTGGCTTTGTGCGAAGGCTTCCTCGGAGTCCTCCCCACCCTCGAGCTCTAGGGGGAGTTCTTCTTCTCCAAGCTCGGCACCCAGGCTGCGGGCGCGCCGGCTCAGTGCGGCGCCTTCATCACCGTGCGACGGACAGGAGCCGGCAACCACTTCCCCTCCATCTCGCTACTGAAGTCGGTGAAGATGTGGCAGAGGTCCTACTTGTATGTCAGGAACGTCGCCACGAGGGGCGACTGGGTCAATTTGCCGGCTTTCGAAGCCAGCTCGCCGGCTGCCAGACTGCCCAACTGGTCGTACTGGGCCAGGTCGCTATCTCCTGCAGTTGCCGACGCCATCGCGCGACTCCGAGTGCTAACGTAGTCGGAGGGTCTGACTAGTCCGGACCTGGTGGCCGCCTTCGTCTCGCACCGAGTTCTTCCACTCCAAGGCCGCCATCACATGATATGCCAGATGAGCGGGGGCCGCGACCCGAGTTGGATGTGCACCAAGGACATGCCTCACGAAGAGGTGGCCCACATGGTGAACTACCTCTCGGACAGCAGGCTCCTGGAGGACTGGCAATTCGGCAAGGAGCTGTATTCCCACGCCAACCCCCCGCCCGAGGTGAGTCGCCTTTCTTTCCTTTCTTTAGGTTGTCTTCTTCTTGCCGAGTTTTGTTCTGATCAGTCGGCTTTGGTTAGAATCCCCTTCTTCACCCACCAGCCGGCACCTCGGGGCCGGCCCGTGAGTTCGTCGCCGACCAGGCGGAGAGCGATGTCGATGACCCCGATCTGGGGGCGGCAGCTTTGGAAGACGACGCCGAGGGAGGAGGAGGGACGACAGGCGACTTCAGGCCCTTGGCTACCTTTGCCGACTGGCCTGAAGACGACGCTAAGGGAGAAGTCGCCCCTCGCCATCGGCCAGGAGCCGGCCAGCCTGACGTGGGCTCTTCTGCTACACCGGGTGCTCCAGGCGGCGGGAAGAAGCACCGGGCTGCGCCGACCTTGTTCGGCAGCCGGCCGAAGAAGCCCAAGGGCTCGGCTGCGGTGACCCGGCGGGACGAGGCAGCCGCGAAGGCCATCTGCTTTCGTAAGGAAGTGAAGAAGCCACCGTTGGTTTCTGCGTAAGTATTCTGTCTTCAAAGTTTATTCTTTCTTTGTGATTTGCTTGAGTCTCTGCTCGCCCTTCTTTCTTCAGGGCTCCCCTCTCTCTTGAGCTGGTCGCCGCCGCCTCCGTCATGGGCTCAGCGGAGACGCCCGCCAGCACTCGGCGGATAGACCCCGCTGCCGACCTCCGGGAGGCGACGGAGCGGAATGCGCAGCAGAAGCGCAATGAAGAAGAAGCCCTCCGCCTGGAGAAGGCGGAGGCCGACAGGGCGGAGGCCTCCGCTAAGAAAAAACTAGCGGAGGCCGAAGCCGCCGCCGCGGCGAAGCAGCAGGCTGAGGAAGCCGCACGCCGCCAGGCGGCCTTGCTTGTTACCCCGCTGAACTCTGCGCCGCCGCCCCCGGAGTTCACAGGGCAGACTGGAGAAGCCGGCGGGGAGAACCTCGTCGAGGAGAGGGAAGGCGGAGAGTCCTCTACTCCGGGTGCGAACGTTCCGCCGCCGCCTCCGCCGCCGTCTGAAGGCGTGCAAGGCGAGCAGCCAACGGACCCTCCGGTGCCGCCAACCGAAGACAAGGCCGTGGCGAGGCTACTCCTCCAGGTCGGCTCGCCAGCGCGCCGTCGTCCGGAGAAGGCGACTTCGGCACCCCGCCCCTTAGAAGCCGGCACCGCCAGCTCGGCGGCTCCAGACGCCGAAGCGACGAGCGCCGCACCTGTTGGGTGGGTGCGAGGAGGTGGCACAGGGCCGTTGAACCGGGCGCTCCTGGACGTCCAGGCGAAGCTCTGCGCTGAGGGCGACGCCCTCCAGAGTTGCACCAAGGCGTTCCTAGCGTCGCGGGCCGCCGTCCGGGTATGTTTTTCCTTTGGTCTTTCGTTTTTCTTGTTCCTCTCTGTGGGGGCGCGCCAGCGCACCCACTGGGTGTAGTCCCCGAGTTTCGGGTCGGCTGCTAAGCAGGCGGCCCGGAACTCCAATTAATGAACTTCTGGGTACTAACTTTATCTAAAAAGCTTGTCACAGGATTACCACAACCTCCGCGTCACTGCCTTCAACCGCAATGTTGAAGAGTTGGGAAAGCGAACCGCCGACTTGGCGGAGAGCCGAAGTAAGTCCTTCCCTCTTTTTTCTTCTCTGCGGGGGCGCGCTAGCGCACCCGCGGGCTGAAGTCCCCGAGATTCGGGCCGACTGCTGAGCAGTCGGGCCGGATCTCCCCGGCGACCTACTTTATTGACGACTGTTGTCTTTATTCCTTTTCTTCAGGAGCCAACGCTGCTCTTCAATAGCAGTTGAGCGAGGCCAAGTCTGCCCTGCTCGCCAAAGGGGAGGAGTGTAGCAAGCTTGCCATGGAGCGCGATCTTCTGGCCACTCAGTTGGCAGAGCAGAAGGAGCTGCTTGCGAAGTCGCAGAGGGAGGCGGAGGAGACGGAAACCGCCCTCCTGGCCGAGTTCGCGAGCGAGCGCTCCTCCTGGTCTGACAAGGAGGCGCTGCTGTCCTCCGGCTTCCACGAGATTGAAGACATCGTCGATGGTGAGTCTCTTTGTTTTCTTTCTTCGAGCTGCCGACTTAGATCGTGCCGACTCCTGGTCTTTGACTTGCTTTTTCGTTTCTTCATGTCTTTTGCAGACTTCTTCCCTGGGCAGTCGCATGCCGCTGTCCAAGCCATCGAGGCCGATCGTGAAAGTCGGAGGGCGGAGGGCGCGGAGATCGCCACCGATGCCCCCCAAACTCTTAATGAGCACATCTTGAGCATCGAGGCTCGCCTCCGGCAGGCTCACTGGATGCTGCGCCGGCTTCAGCGCGTCGGTGCCCAGGCGATTTCCGCCCTTTGGCCGGATATGTAGGCTCCGCGCACCCCCAGCCTGACGGCCAACTGGTTGGAGGTCGCGGCTGGTCGCCTCTAGGCCTGGAAGGGCTCTTCGGCCCGGGCTGGAGCGCGCCGGGCCTTGGAGATCGTCAAGGCGTGGTACCCGGGGCTGGATCTGGACCGACTGGCCACACTTCGATCGGAGGCCCAGCCGGAGCTGGCGGCTGCGGCAGACGCCCTCGTCAAGCGTGCTGTGGCGATCGCCGAGTACACCGACACGAGCATCTTCGTCCCTGAGCGGTCTGAAGACTGCGAGGAGGTACCGCCGGAGTGGTTTGGCTCCAGCGTCGAGGAGGAGGATGAGGCGAAGGATGAGGGCGAGGAGGAGGCACCAGAAGATGGAGCAGACGGCCAGCCTCAGCCCGACCATGCCTCCAGCAACGAGCCGCGTGCGACCGATCCGACTGCTACCGGAGGCGATCAAGCCGAGACTAGCCGGCCGACCGCCCCGACGCCTGACGCTGGCGCCTCCTCCGACCCCCCGAATCCGTCTGCCGCCTCCTAAGCAGCCGCTGTGTCTTTTGTTTTATCTGCTTCAGTAGTCTTTTGAAGAACTTGATAATTCACACAATTCCACCCGCGGGGTGTATTTGGAACCTCTACTTGACAATTCGGCCAAGGGCCTATGTTATATATATATATATCTATCTTTTCTTGCTCATTGTTCTTTTTCTGTTTTTCCTTTGCCGCTTTCTCTTAGTTGCCTTCCTTGCCAATCGGACAGCCGCTCTACGGACTGTTGCTGGATCAAGTACTAGGCTACTTTGGGAAAGCAAGTACTTAGCCGATTTCAAGATTGTTTGAGCAAGTTAGGTAGAAAACGATAATCCGACTGTCCGAGAGTCGGTTTGCGAGAAAGGCTGGGAGCCGTCTTGAGCTATGTTTTATGCTTTGTGTCCTTAGACATTTTTCGTGCGAGCACCCATTCTACCTACCCTCTGCCCATCGTACAGTCGCTCTGTGAGCTGCGGCTTCTGACAAAAGACGGCTTAGGTGTTACACACTACATGTCCGGCTGTAGGAAGCATTTCATAGTGCAAGGCGGCAAGTCCCCGGGCCAACTTGTCGAGCCCGGTGCCAAGCGGCATGACAAAGAGTAACATACTTGTAGGCATAATTTTTATCATACACACAAAAGAGGGCAGTCCCCGAGCTCGTCTCGGGGGCCCGAAGTCTTGGTACTTTAATACAAAAGGTAGCATGGTACATACTGCATCAACTGTAAAATCTTCGGAGAAGATTTGCATTCCATGGCTGCTCTGTCTCCTTGCCGGAGTCGTCCCTCTTGCGTGCTCGGGGCTTCTGAGCGTCGATCAGGTAGTAGGAATCGTTGCCTAGTACTTTGTTGATGATGAAAGGGCCTTCCCAAGGTGGCGACAACTTGTGCTGGCCGACTGTTCGCTGGATCAGCCGAAGCACAAGGTCGCCTTCTTGGAAAGATCTTGGCCTGACCTTCCTGTTGTGTTATCGGCGCAGGCTCTGCTGGTAGATGCTGGACCGGCTGAGTGCCAACAGTTGGCCCTCTTCCAGCAGATCGACACTGTCTTGTCGTGCTTCTTCTGCTTCCTCCTTGGTGTACATGGTGACTCATGGGGAGTCGAACTCTATGTCCATTGGGATGACGACTTCGGCACCGTAGATGAGGAAGAAGGGCGTGACGCCGGTTGACTTGTTTGGAGTCGTGCACAGACTCCAGAGGACGGCTGGCAGCTCGTCGAGCCAGCAGCCAGCCGAGCGCTCCAGAGGCTCGATCAACCGAGGCTTGATGTCGAACAGGATGAGGCCGTTTACTCACTCCACTTGGCCGTTTGACTGCGGATGGGCGACGGACGCTAGGTCCAATTGGATACCCTGTGTTGCACAGAAACGGGCCAAGGCGCCTTTGGCAAAATTTGTGCCATTGTCGGTGATGCTGCTGCATGGTATGCCGTACCGAATTGTGATATCGGTGATGAAGGTCACGGCAGTCGGACCGTTCAGTTTCTTAATTGGCTTCACTTCCACCCACTTGGTGAACTTGTCCACTGCGACAAGTAGGTGAGTTAAACCACCTCGTGCTGTCTTGAATGGTCCCACCATGTCTAGACCCCACACTGCGAAAGGCCAGGCAATGGGGATGGTCTTGAGCGCAGAAGCCGGCTGGTGCGGCTTGGAGCTGAACTTCTGGAACCCTTTGCATTTTTGGACCAACTCCTTGGCCTCTTCCAAGGCAGTCAGCCAAAAGAAACCGTGCCGAAAAGCTTTGGCGACGAGTGCTCTTGAAGCCGCATGGTGGCCGCATTCACCTTGATGGATGTCTTTGAGGATCGCCTGGCCTTGCTCTGGCTCTACGCAGCACTGGTAGACACCAGTGACGCTGTGCCTGACCAGCTCTCTGTTGATTATGGTATAGGCTGCCGCCCGGCGTTGTACTTGCCGAGCTGAGGTCTCATCAGTTGGTAGCTCTTTGTTCACTAGGAATTTGAGGATGGGCTGGGCCCATGAGGGTGCTGCTATTTCTTCGACTACCAGAACTGCGACTTGGACGAGGGCGGCTGGGCTGGGAGGCGGCGGGCTAGAGTTGACAGCCGCTTGCTGGGCTGATGAAGTCCCCAGGCCGACTGGCGTGGTCCTTGGGCCAAGTTCTGGAATCTTCGAGTCCGTCACCGCTGTCCCCGGGCCGGGCTCGACTGTGGCAGCTTTGGAGTCGCCCGCCAAAGTCCACGTTCCGACTGCCGGAGCTCTGGAGTCGGATGCGCCGTCTTCGGGAGGAGCCGACATAAAAATGGAGTCTGATTCTGGTGAAGGCTTGACAGACGGCTTAAGGAGGCGTTGAAGGGCGACGCCAGATGGTATTGCTTGGCGGGTAGAGCCGATTCGTGCCAAGGCGTTTGCTTGGTCGTTGTCGTTTCTTGGCACATGGAGGAACTCGCACCCTTCGAAATACCCGCTGAGTTGCTGCACAAGGAAACGGTAGCTCGCCATGTTTGCGTCTTTCGCGTCCCAGTCGCCAGATGACTGCTGGACCACTAAGTCCGAGTCGCCATAACACAAGATCCAGTGGATGCCAAGTTCTTTGGCAAGCCGGAGCCCGTGAATGAGCGCCTCGTACTCGGCCACATTGTTGGAGGCGGCAAAATGGATTTGCAATGCATATTTGAGCTTGTCGCCTTTGGGAGAGGTGAGGACGACGCCGGCTCCCAAGACGGTGCGCATCTTGGAGTCGTTGAAGTGCATCTGGAGTCAGGCGCTGGAGGCAGGCACTGGGTCTTCGCCCAGTCGACGAGGAAGTCGGCCAGTGCTTGTGATTTGATAGCGGTGCGGGGCTGGTAGTAGATGGTGTAAGGAGCCAGCTCTATGGCCCACTTGGCCACTCGACCAAAGGCATCTTGGCTACCGATGATCTCGGCCAGTGGAGCCATGCAGACCATTGTGATTGGATGCTCTTGGAAGTAAGGCCTCAATTTCTTGGCGGCAAAGTGCACGCCATAGCACATCTTCTGGTAGTGGGGGTAGTTCTGCTTGGAGGTCGACAGTACCTCGCTCAAGTAATATACTGGTCTCTGGACAGGTAGCGCTTTGCCTTCCTCCTTGCGCTCTACTACACTGACTGTGCTGCCTACTCGGCTGGTGGCGGCGATGTACAAGAGCATGGATTCCTTGGGAGTCAGAGCTGCCAGGACGGGTGGAGTAGTCAGCATCCTCTTCAACTGGTGAAAAGCTTCGTCCGTCTTATGGTTCCACTCGAAAAAAGTGGTCTTCTTCATGAGTTGGTATAAGGGGAGAGCTTTCTCGCCCAGCCGACTGATAAATCGGCTGATGGACGCCAAGCAGCCGGTGAACTTCTGCACATCCAGCAGTCGGCTGGGTACCTCCATTCTCTCGATGGCCTTGATTTTTACTGGGTTGCATTCTATGCCGCGTTCAGAGACCAGTAAACCTAGCAGCTGGCCGGCTGGTACTCCGAAGACACACTTCTCGGGGTTAAGCTTGATCTGGAACCGGCGCAGGTTCTCAAAGGTCTCCTTGAGGTCTTCCAGTAGTGTTTCGCGCTTTTCCATCTTCACCACCACGTCGTCCACGTAAATGTGGGCATTCCTGCCGAGCTTCTTGAGGAGACACTTTTGCATGCAATGCTGAAAGGTGGCGCCGGCATTTCTCAAGCCGAACGTCATGGTGAGGTAGCAGAATGCTCCAAACGGCATGATGAAGGCGGTCTTCAATCTGTCAGCCGGGTTCAGCTTGATCTGGTGATATCCCGAGTATGCATCCAAGAAACTCAACAACTCGCATCCGGCTGTGGAGTCTATCACCTGATCAATTCTTGGTAGAGCAAATGGGTCCTTGGGGCAGGCCTTGTTGAGGCTCGTGTAGTCAATACACACTCGCCATTGCTTGTTCTTCTTTAGCACCAGGACCAGATTTGCCAGCCACTCCAGGAAGAAAACTTCCATAATGAAGCCGGCTGCTAGGAGCCGGGCTATATCTTCTCCGACAACTCTTCTCTTCTCTTCTGATAAGCGGCGCAGGGGCTGCCTGACCGGCTTTGCATCAGATCGGACATGTAATTTGTGCTCGGCGAAATCCGTCGGTACACCTGGCATGTCTTTGGGAGACCATGCGAAGATGTCCCGATTCTCACGGAGGAAATCGACGGGCTCGCCTTCCTATTTGCTGTCGAGGTTTGCACCTATGACAGCGTACCTCTCCGGGTGCTCCGGATCCAAAGGTATCTTCTTCGTCTCTTTGGCCGGCTTGAACGAACCTTCGGCTTCCGACTCCTTCGGGTCGGGCGATATCTCCGGCTGCTTGCCGGCCATCGCCACAACTCGTTCAAGGATCCGCTTCTCGGCTGCAATCACCAGGGACTTGGCCAGCCGACTGCTCTCGGCCGCGCAAGCGGACGACTTCCGGTAGTCGCCGGCCACAGTCAGAATTCCCCTGGAACTGGGCATCTTCATCTTGAGGTAGGCGTAGTGGGGGACCGCCATGAACTTGGCCAAGGCGGGTCAGCCAAGCAGCGCATGGTATGGGCTCTCAAGGTCCACCACCTCAAATCAAACATGCTCTCTTCGGAAGTGGTCTTTGTCCCCAAAGAGGACGTCAATCAGGATCTTGCCGATTTGTGAGCAGGAAAGCCCAGGAATGATGCCGTGGAACACAGTCCGGCTGTTCTGAAGCTGTCTCTGCTTGATTCCTAACTTCTCCATGGTGTCCTTGTACAGGATATTGATGCTGCTGCCCCCGTCTATCAGAACTCACGAAAAACGCGCTGCCTGTTTGTTCGTGGAAAAGGTGGCGTCTAGGACCAAGGCGTAGGAGCCCGGACTCGGCATCACTTCTGGGTGGTCAGCCCTGCTCCAGCTGACGGGCCTCTCAGACCAGTGCATGAACTCTAGCGTCTTTGAGGCTACTGCGTTCACCTCTTGTCGTTGCAGCCGCCTGCTGCGTCGATCATCAGACATACTGGTGAACACCACATAGGCTCCATGCTCTTCAGGGTACTCGTCTTGTACTGCGCCGACTGGCCTAACTGCCGGCTGCTGGGGCAGAGGCGGAGGCGGCTGCCCAGCAGGCGGGGGTGGCAGGAGGCCGTCTCCCTTGGCGATCCTGGTGAGCCAGTGGCACTTCCGGGTGGTGTGGTTTGACGGCTTCGCACCGCTGTGGAACTTACATGGTCCATCCAAGGTCTGCTCATAGGAGAAGGCCGGCAACCAGTTTGGCTTGCCGCCTTTCTGTCGCTTGGGCGGAGGCTGCTCTTCTGGCTACTGGGCTTCAACAGTCGCGACCTGCCGGCTGCCGGAAGTCGGCTGCAAGGCCTTGCGCTTGTTGTCGCCCTGCTGTTGTCGCCGGCTGGCATCTGCCGCCGGAATTCTTGGAGCTTGAGGAGCCACTTTGTCGGTCGTGCTGATTTGGATTTCCACCTTCATGGAGGAGTCGGCTGTAGCGTACTTGTCTGCTATGGTCAGCAGCTCGTCGAGGGTTTCTGGCTCGTCGCAGAGGAGCTTGTTCTTGAGGAGGGTGCCTTCTCAGCACCCGGCTGTGAAGTACTCGATGGCCTGCACCTTGTGCACGCCCTCGCAGGAGTTTCGGAGCTCAGCCCAACGCGTGAGGTAGTCGCGAGTCGACTCGTCAGGGCCTTGCACACACAAGGAGAGCTGACGAGGCTTGGGAGGACGCTTGTACGTGCTGGTGAAGTTGCGGATGAATGCTTCGGTGAAGTCGACCCAGCTGTTGATGCTGCGGGGCTTCAGGCTGTTCAGCCATGTCCGGGCCGTGCCCTGGAGCATGAGCGGAACGTACTTTACGGTGACACGCTTGTTGCCGTTTGCTATGCTGACAACCGTGGAGTAGTCGACCAGCCACTCTTCTGGCTTCACGGAGCCGGTATACTTGGACGTGTCTCTTGGGAGCGTGAACCCTGTGGGAAAGGGCTCGTCCCGAATGCGGGGCCCGAAACAAGGCGGACCCAGCTCGTATTCTTCTTCCAGCGCCAGGGACCGGTGAAGTCGGTCGATCCGGTGGCGGGCGTCATTTTCTCCAACTCCCTCTCGGCGGCCAAGGCGGTCACCGAGAGTCGGATGGTCAACAGGCGGTGAGGAGACTCGCCTCTCCTTGCGGGGAGGGGGAGGCGGACAGTCGTCCCGTCGTTCCACTGCTCTCGGGCGGCCGTCTCGGTCGCGCTCTATGGTAATCCGAGTCCGACTGTGGCTGACAGCCGGCTCCTTGTCCTTCCTTCCTTGGGCACCTCCAGTCAGCATCCAAGATGTCATGCCCTGATCTCGGTGCGGGTCGTCGTTTGGCCGCTGCGGCGCCTCCATGCGGTAGCCGGCCTCGTTCTACGCGGCGGCCGCGTCGAGGAGCCGCTGGACTCGCTCCATCATGAGGCGGCGCTCTTCGCCCTTGAAATTATCCAGCTCATCTGCCGCTGCCTGGGCGGCTCGGATGTTCTCCGCTGGCGTGGCATACATGGGGCGGCTAGCCCCAAACAGGCTGGCGATGGCTACACCGCGCTGCTGAACCGCGCCAAGGCGGATGGGCCCTACCGGGGCCGGCGAGCCACCAACAGCGTGATCCATCTCCCGCTGGTAAGCTTCTGACAAGCGTCTCATGCTGGCCAGCTTCTTCGTGCCTTCAACAAGCTGAAGGCGGCGCGCTTCTAACGTCTCTGCGTCAGCATCTTCCGGAATAGGCGCAGCTAGGTCTTGCAGCGCCGCGCCGAGTGAGTCGGGTGCCCCTTCGCCAGGGAACTCGTCATGACTGATGACCAGCGCCTCAGTGACGGTGCTTCCGTCGCTCTCCGCGTGGGGGAGAGGTTCGTCGTAGACCACCACGTTGGTGGGGAACGCGTCGACCGACGCGGTGTCGGAGTCGACCAGCATCGGGTCGGTGGAGCCTACAGACTCCAAGTCTACGGCAGGCTCGCCGGAAACGTGAAGTTGATCGAGGAGGCCCACGAGGAGGTTTTCGGGGCCGCCTGCGCCTGCGTCGGACGCAGGTTCCTCGGAGAGGCGGATCTCGCCGACAAGTTCGGCAAAGGAGCTGGCTGCGCAGGCGATCTCAACGCCGTGTAGCGCGTCGGCGCAAACTTCGTCTGGCGTGCCTGGCTGGCTGCTCTCGCCAGGGAGGAAAAGGGTTCCCGTCCAGAACAGATCTCCGGACGGCGGTGCACCAGGCCCCACGGTGGGCGCCAAATGTCGGGGGTTTGGTGCGACATATGCCAACGGATGGCTTATCATGGTGGGGGCGAGTAGAACATCGCCGGTGCCTGGAAACGGGATGAGGCAAAGACATGCACGCCGGCGGATCTTACCCAGCTTCGGGGCTCTCCGGGGAGATAAAACCCCTACTGCTGCTCTGCGGGGTCTCCGCATGATCACTATGGTCAAGCGTTTACACGGTTGCTCCTTGAGCTGTTTCGGGTGGTAGAAGAGGGCAAGGCTAGCTCTCTCCTTCTATCTGGTATTGTCTAGTGCTACTGGGTTCCAACCCTTTGCATGGGTGCCCTGGGGGGTTTATATAGGCCTACCCCCTAGGGGTACAATGGTAATTCGACTGGGTGCGGGCCCAGCCATCAGTGCCTCTGACCTCCGACTTCTCCGCCGACTGGTCTGGTACGGAGCCGACAGGCCGCGTCTGCCGCGGGCGGGTCTTGCTGACTGCTGATTACTGTAGCCGTGCTCCTGATGATGCAGGCTTGGTCATGGGGTCATGGCAACAGCCCTGCCTCCTGGTGGGCGATCACTGTGGCCACTCCCCATCTCTTCTTGATTAATGGCGTGTGGGCCCCAGGGGAGGGCTCGGCCGACTCCCCCGGGCCGATTCCCGATGGGTCCAACTGGCGGTTCTCCCGCCGTCTCCCGAGGTCTCACCGACTGGCGGGCCCCGCTGCCTCCAGGCCGTACAGACAAGCCATCGTGGGCGCAGGACCCGGTACAGTGGTGCTGATGTCAGGGCCGACCGGGCAACAGTGCCACGCCGCAGGGAGATCTTCCCAAGTACAGCGTGCTGTAGCCATGCCTGCCCTTGGTAAGGGGCGGGGAGTGGGCTTCACTGTAGCCACGCCCCTGCCCCGTCCCCTTCGATGAGGTCACGGTTTGTTGGAGTCACCGGCCGACTCCCCAAAACCGGCTTTTCTGGAAGTCGTCCCTGGGACTCGGTCGTGGGCGGGCAGTCGGCCGCCTTGCCGTAGACTCCCCAGGAAGCGGCTCTTCGCCCTGTGGTCTTGAGGGGCGCAGCCTGCCCTGATGTCTTGAACGGTTATGGGGCACGGGTTGGCTTACCCGTGGCCCATTACTCTGACAGGAAGCTGCTTTTTAAGAAGCAGAAATCGTGGCCAAGGTCCTCAGATGACACTGGCCTCGACTGCAACCATCCATCCTCCAAGGTAAATTCTAAAAACTCCGAACACCAATAGGCTTCAACAACCCGAGGGAGAGGTGCTAAGTAGTCCATCCCCTTACAGGTCTAGATTAAAAAGGCGGAGTAGATCCGGTGTCTGGCTCTGCTCCTCGAAGACCCAGCCAATCCTCTTTTAATGAGGATGTTGGTCCTGGAGCCATACCAGGCGCCGACAAAGAAGGACAAGAAGAATAAAAGGGAGGAGAGCACTTCAGACGCAATGTCTGGAGATGCTGATGCCCAGTCCTCTCATGAGGGTGATGGCGACGACGAGGAGGAGGAGGAGGAGGAGGAAGAAGATGATCCTCCCCGCAAGGGTAAAAAGAGAGCGGCCTCCGAAGACCTGTGTCGGTGTACAAAAGTAGGGGTCCTTTTTGTACCCTTTTACTTGTGCGCGGGCAGTCGTAGCCACAAGCCTGCGGCCGCACTTGGCGGGACAGGAGAGGAAGCAAAGACCCAAGATTACCAGAGCCGTGCTTGAGGCTAGAGGCATGAAAAGCAGAGGGGGAGGTGAAACTCCCACTACAAGGCCCTTGCCGGGGTGGCCTTCACGTCCCCGACAAGAGCCTTGCCGGTGCGACTTGCCCAACACCAACAAGGCCGCCACCCTTGAGTCTAAGAGTCCCGACGCCATCAACCACATCGGAACCAAGGCTTGGGAGGCGCCTCCATGCTGGCATGCCCATCTTTTTGAAGACAAATGGCCTACGAGGCCTAGATAGGAACCAAGAAACAAGACAACAACAACGCTCCTTGCCGAGGATGCCCACGAGGCCCCAGCAAGGCTCCTGCCAAAGATACCCATGAGGCCCCGGCAAGCCTCTTGCCAAGGGTGTCCACAAGGCCCCGGTAAGACCCTTGCCAGGAACATCAGCAAGACCGTGACAGGGCCTTGCCGCCCCGTCGCCGCCCTAGCTCAGTGGCCGACCCACCAACTAAGCAGGTACCCACGTGGCAGTATGTGGCTCCTAAGCCAACTAGTAAAGCACCTACGTGGTGGCATGCAGATCTTCGTGAAGATCCTGCCACCACACCAGCTTAGCAGCCTGCCATCCTACATGGCGCTGCATGCCTCATTGGCCTGGACGCATGTCGGAGCAAGGCAAAGCGACGACAGACAGGACGGGCTTCGTTGCCATCCCCGATAAAGCAAGAGGACACCTAAGTAGCGTATTTAATGCATTTTATCCTGTGATGTCAGGCGATAAACTCGACTACTGTACAACTTTCCGCCTCCTGTGTGCCACTGTGGCAGCCCCTTTGACTATAAAAGGAGGCTTGCGGCGTACTGTGAGGGGATTCGGACTTTTTGGACCCTGCACACTTTGTAGCTAGTCCAAGAACTCCAGATAAACACAAACTAGCAAGAGTAGGGTATTACGCACGATTTGTGGCGCAAACCTAGATAAACCGCCCCCTCCCCCCCGCGTTGATCTTCTAAACCCGCTCTTTTTACAGCCCCGCGCCCCAGCAACCATAGTAGGGATTCCCTGTGATCCCATCGGTGTTGTTCCTGAGCCCCGACATCTTTGGTGTGCCAGGTAGGGGGTGCAAGCTGTGAAAATCTGGTTTTGAATTCAACCTATCAACTCCCTCATCATGGTGCCCCGAGAAGAGAAGGCGACATCAATCAGCCGCACGCTGGTGCCATCCGCGATAGCAACAATCAGCTGCGTGGCCGCAAAAAGCTAAGTCACGCAAAACTTTGAGTAATTCCGTTTTCTTTTATAGAGTTATTTTCCTCGAAAGATCTCGCTCTTGGTATGGAAAACCTGCACGCGATGGGACCCTCCCGGTATTGGCAACGCCCTTGTTCTGTTTTGAGTTCGCTCAACAATTCGAGCGGCCGCGTTGAGATCGGCAGGGTGTCCTATCCGCTATTGGCAACGCCCTTGTCCTGTTTCGAGTCCGCTCAACAGTTCAAGCGGTTGCGCTGAGAGCGGTATGGTGGTTCACCCGGCAGCGAGCGCACCTGGCAGGCCGCTAAGGATCCATCCTCAAAGCGCCGTGGCTTGGGCTTACGCACCCGCAAGCCTGTCCAACTAAGCATAGGGCGTACATACCAAGAAAAATCGAACAGGAAAATAGCATGCGTCGTTTTAAAAAGTACTGCAGAGTTATATTACATCAATTGTTGTTGCGGTTCTAACTTAAGATAAAATCGTCTTGGTCATGAACTCATAGCGGCAAAGAGAAACGGGATGCCTAGTCTCGGCGCTGGCCCTCCATCCACCGGACCCCGTCGACGCGCTTGATGATGCGCTCGATATGCTCCTTGAGCGCCGCAAGGTCCACATCCTCCGGCAAGCTCTCCAGCGAGGCGGCGAAGTCGATGTTGTGGTTCCAGTATGCCACCTTGGTAAGGACCTTGGTCAAGGAACCCGGCGTAACTTTCGGGCCTCATTGGCCAGAGAGGTCGCTCGGTTGGAACGGAACTACTCCAGGGCTCCAAGGACGCCCTCGAAGAATAGAGTCAGCCTGGCATTGGGACACACGTTCGGCTCGTAGGAGTACATGACATTCGGCATCCCCATGGCGGCTAGATTCATGGTGATCCTGTCGGCGACGTCGATGAGGCGGCTGATCCAAAGGTTTATGCCCTCCGCGTACTCCTTATGTTCAGCGGCATCATTCCTCCGCAGTTGCTTCTCATCCTCCAGGACCTTGTTCAGAGTCTCCTCACGAGCCCCGGCCTCCAAAAGCTTCCCCTCCAAGCCGTCCAGCTTCAACTTCAGATCGTTGATGGAGTCGTTGGCCTGGGAGAGCAGCTTGGCGTTGTCAAAGACTGCGGCCTGGGCATCCGCCAAAGAATGGTTGGCCGTGTCCCTCTCATTCGTCAGCTCTGAGGGCACCTTCTTCAGCTCCTCCCGCTCCAGCTCCAGCACCTTCACCTTGTCGGCATGGACCAGGGCCTAAGCATTGAGTGCCTCTTTGTGCCTCTGTTCCAGCTCCAGGGTCCACTGCATGACGAGCTTCTCGACCCCCTCGTCCTTGCCACTGAGTGTGGCGGCGAGCGCCTCTTCACGGGCGGCAAGGTCCTCCTCCTGGGAGTTCAGCAAAGCCTGGTGCTGTTGCTGAGCAACCTCGTCCTTGGCGGCCTATTCCTTTGCCACCTCCTGGGCCTTCTCGATGTCAGCCCGCTTCGAAATGAGCTCCTGTTTGCGCTCAGCTAGCAAACCATGGGCAACCCTCAGTTTTCTTCAGCCTCGCGGAACCAGGCATGCGTCTCAGCGATGCGCTCCTCAAGATCTGCCCCCGCTGTCACAGCCCTAGAATTGGTTGTAACTAGCTGCACAAGCATTCATGCATCATGTATATATTTCTGAAAGTTGAATTGGGGGAAGTGGAAAGCCTCAGAAATCTTTTCTAAAAATGATCAACATTAAAAATTGTTTCAAATAAACCCAAGAAAATGTTCCTGTTCATTTCTGGAAATATTGGCAAGAGGTAAAATTCAAACCAATATTTTTGGAATCTCAGAGATATTTATTTTGGGCCTTTGAATTAATTAAATAACTATTTGCATTGGATATATATACTTTATATAATTAATATATGTCCAATAATCCTGGAACATTTTATGTGGTTTGGGATATTTTAATTCTAGTCACATATTTATTTTCAGGATTTTATAAAATGATTTAGTATTTTAATTAAATCAAAACAAAATAACATAAATAGAAAACAAAAACAGAATTAAGAGAGAGAGAGAGAGAGTAATCTCACCTGCAGCCCACCTGGCCGGCCCAGCTGGCAGCCCAGCCAACTGGCCCAGCCCACCGAGGGCACGGGTGTCTTCTTCCTCCTGCCAGAAGGCAGAGGAGAAGACAGCCACGGCGCCGCGGCGTGCCACACCGGCAGCTGCCTGCCTGGCTGCCCCCTCGTCACCTTGGACATCCCCAATGCCGCCACGCACGCCCCTGGAACCCCTCGCACTCTCCCTCGCTCATCCCCCTCCTCCATTTCTCTTACTCGCAACCGCCGAGCATAGCCATCGCCGCCGACGCGCACCGCCGTGGACACCGGCCACCCCACGCCTCACCAACGCGCTCAGAGGCTCCGCCTCGACCCCCTCTTCCTCCTCACCGAGCCACGCCCCGCGGGAGCCCCTACAACGCCGCCATCAGCTTCGTCTTCTTCCTCGGACTCCGACGGCTGCCGTCCTCGATTCTCCATCGTCAGGACCTCCCTCGAGCCGCTGAGCCTACCAGTCGATCCGCTGTGAGCCCCTACTGCTTCTTCTGTGCTCGCCCCCCCTGTTCCCGTCCCCTAGCTCCATTTCTCATCGCGGCCGAAAGCTTCTCGCCGCCGGCCATGGCGTAGCCGTGGCCATAGCTGCGCACGCTCACAACGGAGCGCCTCATCGCGCTCAGAAAGCCCCCAGGAGGCCAACGCAGCCGCTAGCCGGCCCCCTAGTGCATCGCAGCCTCGTGCCCGCATGTTCCTGAACTCCGGCCGCCGCAAAAGTTGCCGCCGTCGTCGATTTAGTCAACCCCGGCGCGAGGTGTTGCCACCGCTGGATGCGCGAGTCTCCCAGCTCGCCATAGCCGCAAACCACGAGCGAAACGATGCTCTGTAGCTCCGTCCCGAGCATCTTCGGTGAGCCACCGCCGTGCTTTTGGTCGCCGGCGTCGACCGCTGACGTGGTCGCTTAATTAAGACTAATCACCACTAATCCCTCCCTAACAGACGCTGACAGACGGGCCCCACCCGTTAGTTAACCACAAGGTTATACCCTGTTTAATTTAAGCTAATGACCGTGGCCCCACCGTTCAGTTTGACCTGGCCACATCACCGTTGACCTGGTCCCACACGTCAGCCACAGAAACCAGCCCTGGGTCACTGACCAGTGGGCCCCACTGGTTAGGTTTTACCCGGACCTGCCCTGTTGACTTGGTGACATCATCATGACGTCAGGCTGACGCAGTAATCCTTTTTCTGGAATTTAAATAAATCTTAAATGATTTATTTATTTCAGAAAATGTCCAAAACTTCTAAAAATCATAGAAAATCAACCGTAACTCCAAATGAAATAAATTATACATGAAAAATTATCAGAAAAATTCAAGGAATCCATCTGTACAATTTTCATGCATGTTAGAAAACCTTTAGGCCACTGTTTAGGACAAATCAAATGAATGTTATTTAAATAACCACATGTGGAGTTTGAATTTGAACCTAGTGTTCAAACCAACTCCATTTAACTTGTTGCTAGTTGCATTAGGCCAACCAACAGCATATTGCCATGTCATGATCATGCATCATATTGTTGCATCACATTGATTGTGTTCTTCCTTGTTTGCCGGTATTTGTCCCCTCTCGATAGATGTGGTACCGACGCTGTGATCGTTGACACTGATGAAGACCCAATGTTATCTTCACAAGTGTCAGGCAAGCAAAACCCCCTTGTTCATTCCGATACAAACCCACTCTCTCGCTCCTGCTCTCTTTTACTGCATTAGGACAACAACGATCATCTGCTACTTGTTGCGGTAGTTGAACCCCTTATCCTCTGCATGACCTGTTATTGCCACAGTAAATAGATGAAACCCACTAGCGTGAGTAGGAGTTGTTTGAGCCCTGATGTGCCTACTCATTCATGCTTATTTGTCATGCCTACTACTGCTTAGAGTTGAGTCAGGTCTGATTCATCGGGGATGAATTGGAACAGTGATGAACATGTCCTACTATGTGTGAGCTAAGTGTGTGAACATGATTTGGTAAAGGTAGCGGTGAGAGGCCATGTAGGAGTACATGGTGGGTTGTCTCATTGAAACCGTCCTTAGGAACTGAGTTCTGTGTTTGTGATCCATGAAACAGTTACTACCACGCATTGGGCCCGAAACCAATGGACCCTCTCGGCTTCTTGATCACCCTTGTCCTCTGTCCAGGAGTTGCAACTAGTTTCTGGTGTTTGTAGATTATGTGTTGGCGGCCGTGCGTAGCGCTGACCCTAGGGGTGGGCTATGTTGCGGTAGATACACCATGGCACGGTGTACCGGGCGCCCGTTTGGTGTCTCGGGAACCCTGTTCACATCGTTCGGGGCCGTATGTGGAAACCTCGGCCGGACTCCCTGCGGATGGAACCTGGATAGGCGCTAAACCTGGACTAGAGACTTGAGTGTTTAGGTAGGCCATGGCCGACACCCTCGTTGGGCTTCCGCTTGAAGGTTGCCGAGTACATGTCGTGTAAACGGCGGTAAGTGGTGAGAGCGTGTGTGAAGAAGTACACCCCTGCAGGGTTAACATCATCTATTCGAATAGCCGTGTCCGCGGTAATGGACTTCTGGGTTGCCTATAATAGTTCATAGACAAGTGAAAGTGGATACTTTAAAATGCGCAAGATAAGTGTGAGTGCTATGGATGGCCTTCTCGTAGGGAGACGGGAGCGGATCCATAGTGGTGTATTGAATGGTGAATATGTGGACTCGTGTGCGCCACCTCAAAAGAGTTGCTTGCAGTCGTAGTTCAGGTTAGCCACTGAGTCAAAGCTGGCTTGCTGCAGTTAAACTACACCACCCCCTTGTTGGTACCGATGCATATGTACTTTAGTACTGATGTAAGTCTTGCTGAGTACCTTTGTACTCACATTTGCTTAATTTATGTTTTGTAGAGAGATTTCAGTCTTGCTAGTAGTTCCGTGTGGACTTCGACGTTTAGCTTGATACCTCAGCTACGATCTTGTGCCCTTGGCAGGATCTGGTAGATAGTCAGGCTTCTCAGCCTTCTTCATTTGTAGTTGTCTATACTCAGACAAGTTAAGCTTCCGCATGTGCTTGTTGCTTGTATGCTCTGTGTGTTGGGTCATAAGACCCATGTTTGTAATATCTCGCTCCTCGGAGCCTAATGAATAAATACTTTAAGTCGTAGAGTTATGTTGTGATGCCATGTTGTATTTACACATATCGAGCATATTGTGTGTATGATTGAAATGCTTGGTATGTGTGGGATCCGACAATCTAGTTGTTATCCTTGGCAGCCTCTCTTATGGGGAAATGTAGTCCAGTGCTTCCTTGAGCCATAGTAGTCCGCTACAGCCCGGTTCACCGGAGTCCTGCTAGCCCAGCACTACTGCTCAGATCACTTGACTGGCCGGCATGTGTTTCACTTCGTTCCTGTGTCTGTCCCTTCGGGGAAATGTCACGCGGTGACATCCAGAGTCCTGCCTAGCCTGCTACAGCCCGGGTTCCCGGAGTCCTGTTAGCCCAGTGCTACAGCCCGGATTCACACGCTGCTGACCAACATGCTCGATGTGATTCATGTATACCTGTCCCCATAGGTTAGTGCCGCTTTGGGTTCACGACTAGCCATGTCGGCCCGGGTTCTCTGTCATATGGATGCTAGCAGCATTATCATATACGTGAGCCAAAAGGCGCAAACGGTCCCGGGCCATGGTAAGGCGACACCCGTGGGAATACCGTGCGTGAGGCCGCAAAGTGATATGAGGTGTTACCGGCTAGATCGATGTGACTTGGAATCGGGGTCCCGACAGCTTTGGTATCAGAGCCTGACTGCCTGTAGGATTACCAAGCCAAACTGGTCGAAGTCGAGTCTAGAAATGCTTTAGCTATGTAAGGGAATTGTTTGTGGAAGGGAACGTAAGGCTCTTTTTACTCCTTTACCTTATGTCCTTCTGATCTGATTCACCCTCTTCTTTTCTACGGGGATTAAGAACTAGGCCTTCTCATCTATCTATGAGGATGACGTGTTACTAAACCGTAGTTGCCTAGGATTGTTGAGTTCAAGCCTTAGTTCAGTTCCTACTACTTCCATATATTCATAACTGGCCTCAGAACCTTGATATTGTGATGTTGAGTGGTTATGCCACCATTTTTGCAGAATGTCTCATATCTTTTCGAGCATTTATAGCCGTTATGTTGTCCGAGTCATGCCAGGTCTCTACACAGTCTGATGCATTTGTAAACCCTTTCCTTCGGTTCTCGATGTCCTTTTGGGCCAGTTTAATCACACTAATCGGTGAGTTGAGGTACTCTATTGCCTCGACATATATGTTGGAGCTATTACTATGACCCTAGGTGTTTTAGTGAGTCACCTAGTGATCTAGCCATGTTTTGTATCCCCAGTGTGTGATTCTGGCCATTATTCTCAAAAGCATCCCGTGATGCCATGTAGTGGTAGGTATTCTATTCATGGGTTCTTGAACCCGAGATTCACCCTACTTACCTCATGTTGATAGTGTTTGATAGTTCCTTTAGGATATTAGTAACCCTTGCGATAGTCCTCGAGGTCTGTGGTATATCGTTCTTCCAATACCATGAGCCAATATGGCAGTAGTTATTTGAACCAAAAGATCACAATCAGAGTACTCTTGAGGAGTTCTCCATTCATAATTGTGACTCTGCCAGTCCTACCTCTCTGCATGGGTTATCCAGAAGAAACATGTCGAACTTGGTTCGACGTACTAATCTATGCATCCACAACTCAGAAAGTTATATGTTCCTCGAGTTGTTCCTCTTCAGTTGTATCCCGACCATCTTCTATCAATTGATAGTCAAGTGTATGTGTGCATTTGTGCTCATCGATGCCTATTATTCTTGTGGTCCGTCAAGCCATTCTATTCCGGAATGACTAGGAGAAACAAACTCCAGTACCTCATCCATCTCTGGGATTGGGTCAAAGCAGTTGTATTCCGCAGATCAGAATGCCAATCCAGCTTCTGTTCTGTTCTACCTTGGAGTGTTGCCTCCTTATGTCAGGAGAGTCATGAGAATTGCACCTTCTCTTATGAATTATTGACGCAGTGATACTTCTTGCCATCATTGTTCATTCCTTGGTTCCTGTGTTATTGTAACCGGAATGCCGGCAAGTGAGTCGTGATGTGTGAAATCAATACTCCTAGCAACCGCGTTGCTTGGTAGTTAATGGGCATTAACATCATCCTTAGCGTGTTGGTTATTGAATCACCATCCTAGGACTGATCGTGCTACCTAGCCCATTTTTGTTGGGGCACCCTTCGATCAATGAGTTAGGATTGTGTCAATCCCTCACTCTTTTGATCATATCATCTTGCCCTGAAAAGCAAGGTTGATCTCGAGCTTAGTAACATATCGGTGGTTCATGATTTTCCGAATATCTTCTCGGAAGTATTACCTGGTTGTCACCTGACCGTTATGTTGAGCTCATGATCAAGCTGGTTTCTTGTAAACCACCCCTTCTCCAAGAATCTGTGTTGGATACCCCTGAGCTAGTTGGTTAAGCTGAACAGTAACTTGGAGAGTTGGAAGATAAAAGGCTTTGCCGAATTTGGTTCTTCCTGAAGGGATATCTTTGTGTTGCGTATGTGTTGAAGAAAGATGATATCTTCACCAATTGGTCCTCGTGATCAGTTGTTGGATCTATTGTCTTGTCAAAACTTTGACTTGAGTATGGGCTATCGTCAAATCAAATCAGAACCAACGATGTTCGTAATGTTGTCTTACCCGTGGTTGATCCCTTCAGCATACACCATTACCTCTTTTGGTCGGACCAATACTATCATCGTGTTCACATGATGGTGGAAGTCCAGTGATATGGAAATTCCGATGAGTTGTTGTTGAGCCCATCAACAGCATTTTGTCTCCCCCATGATTCATGTTGAACATCAACCTAGTGTTGAAAACTTGTAAGCAATGCCTTCGTGTCCCGTTCATGAAGTATATGTTGGATGGAAGAAGTGACTTCCTCGAATTCATGTGCACTTGGTGCAAGTTGCCGCCGTGAGTTTGAGAAAGATTGTTTTGTTTCCCTTGGAATCATCCCAAATCAGTCATGCATACGTGCGAAGTATTCTATGGTTTGGTAGATTAATTACCTCCACTCCATATGTGTTCCTAGCACACCAAGCCACTGATTGACTTGTTCAAGGAAAAGAAGTCTATGCTTGGGATCTAATCCATGGACTTGCGTAAGACTTCAAAATCCTTGATGATGGTTCCCCACCTGAACTCGATAGTGTGTTGTTATAAGACTACTACATGGTCATGCTCGTCTTGGATAGCATGTTCACAGGGTTGTAGCAGAACCAGCTCATGTTTTGGAGCTTGCTATCGCAGTTCATTCCCCGAGAATCTCGCAACGTCATCTCGTCAAATTGTGTTGCAAACTCTCATTTTTCTTCTAGACTGGATGGGTCTGGAATATCCTAACACCAACCAGATCTGAATCTCAGGTAGATATGATGGTTGGAACGTACTCCAAGAACTATAATGTTGGTCTCTCTGTAACCGGTAACGTGGATGTCGTGGCCAACACACCTAGCCGGAAAGCCTATTATTGTAGTATCTTGTTTGAGGAAGTTGGTCACCTCCCCATAAGGATTTCGTAGGATTTACTCCAGAAGTTGTTCCTTATGGATCTATTGTATTCCGAAGTCCGACCACTACTTGGTGGCTATGCCGATGCTTTAAAGCATGACCGTGGTAACCAGTACATCAAGGAGAACATTAGAAGCGGAGAGCTAAATTTCTCTCGGTCGATTATCCAAATTTTGTTTCCTTGGCCTCGCTAAGGTGAAATCTGAGAAAGTGTTATCTTCCTTTGCATCGGCATCATCCATCACCATTCATCATGGTAGTATGTTGTGTTGCCAGGATCCTTGACACGGATATTGGTAAAACCTTGACGAATATGGAGATACTCAAGTTCTTGAGAGCACGCGCAAGCACCAGGTTTTACCGTTGGCGTTGACCGAGATTTGCCTCCAGTTTCCTCGGTTAGGTTATAACCTTTTCAAACAGTGGACTCACTCTCGACTGTTGAGCTCTTCCCCAGTTACCAGAATCATTCCCAACATTTGCATTTTGTTCCCAGCCTGCACCTCAGTAGTTGTTGTTCAGGATCATCTTCAAAAGTGGACTTACCATGGGTCTCATCCATTTCCGATGATAAGCAAAAATCATCCATTGTGTTGTCTTCAACAAGGTAGTCCACATCATCCATTCTAGTCGGGGTATGCCATCTCTTCGTACTCCGCCAAACGATTGTTGTGGTTTGCCTTAGGCTGGTTCAAAGAGTGTCAATGATCCGTGTATCAAAAGTAATTCTTTTTGCCACTTAAGGGAATATTTCTGCGAGTCACCTTCCTTAAGATGTCTCGCTATGGTATCATGGCAACCCAACCCCTCGCTACGTTGACACCGTTCACCACCCTCCTAGGTGTGGGAATTCCACTACTTACGTAAACCTTGTCATATGCTCATTTCCATCATTCTTGATGTGTGTATCGTGTCTCATCTCGACAGGTGTCGCTATGTCTCGTTCTGTGAGTTGATCGTCGGTTGCTCGATCTTCGAGAAGATCGACTCCTCTAGATTGTCCTTTTCTTCCCGTTGTCATGTTGGATGGAGTTCTCATAGCAAGACGTCGAGATCAAGGTGATGCAATGAATCAACATCCTTGAGAAAGACATCTGGATCATGAAGATTGTGATAGCTTGTGTCCCTCTGTCTTCTTACCTCACGTCTTGAATCTCAGGGCGACATTCTTGTTTAGTGGGGGCGAGTTGTCACAGCCCTAGAATTGGTTGTAACTAGTTGCACAAGCATTCATGCATCATGTATATATTTCTGAAAGTTGAATTGGGGGAAGTGGAAAGCCTTAGAAATCTTTTCTAAAAATGATTAACATTAAAAATTGTTTCAAATAAACCCAAGAAAATGTTCTTGTTCATTTCTGGAAATATTGGCAAGAGGTAAAATTCAAACCAATATTTTTGGAATCTCAGAGATATTTATTTTGGGCCTTTGAATTAATTAAATAACTATTTGCATTGGATATATATTCTTTATATAATTAATATATGTCCAATAATCCTGGAACATTTTATGTGGTTTGGGATATTTTAATTCTAGTCACATATTTATTTTCAGGATTTTATAAAATGATTTAGTATTTTAATTAAATCAAAACAAAATAACATAAATAGAAAGCAGAAACAGAATTAAGAGAGAGAGAGAGAGTAATCTCACCTGCAGCCCACCTGGCCGGCCCAGCTGGCAGCCCAGCCAACTGGCCCAGCCCATCGAGGGCAGGGGCGTCTTCTTCCTCCTGCCAGAAGGCAGAGGAGAAGATAGGCACGGCGCCGCGGCGTGCCACGCCGGCAGCTGCCTGCCTGGCTGCCCCCTCGTCGCCCTGGACATCCCCAACGCCGCCACGCACGCCCCTGGAACCCCTCGCACTCTCCCTCGCTCATCTCCCTCCCCCGTTTCTCTTACTCGCAACCGCCGAACGTAGCCGTCGCCGCCGACGCGCACCGCCGTGGCCACCGGCAACCCCACGCCTCACCGACGCGGTCAGAGGCTCCGCCTCGACCCCCTCTTCCTCCTCACCGAGCCACGCCCCGCGAGAGCCCCTACAACACCGCCATCAGCTCCGTCTTCTTCCTCGGACTCCGACGGCCGCCGTCCTCGATTCTCCGTCGTCAGGACCTCCCCCGAGCCGCTGAGCCTACCCGTCGATCCGCTGTGAGCCCCTGCTGCTTCTCCTGTGCTCGCCCCCTCCGTTCCCGTCCCCTAGCTCCATTTCTCATCGCGGCCGAAAGCTTCTCGCTGCCGGCCATGGCGTAGCCGTGGCCATAGTTGCGCATGCTCACAACGGACCGCCTCACTGCGCTCAGAAAGCCCCCAGGAGGCCAACGCAGCCGCTAGCCGGCCCCCTAGTGCATCGCAGCCTCGTGCCCGCATGTTCCCGAACTCCGGCCGCCGCAAAAGTTGCCGCCGCCGTCGATTTAGTCAACCCCGGCGCGATGTGTTGCCACCGCTGGATGCGCGAGTCTCCCAGCTCGCCGTAGCCGCAAACCACGAGCGAAACGATGCTCTGTAGCTCCGTCCCGAGCATCTCCAGCGAGCCACCGCCGTGCTTTTGGTCGCCGGCGTCGACCGCTGACGTGGTCGCTTAATTAAGACTAATCACCACAAATCCCTCCCTAACAGACGCTGACAGACGGCCCCCACCTGTTAGTTAACCACAGGGTTATACCCTGTTTAATTTAAGCTAATGACCGTGGCCCCACCGTTCAGTTTGACCTGGCCACGTCACCGTTGACCTGGTCCCACACGTCAGCCACAGAAACCAGCCCTGGGTCACTGACCAGTGGGCCCCACTGGTCAGGTTTTGACCCGGACCAGCCCTGTTGACTTGGTGACATCATCATGACGTCAGGCTGACGCAGTAATCCTTTTTCTGGAATTTAAATAAATCTTAAATGATTTATTTATTTCAGAAAATGTCCAAAACTTCTAAAAATCATAGAAAATCAACCGTAACTCCAAATGAAATAAATTATATATGAAAAATTATCAAAAAAATTCAAGGAATCCACCTGTACCATTTTCATGCATGTTAGAACAACTTAAGGCCACTGTTTAGGACAAATCAAATGAATGTTATTTAAATAACCACATGTGGAGTTTGAATTTGAACCTAGTGTTCAAACCAACTCCATTTAACTTGTTGCTAGTTGCATTAGGCCAACCAACAGCATATTGCCATGTCATGCTCATGCATCATATTGTTGCATCACATTGATTGTGTTCTTCCTTGTTTGCCAGTATTTGTCCCCTCTCGATAGACGTGGTACCGACGCTGTGATCGTGGACGCTGATGAAGACCCAATGTTATCTTCAGAAGTGCCAGGCAAGCAAAACCCCCTTGTTCATTCCGATACAAACCCACTCTCTCGCTCCTGCTCTCTTTTACTGCATTAGGATGACAACGATCATCTGCTACTTGTTGCGGTAGTTGAACCCCTTATCCTCTGCATGACTTGTCATTGCCATAGTAAATAGATGAAACCCACTAGCATGAGTAGGAGTTGTTTGAGCCCTGATGTGCCTACTCATTCATGCTTATTTGTCATGCCTGCTACTGCTTAGAGTTGAGTCAGGTCTGATTCATCGGGGATGAATTGGAACAGTGATGAACATGTCCTACTGTGTGTGAGCTAAGTGTGTGAACATGATTTGGTAAAGGTAGCGGTGAGAGGCCATGTAGGAGTACATGGTGGGTTGTCTCATTGAAACCGTCCTTAGGAACTGAGTTCTGTGTTTGTGATCCATGAAACAGTTACTACCACGCATTGGGCCTGAAACCAATGGACCCTCTCGGCTTCTTGATCACCCTTGTCCTCTGTCCAGGAGTTGCAACTAGTTTCTGGTGTTTGTAGGTTATGTGTTGGCGGCCGTGCGTAGCGCTGACCCTAGGGGTGGGCTATGTTGCGGTAGATACACCATGGCACGGTGTACCGGGCGCCCGTTTGGTGTCTCGGGAACCCTGTTCACATCGTTCGGGGCCGTACGTGGAAACCTCGGCCGGACTCGCTGCGGATGGAACCTGGATAGGTGATAAACCTGGACTAGAGACTTGAGTGTTTAGGTAGGCCGTGGTCGACACCCTCGTTGGGCTTCCACTTGAAGGTTGCCGAGTACATGTCGTGTAAACGGCGGTAAGTGGTGAGAGCGTGTGTGAAGAAGTACACCCCTGCAGGGTTAACATCATCTATTCGAATAGCCGTGTCCGCGGTAATGGACTTCTGGGTTGCCTATAACAGTTCATAGACAAGTGAAAGTGGATACTTTAAAATGCGCAAGATAAGTGTGAGTGCTATGGATGGCCTTCTCGTAGGGAGACGGGAGTTGATCCATAGTGGTGTATTGAATGGTGAATATGTGGACTCGTGTGCGCCACCTCAAAAGAGTTGCTTGCAGTCGTAGTTCAGGTTAGCCACTGAGTCAAAGCTGGCTTGCTGTAGTTAAACTCCACCACCCCCTTGTTGGTACCGATGCATATGTAGTTTAGTACTGATGTAAGTCTTGCTGAGTACCTTTGTACTCACATTTGCTTAATTTATGTTTTGTAGAGAGATTTCAGTCTTGCTAGTAGTTCCGTGTTGACTTCGACGTTTAGCTTGATACCTCAGCTACGATCTTGTGCCCTTGGTAGGATCTGGTAGATAGTTAGGCTTCTCAGCCTTCTTCATTTGTAGTTGTCTGTACTCAGACAAGTTAAGCTTCCGCATGTGCTTGTTGCTTGTATGCTCTGTGTGTTGGGTCATAAGACCCATGTTTGTAATATCTCGCTCCTCGGAGCCTAATGAATAAATACTTTGAGTCGTAGAGTTATGTTGTGATGCCATGTTGTATTTACACATATCGAGCATATTGTGTGTATGATTGAAATGCTTGGTATGTGTGGGATCCGACAATCTAGTTGTTATCCTTGGCAGCCTCTCTTATGGGGAAATGTAGTCCAGTGCTTCCTTGAGCCATAGTAGTCCGCTACAGCCCGGTTCACCGGAGTCCTACTAGCCCAGCACTACTGCTCAGATCACTTGACTAGCCGGCATGTGTTTCACTTCGTTCATGTGTCTGTCCCTTCGGGGAAATGTCACGCGGTGACATCCGGAGTCCTGCCTAGCCTTCTACAGCCCGGGTTCTCGGAGTCCTGTTAGCCCAGTGCTACAGCCCGGATTCACACGCTGCTGACCGACATGCTCGATGTGATTCATGTATGCCTGTCCCCATAGGTTAGTGCCGCTTTGGGTTCACGACTAGCCATGTCGGCCCGGGTTCTTTGTCATATGGATGCTAGTGACATTATCATATACGTGAGCCAAAAGGCGCAAACGGTCCCGGGCCATGGTAAGGCGACACCCGTGGGAATACCGTGCGTGAGGCCGCAAAGTGATATGAGGTGTTACCGGCTAGATCGATGTGACTTGGAATCAGGGTCCCGACACCCGCCTTGTCCGTCACTGCCATCCTGGATTTTGCCTTGTCCATGCGGGCATGGTGGAGCGCCTGGAGCTTCTGGAAGTTGACGCTCATGGCCCGAAGAAGCTGGTCCTCCTGGGAACCACCACCACCGGTGCTCGGTTCATCAGCAACCTGAAGCGCCCGACTGAGGCGAGCGCCTCGTCGTCGAACACCTCCCCCTCGGTTGGCGCCCTGGTGCTCGCCGTCCCTAGGAGGTGGATGAATAGGTCATCTCCCACCTTCAGGTACTTGACCGAGCCATGGGCGGAAGAGGAGGAAGGTTGGTCATCAACCATCCCCTCCCTGGCAGGCCCCTTAACAACCTCCTCGGCAGCGGCCTTGCCGGCCTCCCCGACAGGCCCCTTGGCGGCCTCCTCAGCGGCAATCTTGTTGGCCTCAGCCTCGGTGTCTTTAGCGACCTCCTCGATGACGGTGTCAATATCCTCCCGGTCCGCCGAGGAAGGGTTTGGGTACCAAGAAAGGGAATGAGACAGATCAAGGTTCGAGAAGAAGAAGAAAGAACAAGGACGGGAAGCAAACAACTTACCCGCACCAGGCTGGGAAGAAGTGGCGCCCTCCTCGCCAACATTCGTCGCCGGGGCAGAACAACCGGCACCCAAGCTCGCCTCCTCCTCCTGCATACGCGTGGGCTCGGGGGTGGATGCCCTTGCCAGGGCTGCCCCTCTGGGAGGCGTAGTCGAGACAAACTAGGGTTTGGAACAATGCTCGATACCCTAAGCGGGTACGGCTGCCATGTATATATAGGTGAGAAAGTATAGGTACATGTATTGCGTTACAACACATATATCTACAATATATCTAGTCTAACACTCTCCCTCAATCTTAACTATGTCCGCTAACACTCAGGAGGTTAAGATTGCGTCGACATCCTTCAAAAGAAGGTAAGGGCAAGGGTTGAGTGAAAATGTCAGCAAGCCGATCCTTAGAAGAAACAAACTTGATCTGAAGTAGCTTCTATGCAACACGTTCTGTCACAAAATGATAGTTAACTTCGATGTGTTTCGTTCGGGCTTGAAATACCGGATTGGATGAAAGATATGTAGCACCGATGTTATCACACCAAAGAATAGGCGACTAGGCTTGAGAGACCTTCAACTCTCGAAGCAATGACTTCACCCATATGATCTCAGTTGTGGCATTAGAAATTGCTTTGTACTCAGCTTCAGTGCTACTCCGAGACACGGTAGCTTGCTTGCAAGCTTGCCAGGCGATCAAGTTAGGACCAAGGAACACAACATGTCCCCCCGTGGATCGCCTATCATCGGGACTACCAGCCCAATCTGCATCAGAGAAGGCTGAGATCAAACCAGAAGCTGTAGGCTACAGATGTAGACCATATGAAACAGTGTGTCGAACATAGCGCAGAATGCGCTTAACCGCCATCCAATGAGGATCACACGGTGCATGAAGGTACTGACACACACGGTTAACTGCAAATGATATATCCGGTCGAGTGATGAGCAAGTATTGCAGTCCACCAATGATGCCGCGGTACTCAGTGGCATCCTCAGAGGAGAGCAAGTCCCCATCAAAAGCTGACAATTTGTTTGTGGAGGACATAGGAGTTGTAGAAGTTTTACACTGCATCATACCGGCACGTCGTAACATATCCTGAGAGTACTTCTGCTGAGTGAGAGTCAAGCCACTGTCAGAATGAAGAACCTCCAGGCCCAAAAAATAGTGCAGTCTCCCAAGACCCTAACAGCAAAAGCAGCCCCTAGAGAAACCACAAGCCGATCTGCAGCAATGACGGACGAACTGACAAGTATGATGTCATCAACATAGACTAGAATGTACATAGTCACCTCAGGTCGCTGAAGAATGAACAGAGACGTGTCTGCTGTAGACGGTATAAACCCATGTGCACGAAGAGCAGCACCAAGACGTGCATGCCATGCACGAGGAGCCTGCTTCAAACCATAGAGAGCCTTGTCGAGGCGACACAGATGATGTGGCTGAGCAAGGTCAACAAAACCTGGTGGCTGGCGCATATATATCTCTTCTTCTAGAACTCCATGAAGAAAGGCATTATGGACATCGAGCTGATGAAGCGACCATCCTCGAGTAACAGCTAGCGAAAGAAGAACACAAATAGTCATGGGTTTGATAACAGGACTAAACATATCTTCATAATCAAGGCCATACCTTTGTTTAAACCCCTTGGCAACCAATCTTGCCTTGTACCTCTCAATGGATCCGTCGGCATGTTTCTTCACCTTGAACACCCATTTAGAGTCAATAATATTGACACCAGAGGGAGGTGGAACCAGGCGCTAGGTATTATTCTTCCGAAGAGCATGGATCTCCTGTTCCATAGCAGCGCGCCAGTGTGGAATGCCAAGCGCTGCCTGAAAATGGCGCGGTTCCACCATAGGATCATCCTCAGCACGAGCAACACAGGCCACAAGCCATGCAACGGTACCATCCGTGCGCTGGAGAGGCTTCAAGATGCCACTCTTGCTGCATGTATCAGGGCGAAGTGTGACAGGCGGCGGAGGTGTCGGAGAAGCTGCCGCAGCAGAAGAGCCAACGTCGAGGAGCGACGCGGAAGACACACCAGCGAGCGAGTCCATGGACTCTGCCGAGGGGGAGTTCACGAGCGCTGCTGGGCCTGGGGTTGCCGGCGAAGACGGGCCGGGCGACAGTACTGTAGTAGTAGCCGGACTAGGCGAGGCTGCCGCAACACCCATTCCATGTGCATGGGACATGCACGAGCGAGCAGCTGGGCGAGGCGAGGCTGGAGCCTGACCCGATGCTTGTGCATGGGGCATGCATGTAGCCTCACCCAATGCATGTGCATGGGGCACGCACATATGGGCAGCCGGCTCACCTGATGCATGTGCATGGGGCATGCATGTACGGGCAGCCGGGCTAAGTGAGGCTGCCGCCCCACCCGATCCATGTGCATGGGGTACGCACGTGCTGTCGACGTCGAGCTCCCTGTCGGGCGACCCAACCGGCGTAACGGCTGCAGTTGGTGCAGCGGCAACCATGTCATCGTGAAGAAGTTCAAGGCGAGCGCCCCATCCAGTTCCTGCACCGTTGTTAGGCAACAACAGAGGAGAATATGCAGCATCTACAAATTGATCAGGCAACACAGGAAAGGAGTGCAACTCAGTAGCGGTAGTATCAGTGGATGGTGAGAGCGTGGAGAAGGGGAAAATAGCCTCATCGAACACAACATCATGGGAAATGTAAACATGGTTTGTCAGAATGTGAAGACACTTGTAACCTTTGTGAAGAGGACTGTACCCGAGAAACACACACTTCTTAGAGCGAAACTTGAGTTTGTGCTTATTGTACGAACGGAGATGCGGCCAACACGCACAACCGAACACCTTGAGGAAGGAGTAATCTGGAGTTTCATGAAACAACACTTCTATAGGAGACTTCATGTGAAGAAGTCGGGTGGGAATCCTGTTTATCAAGAAACAAGCAATAACTAAAGCATCGCTCTAGAACCGAAACGGAACAGAGGCATGTGCTAGAAGTGTTAGACCAGTTTCAACTATGTGACGGTGCTTGCGCTTAGCTGCACCGTTCTGCTGATGTGTATGAGGACAAGACACATGGTGTGAGATTCCAAGCTTCTGAAAGAAGGTGTTAACATTACGATATTCACCCCCCAATCAGACTGAACATGAATAACTTTGTGCTTAAGCAACCGCTCAACATGTGCTTGAAATTGCATAAAGACATGAAATACATCAGATTTGCGCTTAATAAGATAAATACAAGTAAAGCGATTGAAAGCATCGATGAAACAGACATAATAGTTGTGACCACTAACAGAAGTTTGGGCATAGCCCCATACATCCAAAAACACAAGTTTGAGAGGAGCCTTGACAACACGACTCAATATAGAAAAAGGCAACTGATGACTCTTGCCTTGTTGACACGCATCACACACTAGAAACTCCTTATTACTTGACTCATATATTGAATTCATGCTCCAGCCAACTTATCCAAAAGTCCGAACTGATGGAGGGAGGTGGGCAATATATTTCAACACTCCCCCTCACGTCTAGACTATTTTAGTTCTTAGACGTGGGTTTGAAGTAGGTCGCAGAATCGTTTTTATAATACTGCGTTGGCAGGTGTTGAACTCAAGACCTCTTGGCTCTGATACCATGTTAGACAAACTAGAGTTTGGAAGAATGCTCGATACTCTAAGCGGGTACAGCTGTCATGTATATATAGGAGAGAACGTACAGGTACATCTATTGTGTTACAACACGTATATCTACAATATACGTAGTCTAACAGGGGCGGCGTGTTGGGAGTGACCCTCGGTGGCTCCTCCTACTGCCGTTCTTCTTCAGCAAACCCGACAAGGTCAACATCAAGAATTCACACTCCAATGCTCATCAGTGAAGGAGTGAGTGATAAACTCACGCTGGGGGCTAAAGCAAGGGCTGCGTCGGGGGCTGCTGTCCGGGCTGCTCTCCACCAACACCGGCGCATGCGAAGTACCCGCCAGGGGCTTGTTGCCCGTCGAGGCCTTGGCCCTCTTCGCCACCCTCTGGGCCAGCGCCTCCATGTCCCTCTGAAGATAACATCAAATCAAAAGAGGATAACACGGGCGTAAGGTCAGGAGATGATGGGGGGGCGAAATACTTACTCGTCCTCCACCTCCTCCCCCAGTGGCTTCCTCTTCCTCTTCGGTCTAAAACATCCAAGGTCGAATTCAGCCTCCGGGGTGCTGTCCGAGGGAGGGGGAGAAGGAGGTGGGGTCTGGCGTCGCTTGGATGAGGAGAGGCAGTCGTTGTATTCTTCGCCACCGCGGCCTTCAGCCTCTTCTTCGCTGCCGCAGCCTTCATCGCCCTCGTCTGGCGCATGAGATGCTCCTGAGCCGATTGCCGCTGCACGGTCCTGCCGGTCCGGACTGGCTTGCCGAAGCTGGCCCGCCGCAGGATGCGTTTCTTCCCTCCGGACGGAGGGTCGCCCACTTTGGCTTCCTCTTTAGGCGACTCGTGGCCTGTATCTTCAATAAGGGGGGCCCCGGCGCCGTCGCCGCTGGCCTCCTCGGCAGACTTTTCCGCCTACTAGGCGAGCTCATTCTCCTCCGCAGCCATGTCGGCCTCATCCTCCACGGCGCCGGTGCTACCGGCCTCCTTGGCAAGTGTCGCTTCCGCCGCCCTGGCGGCGATGTAGTCGAGCTCCTCCTTGGTGGTGTCGCGGATGAGCAGCAGCTCGTCATGGACATAGCCCTTTGACAAATTGTCGAAAAAATCCTGCACTTCCTCTGCTGGCAGCTCAACCCAAGCCGGGTCGAGGTCGTGCGCGTTGAAGTTCGGCATCATGGCGATGATGGCGGACTAGCAAGAGTTGTTGCTCAGCGGGACCACTCCCGCCGGCAACCCAAACAGGGGCCCCTTGACGGCCTTGCCGGCCTTCGCAGCCCGGCTAGTCCTCCCAGCCCTGCCGTCGTCATCCACATTGAGCTGGAAGAGCCTCTGACAAAAATGGGCATGCCCCAGCACCGTGAAGTTATGCTTCAGGCCAGGCCTGAGCCTCATGACATCGGCCGCATTCCTGAAGTCCCAGGCTGGTCTCCCCTTGTTGTGCAGCGGAACGATTCGGTGACGAATGAAATCGTCCCCAATTAGCTCAAGGGCAAGCCCGACCATGGTGAGGCGATGGATCCTGGTGGTGGCGACCGTGAGCTTCTTGTCATTGGCATCGAGGTCGCTCCAGTCCTTGTGGAGGGTCGGCAGGCTCTGACAAACTTGGCATAACTCCTACGGATCCTCCTCCCCGATCCAAAGCAACCGGCCCCGCCACTTGTCCCACCTCTCCTTCTGGGCACCCTCCAGGTACGTGCCCTTCTCCTGGGTCCTCGGGTTCCAGGTGATGCATCCCGAAATGGCGTCCCCTGGCTGGATGCGAGGATAGAAGTAGTGGCGGAAGAGCGTCGTGCTGGGGAGCACTCCAGCAAAGCCCTCGTAGAGATGGGAGAAGAAGCCTATGCACGCCACGACATTCGGCGTAAAGTCAAGGAGGTGAAAGTCATAGGTGTGCATGATGTCGTTGAAGAAATCAGAGAAAGGGGGCCAGAGCCTACAAGAAAAGTAATCGACAAAGAAGGGGTACCAATTTGTGCCGGCCTTGGCGAAATCGGCAGGGATGATGAGCATGGCAGGGTGCCCCGTCGTCTTCGTCCCCCATAGGTGCTTGAAGTAGTCCCTGAGGTGGACCGCATCGATGGTCAGGGGCAAATAGGCGTGTTGCATCCGCAACACTGCCAACTCGCTCTCTGGTGCCTCTTTCTCCCCGACGTCCTTGGCCATCCCTTTGCCTTTGCCTGTCTTGGGCACCATGGCAGCTGAGAGGGGATGGAGGATTAAGGGCAGTGAGGGCGCGGTGGCACCGAGCAAAGGAAAAAGCTTGAGGAGGAGGTAGGGAGCAGCGGTTCCGGGATTGGAGACGACACATGGGGTAAATGAGCAGCGCGCCTGCGGTTTCTCCATTTTTATCGGGAAGGCGTGAGCCGCTTCCTTACCATTTACCACGATGTGATGCAGGAGTACAACAATCGCCCCATGCACGACCCCCACGTCATGCATTCAATGCAGGTCGTGGGGAAGCGCAACTGGCGAGGGACTTACTGTGGTAAAACTCCGCCGCACGCGTGCCCATGCACCGTTCTGGGCCTGGCGCAATAACGTTTCGCGCTTATATGTGGCCCAGGCCCGGGGGCTCCTGTCGATGTACAAAAGTAGCGGTCCTTTTTGTACCCCTTTACTTGTGCGCGGGCAGTCGCAGTCACATGCTTGCGGCCGCGCTTGGCGGGATAGAAGATGAAGCAAAGACCCAAGACTACCAGAGCCGTGCTCGAGGCCAGAGGCATGAAGAGCAGAGGGGCAAGGTGAAACTCCCCCGTCAAGGCCCTTGTCGGGGTGGCCTTCATGGCCCCAGCAAGAGCCTTGCCGGGGCGACTTGCCCAACACCAACAAGGCCGCCACCCTTGAGTCTAAGAGTCCTGATGCCATCAACCACATCCGAACCAAGGCTCGGGAGGTGCCTCCATGGTGGCATGCAGATCTTTTTGAAGACAAAGGGCCTGCGAGGCCTAGATAGGAACCAAGAAACAAGACAACAGCAAGGCTCCTTGCCGAGGATGCCCACGAGGCCCCGGCAAGGCTCCTGCCAAAGATACCCATGAGGCCCCGGCAAGACTCTTGCTGAGGGCGCCTACAAGGCCCCGGCAAGACCCTTGCCGGGAAGATCAACAAGACCATGGCAAGGCCTTGCCGCCCCGTTTCCACCCCAGCTCAGTGGCCGACCCACCAACTAATCAGGTACCCATGTGGCAGTATGTGGTTCCTAAGCCAACTTGTCAAGCACCTACGTGGTGGCATGCAGATCTTCGAAGAATTTCACAGTGAAGTGGAAAATCATTGTAACAAGAAAATAAAGTTTCTATGATCTGATCACAAAGATGAATATTTGAGTTACGAGTTTGGTTTTCATTTGAAACAATGTGGAATAGTTTCGCAACTCACGCCACCTGGAACACCATAGCGTAATGGTGTGTCCGAACGTCACAACCGTACTTTATTAGATATAGTGCGATCTATGATGTCTCTTACCGATTTATCACTATCGTTTTGGGGCTATGCATTAGAGACAACTGCATTCATGTTAAATAGGGCACCATCTAAATCCGTTGAGACGACACCATATGAACTGTGGTTTTGCAAGAAACCTAAGCTGTCGTTTCTTAAAGTTTGGGGCTATGATGCTTATGTGAAAAGGTTTCAACCTAATAAACTCGAACCCAAATCATAGAAATGCATCTTCATAGGATACCCAAAGGAAACTGTTGGGTACACCTTCTATCACAGATCTGAAGGCAAGATATTCGTTGCTAAGAATGGATCCTTTCTAGAGAAGGAGTTTCTCTTCAAAGAAGTGAGTGGGAGGAAAATAGAACTTGATGAGGTAATTGTACCTTCTCCCTTGATGGAAAGTAGTTCATCACAGAAATTAGTTCCAGTGATTCCTACACCAATTAGTGAGGAAGCTAATGATGATGATCATGAAACTTCTGATCAAGTTACTACCGAACCTCGTAGGTCAACCAGAGTAAGATCCGCACCAGAGTGGTATGGTAATCCTGTTCCCGAGGTCATGTTACTCGACCATGACCAACCTACAAACTGTGAGGAAGCGATGATGAGCCCAGATTCCGACAGATGGCTTGAGGCCATGAAAACTGAGATAGAATCCATGTATGAGAACAAAGTGTAGACTTTGGTGAACTTGCCCGATGATCGGCAAGCCATTGAGAATAAATGTATCTTCAAGAGGAAGACGGATGCTGATAGTAGTGTTACTATCTACAAAGCTCGACTTGTCAAAAAAGATTTTTGACAAATTCAAGATGTTGACTACGATGAGATTTTCTCACTCGTATCGATGCTTATAGTCTGTCCGAATCATGCTGGCAAATGGATGCCAAAACTACATTCCTTAATGGTTTTTTAAAAGAAGAGTTGTATATGATGCAACAAGAAGGTTTTGTCAATCCTAAAGGTGCTAACAAAATGTGCACGCTCTAGCGATCCATCTATGGACTGGTGCAAGCATCTCGGAATTGGAATATACACTTTGATAAATTGATCAAAGCATATAGTTTTATACAGACTTGCCGTGAAGCCTGTATTTATAAGAAAGTGAGTGGAGCACTACAACCTTTCTGATAAGTATATGTGAATGACATATTGTTGATCGGAAGTGATGTAGAATTTTATGGAAAGCATAAATCAGTGTTTGAAAGGAGTTTTTCAAAGAAAGACCTCGGTGAAGCTGCTTACATATTGAGCATCAAGATCTATAGAGATATATCAAGACGCTTGATAAAAAATTTCAATGAGAACTTACCTTGAGAAGTTTTTTGAAGTAGTTCAAAATGGGATACTCAAAGAAGGATTTATTGCGTGTGTTACAATGTGTAAAGTTGAGTAAGACTCAAAACACGACCACGGTAGAAAATAGAAATAGACTGAAAGTCATTTCCTATGCCTCAGCCATAGGTTCTATAAAGTGGGCTATGATGTGTATGTCGGATTTCGGGTTCCGGGAGACCCTTGAGGTTTGAACACTGGGGTGCGCGTGGAGATTTCGCCTTCTACCTACCTGCACCCCTCCGCCTCGCTAAGATCTAAGCTATGGAAAGAACAACGCAAGAGACACAGGGTTTATACTGGTTCGGGCCACCGTTGTGGTGTAATACCCTACTCCAGTGTGTGGTGTGGTGGATTGCCTCTTGGGCGGATGATGATGAGCAATACAAGGAAGAACAGCCTCGCGAGGGTCTGTTCTTGGCTGAGGGGATGAATTGCTAGGAGGAGTTCAGTCACCCTTCTCTATCTCTCTGTTTTCGATTCTCTCTCCGATCTCCATGCCTCTACCCTGTGGGTGGCTAGTCCTATTTATACGCAAAGGCCCTGGGCCTCTTCCCAAATATTGAGTGGGAAGGGCGCCAACAATTGGCCATTTTGAAGGGGAACATCTGGTACACTTATCCTGACTAAAGTTGGTCCTCGCCTGCCAAAGGCTCTGGTGGTGACGCTGGCTTGGGCTCCACAATGACTTCCTTCCTGCCGTTGGGCCGGTCTTCTTCTCGTTGCACCGAAACGGGTGCCTTTGCTTGATGCTCTCACCTGCGCTTGCTTCCTTTGCACCAAAGAGGAAAGGAAGACACTGCACGGGCTGGCACCCGTCTGGCACCCTTGGTCGTCATGGCTTGCGTCACGGGCACCTCGTGAGGTACCCCGCCTTGATCTCTCCGCCTCCTCACGAGCCATCCTGATGAGGCCGTGCTTGAGGAAGCTCCGTGTCGTCCGCCCCGCGAGGCTTGGCCCCTCGCGAGGGTCTTGGGTCTGTGTTGATGAAGACGGGCCGTGCTGGGCCCCCTTTGAGCCACGCCGCAGGCCGCAGGCAGGCAAGTCTGGGGACCCCTGTTCCCAGAACACCGACAGTAGCCCCCGGGCCCAAGGCGTGCCCGAACTTGGCCGTGCAGGGAGGCGAAAGGGCAAGGGCGAAGCGCCGCGGGCCCTAACAGCCTACGGCCTTGGGCGCCGCGTGGCGGTTGATTGGGCGTGGGCGGCACTATTCCCCCATGCCCCCTTATTTTGCGCCATGCTAGGCGGACTCGTAGTCATACACAACCGCTCCCCTTTCTGTTGCTCGAGCGCCCTCTGTCCTTCCTCCGCTCGAACTCCAGCTTCTGTTTTCAACCCAATCTCGAACCTTCCCCCCCTTCCCATCGCGATGGCTCTGACGAAGAAGGGAAGAGGGAAGAAACCCATGCCTCCACCTTGCTCGCCGCCGTCGGCGGCCCCCGCCAAGGGCTTGGGCAAGGTCAGCTCAGCTCTGGCCACTATCTTCAACGAATGCGGGAGGACGACGCCCTGGCCCGCGTCTCACTTCTCCATCGACAGGATAGTCACCGAGGTCCAGTATTGCGCCGACGCCCTGTGGGCGGGTCTGGTTCCCCCCTTTTCTGATTTCTTCAATGTCGTGCTTTCCCACTATCAGATCCACATGATGCATCTGGGTCCTCTATCCATCACCCTTCTTTCAGTCTTCGCCTTTGTTTGCGAGGCAATGATGGGCATCCTTCCTTCGGTTGCCTTGCTGCGCCACTTCTTCTCTCTGCGTCTTGTCGACCCTACCCAATGCTCGGCGTGCGTGAGCTTCGCTGCCGCGTCTGAGACAGCGGCATCAGGGATTGACTTCAGGCTCCCTCCGCCTGCGGCTGGGTTCCGCGAGCGGTGGCTGTATGTGGATGTAGGGGTGCCCAGCCCCCTACTATCGGAGCCAACTTCGCTTACTGTCCCCAATTCGGGCTGGGGCCAGGAGACGCTTGAGAGCCCCAGCTCTCCTTGGTCTGGCACCGCTTCGCGTTCTTGAGGTCGCTTGGCGTGACAGTGCCCAAGGTGGTGAAGGAGTTCCTGCTACGCCGCGTTGCTCCTCTCCAATGCCACTCCCGCCGGATGTGGGCCTTCAGCGGGCGTGATGATTGTATGAGGCTCCAGGAAGAGGACCTGACGCCTGAAGTGCTGAGGACAGCGCTCTTGATCCTGACTGGGGACCCCAACCCTGGCAGCATCCAGCAGGGAGGGGCCTTGTTGTACCTCTGCCAGAACAGAGGCGATTTTGTGAATCAGATGCCGATCTTTGATGAGTGGGGGCCGCGCCCCGCCGGCCTCCAGGGGCCTCGCGAGAACCCAGTGATGGTGACTGCCGTTCCAATCGGCCAAGGCGACTCTTCCTCAAGTGGCGGAGCAGGGAGGCATGAGGCGCCAGAGACAGCGCCTGGCGATGCTCATGAGGGAGCAGCTCTTGGGGCCCGTGCCGCTGAGGCTGAGGTTGGCAAGCAGCTGCCCTCAGCGCCTGTGACTGAGGCCCCTGAGGCTCCAGCCGCTTCTCTTGGCGAGGCGATTGGCAGCGCGCATCAGGCAGGCGCCCCTGACACGGATCGCCTTGACGCTCCGTCTTCGTCGTAGGTTGATCCCTGCGCTCAACTCTTGGGCCGCTTCCGTGTGGACTTTGAGGCCCTCCGGAAGAGAAGGGAGGCCCTGGGCGACGATTACCCTTGTCGCCTGTTGAAGCGTAGGAAGTACTTCACCACTGATGAGTAAGCCTTCTCCTTTCCCAGCTCCCGATCCTTCTATTGCTTTTACTGATCCTTGCTCCGCAGGCCCCCTTGGCTTCGCCCCCTCCATCGTCCTCAAGCGCTCCGAGCAGCAGAGCCCTTGTGGTGAGGGCGATCGGAGAGGCGAACCGTCCCGAGGCGCAGCGTGGCCCTGCGCACCTCATGATCCTCCTTCGCGGGCCTTCTCGTGGCATAGCCGGCCTGCCATGGGCTTCTCGCCTGGTCGTGGACTGCGATTGGCTGAGGCGCTCCCTGCGCTGTTCATCTGGGGATGGGCTGGCTCCAGGCCGGGCTTCTGGCGTGGCGTGCCCGGCCATCGCGAGGGTGCCAGCCCCCAGCCCCCTGCCCGGAGGGGGAGTGCAGATTCGTGGCCCCCGGCGCTTGCTTGGGGCAGATGATGGTGTGGAAGACGTGCTCGAGCGTGCCCGGGAGCGTCGCGCTCTTCGCCAAGGATTCCTTCGAAGGGCGGCTGACGCGGTGAGCCTGCTTGGTGAGGAGCTTGCTGATGAAGACGCGCGCCTTGAGGCCGAGGGCCTGTGCCTGGCTGCAGAGAGGCGCGAGCTGGAGGGCGCCATCGCCCTTGCGTGCCGTCAGCGCGATCTTGACGACGCAGAGGCCGAGGCGTCGCTGGTGGCCTCTCGGGAGGCCCGATCTTGGGCCGCTGAGGAGGCCCGGGAAGCTGACCGGCGGCGAGAGGCGGCGGAGGAGCGGGCTCGGGAGCTCTTGGCCTGGTGCCACTCACTGGAGGAGCAAGTGGAGCTGCGCGAGGCAGCCCTCGCGTCGATGATGGTGGCCTCTGGCAACCCAGCAGAGCTCCAAAAGCGTGAGGAGGCGCTGACGCTGGAAGCCGCCGAACGTACCCGTGAGTATGAGCGTCTGGAGACGAGGGAGCGCTTGGTGACGCAGGCAGAGGATGATGTCGCTGCACGGGAAGCCCGTGTCCTGGAGGAGGTCGGATGTCGGGTGGCGATGGCGCGCTTGAACCTCGAGCACAAGTTCGAGGAGAGGCTGGGGTTGATCCAGGCCGAGGCTGAAGGTAGGACTGCTGCCTTGAGGGCCAAGCTGGAGGAAGCGACGCGGCGGGCCGATGCTTTCCGGGCCGCCCTTGAGGTAGCGCAAGGGGAGTCAACCACCTCCCAGGCCGAGGTGCTCCTTCTTCGCCAGTGGGTGGAGGAGGCTGAGGTCGTCGCACGCCAGAATGCGGATGAGATACGTCAGCGGCGGATCCTGGAGCATGAGCATGGCCCCATGCTCACCATCCTCCGAGAGAGAGCCAACACAGCCTTGGGCAACATCTGCGAGGCGGCTGTTGGTGAGCCGCACGCAGTCAGCTATGCCGACAACCTTCAGTTCTTCACCGACATGGTGATGCAGCTGGAGGCGCAGTCGGTCAGGGCTGACAGGTTGGTGGAGGAGAGGAGCCGCGTCCTGCTCGGGCGCGCCTTTTCTCGCGTCTTCAGCCATCTCCGGAACATGGATCCCCACTTCGATTTCGACGCCGCCATCGCCCCAGTCCCCTAGGCCGTCCGAGACGACCTGGCGCACTGGGTGGAAGACGATGTGGATGCTCTTGTCAGGGCCTTCGCTTCAGACAACGACGGCGTGATCGTGGCTGCCGACGAGGGCGGTGTGGTGAACGGCCCTGCCGCCACTAGCGGCGACGCAGACAGCGATGGCGAGTCCAGCGATGCTAGCAACGGTTCGGGTGGTGCTCCTGAGGATGCATTGGGGGATTTATCCGACTGATTGTGCATCGTTCCTGCTTCCTTACCCTGCATGAATAGAACTCAGGTTTTGGCCTGATGGCTGTGAGAGCATTTTGGAGGGGGAGCCCCTCATGTAAAACTTGTGTTCATCGTATTAGTAGACGTTACATTGCCCATGCGCCAGCGCCAAGTGGTTGGCTTAAGCGACGCGCTGGTCGGCTAGTTTACCTTTGTCAAGTGCGGGCCCTGAGGTAGCCCGTGGGAGGCTGTGGTGTCCCGAGTGTTCCCTGATCGAATCCGTAGGATCTGCAGCAAAAAACCCTCCTGAGAGGACGCAGCGGCGGCAGTCTGGGCTGCGCGCAAGCTGAGCCTGACCCGGCTCATGAGGGGCTCACGAGGGGAGGCAGCTGAGGCGAAGCGGTAATCAAAACGCGAGAAATTGCTCGAACGAGACTAAGCACCCCTTCCCCGAACACACGCAAATCTCAAATTCGAATCCAACTTAAATCCAGCGGGGGAAAGTGACAACCAAAGGGAAAAGCAATGAAAGCAGACAAAAGGCCGCGTCTGGCACCTAATCTAGTCTTGGACGTCTTCTCACCAGCGCGGAGCTAAGTGCTGCCACTGGGCATGGGAGGGAGCCCCAGGGCCTGAGGCCAGCACCCCTGAGACTCCGGAGCGTGTACAGCCCCACTCATTATTACGTGAGAGTGTCATGGGGCAGCGAGCTTCACAGGCACTGGGCCTTCTTCACAGGTACCGGCCTTGCTTCATATCGCCAGATGAGGGCCCCGCCTTGCGCCACACTCTAGTGCCATCAACGACGACTGGAAACCAGGACGCCTCCGATGGGGTAGAGCGGTCGCCAGCGGTTCCCCCGACGACCACAGGTCCTCCGCCAGGGGCAGGCCCTGAGGCACCTCCCCAGTAGAGGGCCTACCTCCTGAGAACACCTTGCTCCGAACGCCGTGGTGGTGATGTCGGATCTCGGCCCCTCTCCTGCAGCCCCCTGCGCCCTCCTCCCGAGGGGTAGGAGACTGTGGGAGCGGGGCAGCTACTCGCTGTGGCGACCTGCACCTCCTACGATCCATGATTAGCGTATGCCTGCTCCTGAGGAATTAGCGGTACCCGATAATCGCTGCCTCCAGCGTGGCCGGTGGGACCGTCCCGGGGCTCCTGGAAGAGCTCAGCTTCTGGCGCCTCGTCCCCCCAGCTTGGGCTGAGGAGTGAGCCTTGTTCGCCCTCGTGAGGGTGCCCTTGGTCCATCATGCGGGGCATGTATTCTTCTGGCACCGTCATCCCGAAGGCCACGCCGTAGTGCTCCGCGTGCCATGCAGCTCTGCTTGACGCGCCCACCGTGGGGTGGTAGCGCGGCTGTCCACTTGGGCCGTGGGTCGCATCGAGTCCTTCTTCTTCACGGACCGGGAGCGGGGGCAGCGCCGCCGCCGGTCCGGTGCCGACAGCTTCGCTGGTGTTGGAGTAGCCTTGGAGCCCTCGAGCGCGCGCGGAGCCCCCGCGCGGGCCGCCCTGGGCTTGAGATGGGAGCTGTGTGCAGAAGGGGTGAGCCCCCGAGGCGGCGAAGCCCAGGAGCTCTGCCACCGGCTCCAGCAGCACGTCGCGGCCGCCCTCCAGCAGCCTGCACTGCAGCAGCTCTCGGGCCACCGTGAGCGCGGCCCTCGAGTTCGCCTGCTCCCGGCGGGTGTACGGTGTCGTGGTCGCGGCGTGATTGGAGGCCCTTGCTGCCGACCGCGCCTGCCGCGGTGTGAGAGTTGTCGATGTCAGGACCCCGACTCAATGTCACATCGATCTAGCCGGTAACACCTCATATCACTTTGCGGCCTCACGCACGGTATCCCCACGGGTGTCGCCTTACCTTTGCCCGGGACCGTTTGCGCATTTTGGCTCACGTATATGATAGTGTCGCTAGCATCCATATGATAAAGAGCCCGGGCTGACATGGCTAGTCGTAAACCCAAAGTGGCACAGACTTACAGGGACAGGCATCCATGACCCAGCATCGAACGTGTCGGTCATCAGCAAGTGGGTCCGGGCTGTAGCACTGGGCTAGCAGGACTCCGGTAAACCGGGCTGTAGCGGGCTAACAGGACTCCGGTACTCAATGCGTGACATTTCCCCGAAGGGACAGACACAGGAACGAAGAAGGACACATGCCGGCCAGCCTAAGTGTTCCAGAGCAGTAGCAAGCTACCATGGCTCAGCGGTAACACTAGGAGACATTTCCCGGTAAGAGAGGCTACTAAAGATAAACAACTAGGTAGTCAGATCCCACACATACCAAGCATTTCAATAACATACACACAATATGCTCGATATGTGCAATACAACATGGCATCACAAAATGACTCTACGACTCAAGTAGTTTATTCAATAGGCTCCGAGGAGCGCGATATTACAATCATGGGTCTCATGACCCAACACTCAGAGCATACAAGTCAAAGCACAAGTGGAAGCTATCATGTCTGGGTACAGACATCTATAAATAGAAAAGGCTGAGAAGCCTGACTATCTATCAGATCCTGCCGAGGGCACAAGATCGTAGCTGAGGTATCAAGCTAAACGTCGAAGTCCACGTGGAACTACTAGTGAGACTGAAGTCTCTCTGCAAAACATAAAATAGGCAAACGTGAGTACAAATGTACCCAGCAAGACTTACATCAGATCTATCTACACATGCATCATTATCAACAAAGGGGATGGTGGAGTTTGACTGCAGCAAGCCAGCTTTGACTCGGTGGCTATCCTGAACTACGACTGCAAGTAACTCTTTTGAGGTGGCGCACACGAGTCCACATATTCACCATATCAATACACCACTATGGATCCGCTCCCGTCTCCCTACGAGAACGCCATCCATAGAACTCACGCTTATCTTGCGTATTTTAGAGTATCCACTTTCACTTGTCTATGAACTGATATAAGCAACCCAGAAGTCCTTTTCCGCGGACACGGCTATTCGAATAGATGATGTTAACCCTGCAGGGGTGTACTTCTTCATACATGTTTCCACCACTTAGCGTCTGCACACGACATGTGCTCGGCAGACTTCAAGCGAAAGCCGACGTGGGTGTAGACCACGACCTACCTAAACACTCAAGTCTCTAGTCCAGGTTTATCGCCTATTCGGGTTCCATCCATGAGGAGATCCGGCCGGAGTTTCGCTCACAGCCCCAAACGATGTGAACAGGGTTCCCGAGATACCAAACGGGCATCCGGTACACCGTGCCACGTACCTACCGCATCACAGCCCACCCCTACGGTCAGCGCTGTCCACGGCCTCCAGTAAGCTACAAACACCAGAAACTACTTGCAACTCCTGGATAGAGGACGAGGGTGAATAAGAAGTCGAGCGGGGTCATATTTCAGGGCCCAATGTATGGTAGTAGCTGAATCATGGATCACAAACACAGAACTCAGTTCCTGAGGACGGCTTCAATGAGACAACCCACCATGTACTCCTACATGGCCTCTCACCGACACCTTTTACCAAATCGTGTTCACACACTTAGCTCACACACAGTAGGACATGTTCACACACCTCTGATTCATCCCCGATGAATCAGACCTGACTCAACTCTAAGCAGTAGCAGGCATGACAAACAAACATGAATGAGTAGGCACAACAGGGCTCAAACAACTCCTACTCATGCTAGTGGGTTTCATCTATTTACTGTGGAATGACAGGTCATGCAAAGGATAAAGGGGTTCAGCTACCGCAGCAAGTATCAGATGAATCGATGTTGTCCTAATGCAGTAAAAGAGAGCAGGAGCGAGAGAGTGGGATTTTATCGGAATGAACAAGGGGGTTTTGCTTGCCTGGCACTTCTGAAGATAACATTGAGTCTTCATCAGTGTCAACGATCACATCATCGGTATCACGTCTATCGAGAGGGGACAAATACCGGCAATACAGAAAGGAACACAATCAATGCAATGCACAATATGATGCATGCTCATGACATGGCAATATGAATGTGTTTTGAGCTAATGCAACTAGCAACAGATTAAATGAAGTTGGTTTGAATATAAGATTCAAATTCAAACTCCATATGTGATTATTCAAATGCCATTTAGTTGATTTGTGCTAAACAGTAGCTATAAGTTGTTCTAACATGCATGAAAATGGTACAGATGGATTCCTTGAATTTTTCTGATAATTTTTCATATATAAATTATTTAATTTGGAGTTACGGTTAATTTTCTATGATTTTTAGAAGTTTTAGGCATTTTCTGGAATTTTCAGAATTAAATTAAATCCAGAAAATGAGTTATGACATCAGCACTGCGTCATGCTTGCGTCAGCAAGTCAACAGGGCTGCCCCGGGTCAAACCTGACGTGTGGGGTCCACACATCAGTGATACAGGGACTAATCCCGTGTTGACCCGGGCTGGTTAGCTTTGACTAAGCCCTGGGGCCCACTTGTCTGCGTCAGTAGGTGGGGGGGTTAGTGACTAATTAACTAAGCCACGTCAGCCCGCCGGAGTTCTGGCCGGCGGCGACCATTAGCGCGGCGGCGAGAGTGGTTTTGGCCACTCCGGCGACCAAATGGGCCGCGGAGGGCATCTAGGAGGAGCTGGGGACGAGCCGAAGCTACTGGTGGAGTCAGTTGCGCTCGGGGCGGCCGGAATCGGTGCCGACGGCGAGCGAGGCGGCGGCCGGAGCTCGGGCAACAGCGGAGATGGCGCTATGGTGCATGGGAGGAGGGGCTGGTGGGCATTACGGGCTCCTGGGAGCGCTCTGAGTACGTCTGCGTGCTCGGTTTGGACGGAGGTGAACCAAAACGACGACGGCGACAAGTCCGGCGCCGGTGAGGTCTCGGTCTCGACGGAAACGACGGATACGACGAGCTAATGGACAGGGAAGAAGGGGGGGTCGGTAGAGGAGCTCACGGCGGGGTCGTTGGTGATCTCAGAGAGCTCGGGGACGGCCTGGTGATGACGAATCGGTCGACGGCGGCCGTCGGTGCGGAGGACGAAGATGGCGTCAGCGACGGCGCTGCTAGGCATCCGCAGGCGTGTTCTTCGGCGTGGAGCTTCACGACAGCGAGGCGGAGCTAGGGATCACAGCCACGGGGCAAGGGGACGGCGGTGGGCGCGGTGCCTTGCAGCGGCGGGCACCGGCTGATTTGGGCGGCCGTGAGAGAGAGAGAGAGAGCAGAGG
>NC_041384.1:366727768-366733201 GCF_002162155.2 Triticum dicoccoides | reverse complement strand
CATTTAAATTATTTATAGTATTTAAATGCCCAAAGTCAAATACAATATGATTTAATTCAAAAATCCAAAAATGACCTAAGAATATAATCATCATTTTTGGCAGAGGTTTCCACCTTAACCAGAAATCATGAACTTTTCTTAGGAACCTTTTGGGTTTATTGAAAAGATTTTAATTCACCCTAGTTGAGTTGATTTAATGCTAGGGTTTTGAACATCCCCATTTCAAATTTAGGCAAAATTTAAACATGATGCAAACATGAAGATAGCCTAGAGCACTACCAGCAGCTAGGGATGTGACAACTCACCCCCACTAAACAAGAATCTCGACCCGAGATTCCAGGGTAGGGTAAGACGAAGGGAAAACGCAAACTAGTATAATCTTCATGATCCAGGGTGCACTTCAAATGAACGTTGATTTGAACACCATTATTGTCTTGAAGTCCTGCTCTGAGAAATCCTGTCAACATGACATGGAGGGAAGAAGGAGACTTTAGAAGGGTCGATCTTCTCGAAGATCGAACAACTCACGGAATGAGACATAGGACCATCTCTCGGGTTGAGACACGAGATACACATCAAGAAGGGTGGAAAGAAACGGATGACGAAGGTTCACTAGGTAGACAACAATTTCACGCTTAAGAAGGTGGTAAACGATTGCCAACGTAGCGAGGAGTTGAGTTGCCATGATACCACAACGAGGCATCTTAAGGAAGGTGACTCGTAGAAATATTCCCTTAAGTGGCAAAAAGAATTACCTTTGATATAGAGATCATTGAGACTCTCTATATCAGCCTAAGGCAATTCCCAAGCGATCGTTTGGAGGGGGGTCAGTAGAATGGCATACTCGGACTTGGATGATGTGGATTACCTTGTTGAAGACAACGTAATGGATGATTTTGCTTATCACCGGAAATGGAAGAGACCCATGGTAGAATGGCACATTGGCAGTGCAAGCTAGGAACAAAATGCCAATGCTGGGAATGATTCTAGTAACTGGGGAAGAACCCAACAATAGAGAGTGAATTCACTGTTGGAGTGGTTATAGCATAACCGAGGAAATCTGGGGCAATCCCAGCTAGTGCCGATGATAAGACGTAGCGCTTGTGCGTGCTCTCAAGAACTTGAGCATTTCCACAATCATCAAGGTTTTATCAACAACCGCGTCAAGGGTGCTGACAACACAACATACTACCATGATGAATAGCGATGGGCGATGCAGATGCGAAGGAGGATAACACTTTCTCAGATTTCACCTTAGCGAGGCCAAGCAAATAAAATCTGGATGATCGACCGAGAGACATTTAGCACTCCGCTTCAAATGTTCTCCTTGATGTGCTAGTATAACCCATTCATAGATATGGTTTGATATCTAAAACATCAAGTTAAAGGTCGGACTTCGGGAACACAAAAATCCATAGGGGCAACTAGGGAGTAAATCCTACGAAATCCCTATGGGGGGGGGTGGCCAACTTCCTCAAACAAGATACTATAATAATAGGTCTACCGGATGGGTGTGTTGGCCGCGACATCCACCTTACCGGTTATCGAGAGACCAATATTATAGTTCTTAGGGAAATGTTCCAACCATCATATCTGCCTGAGATTCAGCTCTGGTTGGTGTCAGGATATCCCAGACTCACCAAGTCTAGAAAGAAAAATGAAAGTTTGCAACACAAATCGACGAGATGACGTTGCGAGATTCTCGGGAAATGAACTACGATAGTAAGCTCCAAAACATGAGCTGGTTCTGCTACTAACATGTGAACACATTGTCCCAGACAAGCATGACCACGTGGTAGTCTTATAATAAAACACTACCGAGTTCAGGAGGGGGAACCATCAACGAGGGTATCGAAGTCCTTACATAAGTCCGGATTAGCTCTTATGAAGGAACTCCTTCTCCTTGAACAAATCAATCAGTGGCTTGGTGTGCTAGGGATACATATAGAATGAAGGTTGCAAGTCTTCAAACCACAGCATTCTTCGCAGGTGTGCATGACTGATTTGGAATGATTCCAAAGAAAGCAACATTGACTTTCTCGAATCCACGGCGGCAACTTGCATCAGATGCACATAAATTAAAGGAAGTCACTACCTTCATCCAAACATATGCTTCATGAGCTAGCATGAACAAATGCTTTCAAAAGTTTCCAACACTAGCTTAATGTTCAGCAAAATTATGGAGAAGACAAGGATGTTGTCAATGGGCTCAACAACAACTCATCTAGGTTTCCTTTTAAAAGGAATTCCATAGTTAAGTGAACACGGTGATAGCATTGGTCAGACCCAAAGGATATAATGGTGTATGCTCGAGGGATCAACCACGAGTAAGACAACATTACGAACATCGTTGGTTCCGACTTGATTTGACGATAGCCCACACTCAAATCAAAGGATTGATAAGACAATAGGTCCAGCAACTGATCACAAGGACCAATCGATGAAGATATCATCTTTCTTCAACACACACTACACAAAAATATCCCTTTGGAACGAACTAAGTCAGGCAAGCTTTTATCTTCCAACTCTCCAAGTTGTTGTCTAGCTTAACCAACTAGCTCCGGGATATCCAACACAGATTTTTGGAGAAAGGGTGGTTTACAGGATAAACCAACTTGATCACGAGCTCAACACAGCGGTCAGGTGACAACCTGGTAATACTTCCGAGAAGATCTTCGGAAAATCATGAACCACCGATATGTTACTAAGCTCGAGAACAATCTTGCTTTTTGGGGCAAGACGATATGATCAAATGAGCGAGGACTTGACAAAATCCTAACTCATTAATCGAAGGGTGCACCGAAATAAGGACTAGATAGCACAATCAACCTTAGGGTGATGATTCAATAGTCAACTCGCTAAGGATGACGTTATTGTCCATTTAACTACCAAGCAACGGAGTTGCTAGGAGTATTGATTTCACACATCACAATTCATTTGTCGGTATTCCGGTTGCATCAACACGAGGGCCAAGGAATGAACAGTGATGGCAAGAAGTATCACTGTACCAAGAGTTCATGGGATGGTGTGCAATTCCTATAACAATCTCGATATAAAATATGTAATACTCCAAGGTAGAGCAGAACCAAAAGCTGGATTGGCATTTGATCTGCGGAATACAACTACTTTGACCCAATCCTAGATATGGAAGAGGTACTGGAGTTTGTTTCTCCTAGTCATTCCGGAATAGAATGGCTTGACAGACCACAAGAGTCATAGGCATCGATGAACGAACGCACGCATACTCTTGACTATCAATTGATAGACAAGGGTCAGAATGCAACTAAAGAGAACAACTCAAAGGAACATATAACTTTCTGAGTTGTGGGTGCATAGATTAGTATGTCGAACCAAGTTCAACATATTTCTTCCGGATAACCCATGCAGAAAGGTAGAACTGGCAGAGTCACGATTTATGAATGGAGAACTCCTCAAGAGTACTCTAATTGTGATTTTCTTTTGATCCAATAAACATCTGCCATAAGTAGTTCATGGTATTTGGAAGAAGAAGATACCACGGACTTCAAGGACTATCGCAAAGGTTACTAATATCCTAAAGGCACTAGCAATTACTATCAACATGAAGTAGGTAGAGTGAATCTCGGGTTCAGAACCCAGGAGTAGAATACCTACTACTAAGTAGCATCACGGGATGCTTCCGAGAATAAAGACCAGAATCTTCACACTAGGACACAAATCATGGCTAGACCACTAGATGATCCCCTAAGCACTTAGGGTCATAATAATAATTCCAACATATATGTCGAGGCAATAATTACCTCAACACACCAATTAGTGTGGTTAATCTGGCCCATGGGAACATCGGAAACAGAAGGAAGGGATTTGCAAATGCATCGGACTATTTGGAAACCTGGGATGACTCGGACAGCATAACGGCTATAATTGCTCAAAAAGATTTGAGACAATCACAAAAATGGTGGCATAACCACTCAGAAGCACAATATCAAGGTTCCGAGATCAACAATTAATATACGGAAGTAGTAGGAACTGAACTGAGACTTAAATCCAACAATCTTATAAGTCCACTGATTAGTAACACGTGATCCTAATAGAAAGAAGGGATAGCCTAGTTCTTAATCCCCGTAGAAGAGAAGATGATGACTCAGATTAGAAGGGCATGAGGTAAAGGAGTAAAAAGAGCCTTACGTTCCATCCCACAATCAATTCCCTTACATAACTAAAGAATTTCTAGACTCAACTTCGACCAGTTTGGCTTGGTAATCCTACAGGCAGTCAAGCTCTGATACCAACGCTGTCAGGACCCCGACTCAATGTCACATCGATCTAGCCGGTAACACCTCATATCACTTTGCGGCCTCACGCACGGTATCCCCACGGGTGTCGCCTTACCTTTGCCCGGGACCGTTTGCGCATTTTGGCTCACGTATATGATAGTGTCGCTAGCATCCATATGATAAAGAGCCCGGGCTGACATGGCTAGTCGTAAACCCAAAGTGGCACAGACTTACAGGGACAGGCATCCATGACCCAGCATCGAACGTGTCGGTCATCAGCAAGTGGGTCCGGGCTGTAGCACTGGGCTAGCAGGACTCCGGTACTCAATGCGTGACATTTCCCCGAAGGGACAGACACAGGAACGAAGAAGGACACATGCCGGCCAGCCTAAGTGTTCCAGAGCATTAGCAAGCTACCATGGCTCAGCGGTAACACTAGGAGACATTTCCCGGTAAGAGAGGCTACTAAAGATAAACAACTAGGTAGTCAGATCCCACACATACCAAGCATTTCAATAACATACACACAATATGCTCGATATGTGCAATACAACATGGCATCACAAAATGACTCTACGACTCAAGTAGTTTATTCAATAGGCTCCGAGGAGCGCGATATTACAATCATGGGTCTCATGACCCAACACTCAGAGCATACAAGTCAAAGCACAAGCGGAAGCTATCATGTCTGGGTACAGACATCTATAAATGGAAAAGGATGAGAAGCCTGACTATCTATCAGATCCTGCCGAGGGCACAAGATCGTAGCTGAGGTATCAAGCTAAACGTCGAAGTCCACGTGGAACTACTAGTGAGACTGAAGTCTCTCTGCAAAACATAAAATAGGCAAACGTGAGTACAAATGTACCCAGCAAGACTTACATCAGATCTATCTACACATGCATCATTATCAACAAAGGGGATGGTGGAGTTTGACTGCAGCAAGCCAGCTTTGACTCGGTGGCTATCCTGAACTACGACTGCAAGTAACTCTTTTGAGGTGGCGCACACGAGTCCACATATTCACCATATCAATACACCACTATGGATCCGCTCCCGTCTCCCTACGAGAACGCCATCCATAGCACTCACGCTTATCTTGCGTATTTTAGAGTATCCACTTTCACTTGTCTATGAACTGATATAAGCAACCCAGAAGTCCTTTTCCGCGGACACG
>NC_041384.1:366683206-366724995 GCF_002162155.2 Triticum dicoccoides | reverse complement strand
AGTTCTGTTTTCTATTTTCTGTAATTGTGTTTGGATTTATTTTAAAATATCAAATCATTTTATAAAATCCTGGAAACAATTATGGGTACTTTCTGAATTATTTCAGTGACCCTTATCAATTTCCAACATTTATTTGAGCATTTAAATTATTTATAGTATTTAAATGCCCAAAGTCAAATACAATATGATTTAATTCAAAAATCCAAAAATGACCTAAGAATATAATCATCATTTTTGGCAGAGGTTTCCACCTTAACCAGAAATCATGAACTTTTCTTAGGAACCTTTTGGGTTTATTGAAAAGATTTTAATTCACCCTAGTTGAGTTGATTTAATGCTAGGGTTTTGAACATCCCCATTTCAAATTTAGGCAAAATTTAAACATGATGCAAACATGAAGATAGCCTAGAGCACTACCAGCAGCTAGGGATGTGACAGTCGAAGCTTGTCCGCGTCACCCGCGGCCCGCAGTGCCCTGCGGACCGCGAGCTTCCTGGGGCATGGTGTCGCCCGAGGCGAGCGGCTCTGCGCTGGCGGGCCACGCCGCCCAAGGATCTGGGTTGCCCGCCTGGTCACCGGACATGGTGATGACGACGCGACGGGACACGAAGCGGTAGAAGGTGGATTCCGGCGCACCCCTACCTGGCGTGCCAAATGTCGGATTTCGGGTTCCGGCAGACCCTTGAGGTTCGAACACTGGGGTGCGTGCGGAGATTTTGCCTTCTACCTACCTGCACCCCTCCGCCTCGCTAAGATCTAAGCTATGGAAAGAACAGCGCAAGAGACACATGGTTTATACTGGTTCGGGCCACCGTTGTGGTGTAATACCCTACTCCAGTGTGTGGTGTGGTGGATTGCCTCTTGGGCTGATGAGGATGAGCAATACGAGGAAGAACAGCCTCGCGAGGGTCTGTTCTTGGCTGAGGGGATGAACTGCTAGGAGGAGTTCAGTCACCCTTCTCTCTCTCTCTCTCTCTCTTTTCGATTCTCTCTCCGATCTCCATGCCTCTACCCTGTGGGTGGCTAGTCCTATTTATAGGCAAAGGCCCTGGGCCTCTTCCCAAATATTGAGCGGGAAGGGTGCCAACAATTGGCCATTTTGAAGGGGAACATCTGGTACACTTATCCTGACTAAAGTTGGTCCTTGCCTGCCAAAGGCTCTCGTGGTGATGCTGACTTGGGCTCCACAATGACTTCCTTCCTGCCGTTGGGCCGGTCTTGGTCTCGTTGCACCAAAACGGGTGCCTTTGCTTGATGCTCTCGCTTGCGCTTGCTCCCTTTGCACCAAAGAGGAAAGGAGGACACTACGCGGGCTAGCGCCCGCCTGGCACCCTTGGTCGTCATGGCTTGCGTCACGGGCACCTCATGAGGTACCCTGCCTTGATCTCTCCGCCTCCTCACAAGCCAGCCTGATGAGGCCGTGCCTGAGGAAGCTCCATGTCGTCCGCCCCGCGAGGCTTGGCCCCTCGCGAGGGTCTTGGGTCTGTGTTGATGAAGACGGGCCGTGCTGGGCCCCCTTTGAGCCACGCTACAGGCCGCAGGCAGGCAAGTCTGGGGACCCCTATTCCCAGAACACCGACAGTGTACCAAACCTATTGTGTACCTTGCCATGAGTTTGGCAAGGGGGAAGATATTGATCCAGGAGTAGATCAACTGACAGCGGTCAAAATTATCCTTAGAAGACTAAGGAGATATTTCTCGGTTATGGAGGTGATAAAGAGTTCGCCGTAAAGAGTTACGCTGATGTACACCGATCTGGATGACTCTAAGTCTCGATCTAGTTACATATTGAAAGTGGGAGCTATTAGCTAGAGTAGCTCTGTGCAGAGCATTGTAGACATAGAAAATTTTCAAAATACATACGGCTCTGAATGTGACCGACCCATTGACTAAACTACTCTCACAAGCAAAACATGATCACTCTTTGGGTCTTAATCAGATAGCGATGTGAACTAGATTATTGACTCTAGTGAACCCTTTGGGTATTAGTCACATGGAGTGAACTAATCACATAAAGATGTGAACAATTGGTGTGAAATCACATGACGATGTGAAATAGATTATTGACTCTAGTCCAAATGGGAGACTGAAGGAAATATGCCCTAGAGACAATAATAAAGTTGTTATTTATATTTCCTTATATGATGATAAATGTTTATTATTCATGCTAGAATTGTATTAACCGGAAACTTAGTACATGTGTGAATACATAGACAAACAGAGTATCCCTAGTATGCCTCTACTTGACTAGCTCGTTAATCAAAGATGGTTAAGTTTCCTGACCATAGACATGTGTTGTCATTTGATGAACGGGGTCACATCATTAGAAAATGATGTGATGAACAAGACCCATCTGTTAGCTTAGCACTATGATCGTTTAGTTTATTTCTATTGCTTTCTTCGTGACTTATACATGTTCCTATGACTATGAGATTATGCAACTCCCGAATACCGGAGCAACACTTAGTGTGCTATCAAACGTCACAACGTAACTGGGTGACTATAAAGATGCTCTACAGGTGTCTCCGATGGTGTTTTGTTGAGTTGGCATAGATCAAGATTAGGATTTGTCACTCCGATTGTCGGAGAGGTATCTTTGGGCCCTCTTGGTAATGCACATCACTATAAGCCTTGCAAGCAATGAGACTAATGAGTTAGTTGCGGGATGATGCATTACAGAACGAGTAAAGAGACTTGCCGGTAATGAGATTGAACTAGGTATGATGATACCGACAATCGAATCTCGGGCAAGTAACATACCGATGACAAAGGGAACAACGTATGTTGTTATGCGGTTTGACCGATAAAGATCTTCGTAGAATATGTAGCAGCCAATATGAGCATCTAGGTTCCTCTATTGTTTATTGGAGATATGTCTCGGTCATGTCTACATAGTTCTCGAACCCGTAGGGTCCGCAAGCTTAACGTCCGATGACAATTTGTATTATGAGTTATGTGATTTGATGACCGAAGTTTGTTAGGAGTCCCGTATGAGATCATGGACATGACGAGGAGTTTCAAAATGGTCGCGATGTAAAGATCTATATATTGGAAGGTTATATCCGGACATCGGAAATGTTCTGAGTGGTTCGGGTATTTTTCGGAGAAACGAAGAGTAACGGGAATTCGCCGGGGGAAGTATTGGGCCTTCATGGGCCTTAGTGGAAAGGAGAGAAGGGCCACAAGCCCAGGCCGCGCGCCCCCCATGGGATGGTCCGAATTGGACTAGGAGGGGGCGGCGCCCCCATCTTTCCTTCTCCCTCTCCCTCTCCTTCCTTTCCCCTCTCTTCCCTTGTTGGAAACCTACTAGGAATAGGATTCCTATTGCTAGTAGGAATCCTACTTGGGGCGCGCCCCATGAGGGCCGACCGGCCTCCCCCTTGCTCCTTTATATACGGGGGCAGGGGTACCCTAGAACACACAAGTTGATAGTTGTGTTAGACGTGTGCGGTGCCCCCCTCCACAGATTTCCACCTCAGTCATCTCATTGTAGTGCTTAGGCGAAGCCCTGCATCGGTAACTTCATCATCACCGTCATCACACCGTCGTCCTGACGAAACTCTCCCTCGGCCTCAACTAGATCAAGAGTACGAGGGACATCACCAAGCAGAATGTGTGCAGATCGCGGAGGTGTCGTGCGTTCGGTACTTGATCGGTTGGATTGCGAAGACGTTCAAGTACATCAACCACGTTACTTAATGCTTCCGCTTTCTGTCCACGAGGGTACGTGGACACACTCTTCCCGCTCATTGCTATGCTTCTCCTAGTTAGATCTTGCGTGATAGTAGGATTTTTTTTGAAATACTACGTTCCCCAACAGAACTTACACATGCTCTCGAAGAAGAAGCATGTCATTGGCATCGAGGGTGTCAAATTCCTCAAGGATCATCTGTTTGGAGCTTGTGAAGCTAGAAAGATGACCAAGGCCAAGCATCCCTCAAATCCCATCATGACTACCACTCATCCATCTGAATTGCTTCACATGGATCTCTTTGGCCCTACTCATTATGCCACATTCACTAATGCTGCATCTTTACATGGCTTTGTCATTGCCGATGACTATTCTCGTTACACATGGGTGCATATCATCACTTACAAAACTGAAGTTCAGGAAGTCTTCAAATGATTTTCCTCAAGGGCTTCAACCAACTTTGGTGTGAAGATCAAGCACATCAGAACTGGCAATGGGACCGGGTTCAAGTATACTAGTCTTGATGGCTATCTTGATGAACTTGGTATTACTCAGGAATTATCTGCTCCTTATACTCCTCAGCAGAATAGCATCGTGGAGCGCAAGAAAGGGACTCTTGTTGAGATGGCTTGCACTATGCTTGATGAATACAAGACGCCTCCTTGCTTCTGGACTAAGGCAATTGATACTGCGTGCCACATCATCAACACAGTATATCTTCACAAATTCTTCAGAAAGACCTCATATGAACTCCTAACTGACAAGAAACCCAATAGAGCACCTACCTCCTATGCTAGATGAAATATCACCTGAGGAATCCATTAAGTTCAAGGCTATTGAGGATGTCATTCCTATCGAAGAATCTGCTGAAGAAGTCATTCCAGAATGTGAAGAACATAAGGCTGGTGCACCTGTGAAAATGGGTCTGAAGAAAATGCTGACCCACTCAATATCGTCAACACGCTCATCCTCGCGTTGCTAATGAAGTGCATATTGAGAGAATCATCAACGACATCAAAGCACCAGATCCTCTCACATGCTCAAAAGCTTCACATTTGTCTAACTTTTGTGGGCACTTTGCTTTTGTCTCTATCACAGAGCCCACCAAACTAGATGAGGTATTTCTGGAGCCTAAGTGGATTCAAGTGATGCAAGAGGAATTACATCAATTCGAGCTCAACAATGTCTGGAACTTGTCAAGCGGCCAGACCCATGCAAGCACAATATCATTGGCACAAAATGGATCTACCGCAACATGCAAGATGAAAATGGCCTTGTGGTGAGGAATAATGCACAGTTGTAGCTCAAGGCTACACACAGGTTGAAGGAATTTATTTCGATGAAACTTTTGCACCTGTTGCTAGACTTGAGGATATCCGCATATTGTGTGCTTATGCTAACCATCATAATATCATCTTATATCAAATGGATGTGAAAAGTGCATTCCTTAATGGTAAGCTTGAGGAAGAAGTATATGTTGCTCAACCCCTAGGTTTTGAAGATCGAAAGCATCCTGACAAAGTCTTCGGACTCAATAAGGCCCTCTATGGCCTCAAGCAGGCCCCTCGGGCGTGGTATGATACTTTGAAGGAATTCCTCATGAATAAAGGCTTCAAACCCGGCTCACTTGACCCAACTCTTTTCACCAAAGCCTATGATGATGAATTATTCGTGTGCCAAATATATGTTGATGATATTATCTTTGGTTGTACTAACCAACATTACACTGACGAGTTTTCCTATATGATGAGTGAGGAATATAAAATGTCTATGATGGGAGAATTGAAATTATTCTTAGGTCTTCAAATTTGTCAACAACACAATAAAATCTTCATATCTCAGGAGAAATACCTCAAGGATGTGTTGAGGAAATTCGGCATGCAAGATTGCAAAGGCGTCAAAATCCCTATGCCCACAAATGGCCATCTATGCACTGATGAAAATGGTATTGACTTCAATCAAAAGGTATAACGCTCCATGATTGTCTCTATATTGTATCTATGTGCATCTAGGCCAGATATTATGCTTAGTGTTTGCATGTGTGCCCGATTTCAAGCTACACCGAAGGAATCACACCATAAGACTATGAAGCATTTTCTTCGATATCTATCTCACACACCAACACTTGGATTAAGGTATCCCAAGGGCTCGGCTTTTGATATCATTGGATATTTTGACTCTGACTATGCTGGTGATCATGTGGACCACAAGTCAACATCACGCACATGTCATTTCCTCAGACATTCCTTAGTATGTTGGCCCCCGAAGAAGCAGAACTGCATATCACTCTCTACTGCTGAAGCTGAGTACATTGCTACTGGTTCGTGTTGTGCTCAACTGCTATCGATGAAGCAAACCCTTAAGGACTACGGCATCAATGTGAAGAATGTGCCACTCTGTTGTGACAATGAGAGTGCCATCAAGATTTCCCATAACCCAGTTCAGCACTCGAAGAGAAAGCACATCCAGATTCGTCATCATTTTCTTCAAGATCATGTGTTGAAGGGTGACATCTCTATCGAGCACGTGAAGACTGAAGAACAGCTAGTTGATATCTTCACAAAGCCCTTGGACGAGAAGAGATTTAGCAAGTTGCGGTGTGAGCTAAATATCTTAGAATCTTCGAATGTTCTTTGAAAGGACACACATCCTAACACTTATGCAAAATTGATGACTTAGATGTGCAACACATGAAGTAACGTTTTTCTTCAATCAATGAAGACTAACCCTCTAAGTGTGAAGAAATTAAAATTTTGATTCTCATAGCCCTACGACAATTGTACGCGGCGTCTGAAATCATCATTCTTATACGGTGGGTCACGCCACCAACAAAAGTTGAAAATCTTAAATTTGATTATTTCTTCAGTTTTGAAATCCCTCAGTTGTTCAAATTCTTTAACTTTGCATAGTCTTCACTCTTTCCGATTGTGTTCTTCATTGGCTATATATATGTGTGTGTCTATATATATATATATATATATATATATATATATATATATATATATATTTGAGTTTTTAGTCCTCTACATTATTCACTTATTGTTAATTCTTCAAGTTGACTTTTCTGCTAAGTGAATGTGATCGGACCCTTCCCCCTCTATGCTAAACTCAACCCAGTCTGTTCACAAATTCTTCATGTGTGTTCTATTTGAAACTCGTTCAAAATCTTCAATGTGTCCTTGTCAGCTGAAGCATTTGCGAATGAAACATTAAAATTTTCATATCTCAATTTTCGGCTTTTGCCGCTCAATTCATTTCACTCCCACGATGTGATTATTATATTCACCCACGATCTCACACGATCTCCACCTCACTGTACGTGGGTGACACATGCCGCTAGGATGAGAAGGGTCAGGGGCACGTTCGTCCAATTTCTTCGAGCGAGCGGTTTTTCACCTAAGCTAGAAATACCCCTCACCCTCCTCAGACTTCATTTACCCCGCTCGACCTCACTCCTCACGCCTGAGCTCTCAGACCTAGCGTCGCCACTACTTCCATCATCGTCGGTGAGGAAGAGCTTCACTGCCTCGACCTCATCACCGTCATACTCGTGCCGGTCGCGGAAATCTTCACTCCGCCGCCGCTATAGCTGTCTTCCGTCGCCGAGTTAGGGCGTGGAAGATTTGAATGGACGAACTTCCCATCTACACTTCCTAGTTCGTCGTGTTCTTCGTCAAGGGTATTTGAAATCTATTTTTACTTCCCTTGTTGATTCTGATGATTTTCACAAAATCTTCAAAAGGTGTTTATTCCTCAACTTCCCCACTAGTTGAACACCTCACATGCATCTGTTCTTGATCTATTTCTCTAAGCAATGTTTTTCTTCAAGATTCCTCAATTGTGTGGATTTGCAATCTATACAACTCTAGAACCTAAATCAAAGAATGCTTAGTGAAATTCCTCAAGACACTCCTGTTCAAATTCCTCAAACTTGTTCTTTTTGAAAAAATTCTGAGAACGCATGTGACCTCTCCAAATTCTTCGCACCTATACTCTATTCACAGGTACACATGTCCATTGCTGAATCTCTAGGTGCTCATCAACTTATCTCATTTGCAACGTTCCTCGAAGACAAATTGCATACCTCTTTAGAGAATTCTATGGTTCAAATTCCTCAGCTGAAGAAAATGGTTGATGTCAAGAAACCACGGAAGGGAGGGTAGAGATTGGAAGTCAACATAGCGTTTGAGATCCGTGATGACATCTATGCAGGGTACTGCACTCCAGCTGAAGAAATGAAGAATGAGTGCAAAGTGCGCATTCAGAGGATAGAGAGGAGATGGGCAAGGGAATGTATGGAGTACAGATATGTCACTCCTAAATATATGAAGAAATTCGCTCTACACCCTCCTTGCCCAAGACCTCCATTGGCGCACGGCCAAATTGCTGATCCCACTAGCCTCAAGAGCGGTGAGGATTATCTAGACGAATGGTCCAAGCAGTAAGCCAAGTTGGCCAAAGTGGCTAAGGAAGCAGTGAGGACATTCAACAAAGACTCTAGTGCTTCTGCTGAGGCCTCTGCTAGCAAGCCTAAGAAGGCTATGCCCAAGAAGCCTGCGCACAAGCCCACTTCCGCAGCAATACCCTCACGGCCAAGCTCGTCAAAGCCCTCATGGCAATTTCCTCAAGAACCTCCAGTCCCCTCTACTATAATATCTTCAGCTACTGCTGCAAAGTCCTCAGCACTTGCGCACCTCACCTCATGCCAAAGGACCACTCGAATCTCAATTGCTTCAGGAGCATCTTTAAGTTCCTCAGCTCCTCTACAGTCAGGCCCAACTTTGCTGAAGACAAAGGCCACTGCTAGACAAGGCACAAGGCCAAGTCCTCACAAGAAGCGGGTTGCCTTCCATGTACCGTCAAGTGAATACGGAGCTGATGATGAGGAATTAGAAGAAATCATCAGAGACAGACAACAACAGGCCGCTAGAGCCAAAGGCACTGATGTGCCTCTTCCGTCGGATCCCAAGTTGATCATGGACTTCACTGATCTCTAGCACAAGGACCCCATCACTCCTATGCCTGATTTCAATCTCACACCTGGCCAGAACCACATGCTGACAGCCTTCATAGGCGAAGAAAAATGGAAGTTTGAGAAGGCCAGGAAGCTAAAGAAGGCTCAGTACAAGAAGGAGCATCTTTTGAAGAAGAACGTTGTCAAAATGACAACTGGTGAACTTATGACCATGCAAGATGAGATCAAAGCACTCAGTGATGAATTTGATGTATACCGTGCAGATTGGCTGGGAGCCAAGGTCAGATTCATCAACATGGTGAAGGGTTCACCTGAAATGTTGGAGCCCAATGCAACATGAAATTCCTCAGGCTGAAAGCATTTGCTCAGCCCACTAAAGAACATGTCAGCACCGCTGATAAAAATCAGGCTGCTGAAGAAACTGAAAGCACCAGGGCTGATGAAGACATTCCAGCCGTTGAAGAAACTGCCAGGGCAACCTCTAGTGTTGCGCCTGAAAAACAAGCCAGGCCTGTTAAAGCATCTGCTACAACGCCTAAAGAGATTGACCAAGCCAGGAAAACTGCATCAGTTGTGCCTGAAGAGACTGAACCAATTTCCTCTGCTCCTCCTGCACCAACAACAAGCATCAACTTTCCTTCTGCATCAGAAGCAAAGAAAACAAAGGCTGCGGAGCGAGCCGCTGTGAAGAAAAGGAAAGCATCTGCTTCCTTAGAGTCTTCATCCCCAAAGAAAGTGAAGACTTTGACGAGCTCCTATGAAAATCCCATAGATGTTGTTCCTCTATCAAGCATGCCATCAAAGGAAATCGTTCCCTTTGGTGAGGAATATGTGATTCCCAATGAATCAGATGAAGAAGATCCTTCTACTGCTATGTCAAAGCAGGTGGCTGATGAAATTGAAGTGGATAACATCCCTTCAACCCCACTGGTATCCTCGCACATGCCTCGGTTCACTGCTGAAGAGGTTGGTGTTGAAGAAATAGACGAGGAAGATGAAGACGTGGACATTGGGTGTACAACTCCAATTCTGAATGACGACTACTTGGAAAGTCATCACCCCAATTCACCAATGTTCATACCTATGAAACAGGTTCCTCAGTCCCCTGTCCAGACCAAAGAAATTCACACGGGCTCTGAAGAACACCAGGCATCTCTCCTCACTATTCCTGAAGAATTTCCAGCCACTAGCGCAGATGAAAATGTTGCTGTTGAGATGAAGGCCAAGGCTGCTGAAGAGACTCCCACTGAAATTCCTTAGCTTGTGGCTCAAGAAACTGTGATTCAAGAGGCGGTGATGGCAACCACATCAAATCTTCAGCCCAAGCCTGAAAATCCTCACTCCAAGAAGCAGAAGTTGAAAGCTGATGACTTCTTTGCTGAGCACATATTCTACACGGATTATAATCCATATGACTCTGCAAGACTCACACGAAAGCGCTTCTGGACAGCAAGCCAAATGAATTTCTATTCCTCACTGTTGTTCTATAAAGACAAGATCTTTGACCATGAGCAAATTCCTCATGTGGACATGGAGTCATTGCCCTGCTTCACCCCAGTCCTCAGTGTTCTTCATGACGCTGGACTGCTCAACCTCTACACCAACATCTGTGACTGGAATGAAGAACTCATTCTTTAGTTCTATGCCACATTGCACATCACTGGCAATGTTGAAGATGTCAATTCATGGGTATTGGACTGGATGACTGTAAATACTCAACACAAAGCACCGACATCTGAATTGCTTCACGCTGTCCCAGTCAGTCCTCCCACTGAAGCTGCAAGGTGCATCTATGATGAACCTGAGCTATCAAACCATTTGATGCAAGTGCTGATGAAGCCTTTGAAGCCAGGCCAAGCTCTAAGGACCCAATTCCTCGTCAAGGAATAGCTCTATGTGCCAAGGACAATATACAGGATATTGACCAAAACCCCCAGTCCAATAAAGGGCCACAACTCTGATGATGAAGAAGTTGTTGGCATCACGAAGAATCTGCTTTTCAACATCATACATGGTATTCCTATCAACTACCATGATTTCTTCATGAGGACTTTGGCCAATGTCGCTTTGTCACCATTTGAACTGAAGCGTTACGCTCCCTGGATCATGAGATTCATAAGATCAAGGTCTTCAATTCATTACAAGGCTGATTTGCAAAATCACGTCAGCTACTTGCCCCAATTGAAATCCTCAAACGGACTATTTCCTCAGCTGATGAGAAGGGCAAGGCTGCTATTATTGATGAAGGCATTCGTCCATTGGATGGCCAGTTTCGCAAAGCTGCATCCTACTCCACCAATGATGAAACTACCACTCATGACACTGCCGCAAATGCTTCAAGGCAATTTCCTCAAGCCACAGCTCCAAGGGTGATGACTGATTGTGAGCTTCTCCTCAGTCTTCATTTGAAGGTTGATCACAACCACAACGCTGAAGATCTCAAGAAGATGGAATTTCAATAGGACTTTGACTGGGCACAGCCACCTTCAAAGAAATTCAAGAAGGTCAAAGTTCCTCAGCTTGTGGCCAGTTCGTATTCTTCATCGCATGAGACTGGTGAACACGAAGACTTGAACAACACTGCGGCAGGCCCTACCTCAACGGACGACCCCAACAATGCTGGCGCTCCTCCCTCGACTTTGTGATGTTATTCTTTAGGGGCGTTAGTCCTCATTTTTCGTCCCTTTTGGTCATTCGATGACAAAGCGGGAGAAATTTGAGTTAGTCTTCAAGAGGGTCTATATATGGGCGTTTTTTTGCTAAGTTACAACTCTCGATCTTCTGAAGTGTATGTTGCATCGAGTTGTAAAGTTAAGTTTGATGGTGGTCTCATACTTTTGCTATGTTCTTCTACATGCTATTTCCTCATATATGTTAATGCACGCATGCTGAATTACTTCAGCCACCATATTTCATCATGCATTTCAAATTCTTCATATCATATGTTAAATGCGTGTATAAATTACAAGATATAGGGGGAGATCTCCATGATTCTATTATACAATGTGCATTTGCTCTTCAAGGAAAATTCCTCACATATGCACATCTTCAGGGGGAGTTCTTCCATATGTTTATGAATTCGTCACTGAGGAATTTCAAGGTGAGGAAATTCCTGAGCAATGAACTACTAAGCAGCGGAATAAGTACTCATATGCAAGCATAACTGAGTGGTAGCACAGTCATCATGATGAAATGAAAACAAGCATAGAGTACAAGTAGCGTAAACACAGGATAAGCAAGCTAAAGACAAACTGACTGAAGAAATAGGATTGACGAAATTGAGAAAGTCTTCAGTCAAAGTATTCAAACAGTAACGGTCAAGTACTTCTACACAGAAATGAGGAAATGAAAGAGTTGAGGAAATAGAACCAGTAGCTTGGTGAAGTTGGTGATTTGGTAGACCAGTTCCAACTGCTGTGACAGTCGTACGTCTGGTTGGAGCGGCTAGGTATTTAAACTTGAGGACACACTGTCCCAAACACACAGTCCTCACCGTATTCTCCTTGAGCTAAGGTCACACAGACCTCGCCCAATCACTCGTGGTAAGTCTTTAGGTGACTCCAAACCTTCACAGACTCGATCACTCGGTGATCCGCAATTTGCTCTTGGATGCTCTAGACAATGACGCCTAACCATCTGGAGGATGCACAATCCTCAAAGGTAACAAGCGTCAGTTCCACACATGAACAATTTCTTTAGTGATTCTCAATTACTTTGGGTTTCTAGGTGTTTTTTGGGTTTTGGGTTTTTCCTCGCTTGATGATTTTCGCTCAAAGTCCTTGGAGGATGGGATGCTCTCAATGACAAGTGTCAGTTTCTCGCGGAGCAGCCAACCAACTAGTGGTTGTAGGGGGCGGCTATTTATAGCCTAGGGAGCAGCCCGACATGATAAGACATAAATGCCCTTCAATCATATGACCATTAGGTGGGTAGATATTTTGGGACAGCTGGCGCGTAGCACAGCAACGGTCGGAAATTCAGCTATCAAATTCCTCAGGGCTATCATGTTCCTCACTTGTAGGCAATCCGCACTGGTGAATTCCTAACTCCTCAGTCAGAACAAATTCCTAAAAGACCAGAAGATCTTCATCTCTATCACTAAAGAATATGACTGAACTGTATGAGATTTCCAATGCTTCACTTGAAAGGATTGGGTAGGTGTAGGATTTTGAGATGAGCATCACTTGGAAACTTTTCCTTAGTTTTACCTCGACCCCCTTTAATAGTATGGTGTTTCCTATGACTCAAGAAATAGAAAACGAAAGTACGAAAACACAAGTCTTCAAGCTTCATATTCCTCGCATGAATATCAAGTCTTCTGGATCACACCAATTTTTTCGCTTTCAAAGTCTTCAGAAGGTCAAAGTCTTCAGTTGAAGACATTCATTTTTAGGGGTCGACTTTCTCTGTAAATATCAAACTCCTCATAGACTTATGGACCTGTGCACACTCACAAACGCATTAGTCCCTTAACCTATAAGTCTTCAATACAACAAAATCACTAAGGGGCACTAGATGCACTTAGAGAACTCTAGGGCTGTTTGTGACACTTATAGGAATAGCTCAATGGATTGATCGAAAAGAATAACTTTGAGGCGGTTTCATACCCTATACGCAATTTCGTCTTATGTTCTCTATGATAGGAACTTTGGAGTGACTTTTGTCGCATGTTGAGGGATTGCCATATGATTTAATTACGTTATCATTGTTGAGAGAACTTGCACTAGTGAAACTATGAACCCTAGGCCTTGTTTTCAAGCATTGCAATATCGTTTTCGCTCACTTTTGTTACTAGTTACCTTGCTGTTTTTATATTTTTCAGATTACAAAAACCTATATCTACCATCTATATTACACTTGTATCACCATCTCTTCGCCAAACTAGTGCACCTATACAATTTACCATTGTATTGGGTGTTGGGGACATAACATACTCTTTGTTATTTGGTTGCATGGTTGTTTGAGAGAGACCATCTTCATCCTACGCCTCCCATGGATTGATAAACCTTAGGTCTTCCACTTGAGGGCAATTTGCTACTGTCCTACAAAACTCTACGCTTGGAGGCCCAACACGAGTCTACAAGAAGAAGGTTGCGTAGTAGACATCAATACGCCAATCTGGCCAGCCTCGCCTTATTGAATGAGGTGCTCGACCAGATCCAGATGATGGCTATTATCGATAGCCCATCCTTGGATCACGCTCAACGCATCCTCAAGGTAGGCCACAAGGAATTTTATGTCCCACTGATGTCTACTACACAACCTTCTTCTTGTAGACGTTGTTGGGCCTCCAAGTGCATAGGTTTGTAGGACAGTAGCAAATTTCCCTCAAGTGGATGACCTAAGGTTTATCAATCCGTAGGAGGCATAGGATGAAGATGGTCTCTCTCAAGCAACCCTGCAACCAAATAACAAAGAGTCTCTTGTGTCCCAACACACCAATACAATGGTAAATTGTATAGGTGCACTAGTTCGGCAAAGAGATGGTGATACAAGTGGTATATGGATGGTAGATAATAGTTTTTGTAATCTAAAAATATAAAAACTGCAAGGTAACGAATGATAAAAGTGAGCGTAAACGGTATTGCAATGTGTTGAAACAAGGCCTAGGGTTCATACTTTCGCTAGTGCAAGTTCCCTCAACAATACTAACATAATTGGATCACATAACTATCCCTCAACATGCAACAAAGAGTCACTCCAAAGTCACTAATAGAGGAGAACGAACGGAGAGTTTATGGTAGGGTACGAAACCACCTCAAAGTTATTCTTTCCAATCAATCCGTTGGGCTATTCCTATAAGTGTCACAAACAGCCCTGGAGTTCGTACTAGAATAACACCTTAAGACACAAATCAACCAAAACCCTAATGTCACCTATATACTCCGATGTCACCTCAAGTATCCGTGGGTATGATTATATGATATGCATCACACAATCTCAGATTCATCTATTCAACAAACACATAGAACCTAAAAGAGTGCCCCAAAGTTTCTACCGGAGAATCACGACGAAAATGTGTGCCAACCTCTATGCATAGGTTCATGGGCGGAACCCGCAAGTTGATCACCAAAACATACATGAAGTGAATCATGTGGTATCCCATTGTCACCACAGATACCCACGGCAAGACATACATCAAGTGTTCTAATATCTTTAAAGACTAAATTCGATAAGATAACTTCAAAGGGGAAACTCAATCCATTACAAGAGAGTAGAGGGGGGAGAAAACATCATAGGATCCAACTACAATAGCAAAGCTTGCGATACATCGAGATCGTATCACCTCAAGAACACGAGAGAGAGAGAGAGAGAGAGAGAGAGAGAGAGAGAGAGAGATCAGACACATAGCTACTAGTACATACCCTCAGCCCCGAGGGAGAACTACTCCATCCTCATCATGGAGAGCACCGGGATGATGAAGATGGCCACCGGAGAGGGATTGCCCCCTCCGACAGGGTGCCGGAACGGGTCTAGATTGGCTTTCGGTGGCTACGGAGGCTTCTGGCGGCGGAACTCCCGATCTATTGTGCTCCCGGATGTTTTTAGGGTATATGGAGATATATATGCGGAAGAAGTACGTCAGGGGGGCCACGAGGGGCCCACGAGGGTGGAGGGCGCGCCCAGGGGGGTGGGCGCGCCCCCCTGCCTCGTGGCCTCCTCGTAAGTCCCCCGACATGCACTCCAAGTCTTCTGGGCTTCTTTCCTTCCAAAAATGAGTTCCGTGAAGTTTCAGGTCAATTGGAATCCGTTTGATTTTCCTTTTCTTCGAAACCCTAAAACAGCGTAAAAACATAAACTGGCACTGGGCTCTGGGTTAATAGGTTAGTCCCAAAAATGATATAAAAGTGTATAATAAAGCCCATCAACATTCAAAACAGTAGATAACATAGCATGGAGCAATCAAAAATTATAGATACGTTGGAGACGTATCAGCATCCCCAAGCTTAATTCCTGCTCGTCCTCGAGTAGGTAAATGATAAAAACAGAATTTTTTGATGCAGAGTGCTACTTGGCATAATTTCAATGTAATTCTTCTTAATTGTGGTATGAATATTCAGATCCGAAAGATTCAAGACAATAGTTCATATTGACATAAAAATATTAATACTTCAAGCATACTAATTAAGTAATTATGTCTTCTCAAAATAACATGGCCAAAGAAAGTTCATCCCTACAAAATCATATAGTTTAGTCATGTTTCATTTTCATCACACAAGAATGCTCTCATCATGCACAACCCCGATGACAAGCCAAGAAATTGTTTCATACTTTAGTAATCTCAAACTCATAAACTTTCACGCAATACATGAGCGTGAGCCATGGATATAGCACTATGGGTGGAATAGAATATAATGAGGGGGGTTATGTGGAGAAGACAAAAAGGAGAAAGTCTCACATCAATGAGGCTAATCAATGGGCCATGGAGATGCCCACCGATTGATGTTAATGCAAGGAGTAAGCATTGCCATGCAACTGATGCACTAGAGCTATAAATGTATGAAAGCTCAACAAAAGAAACTAGTGGGTGTGCATCCAACTTGCTTGCTCATGAAGACCTAAGGCACTTGAGGAGGCCCATTGTTGGAATATACAAGCCAAGTTCTATAATGAAAATTTTCCACTAGTATATGAAAGTGATAACATGAGAGACTCTCTACTATGAAGATCATGGTGCTACTTTGAAGCACAAGTGTGTCAAAGGATAGTAACATTGTCCCCTCTCTCTTTTTCACTCATTTTTTGGGCCTTCTCTTTTTTTATGGCTTTTCTCTTTTTTTTGGGCCTTCTCTTTTTTTATGGCCTTTCTCCCTTTTTTTATTTATTCCTCACTTGGGACAATGCTCTAATAATGATGATCATCACACTTCTATTTATTTACAACTCAATGATTACAACTTGATACTAGAACAAAGATGACTCTATATGAATGCCTCCGGTGGTGTACCGGGATATGCAATGAACCAAGAGTGACATGTATGAAAGAATTATGAATGGTGGCTTTGCCACAAATACTATGTCAACTACATGATCATGCTAAGCAATATGACAATGATGAATTTGTCATGATGAACGGAATGATGGAAAGTTGCATGGCAATATATCTTGGAATGGCTATGGAAATGACATAATAGGTAGGTATGGTGGCTGTTTTGAGGAAGATATAAGGAGGTTTATGTGTGACAGAGCGTATCATATCACAGGGTTTGGATGCACCGGCGAAGTTTGCACCAACTCTCAATGTGAGAAAGGGCAATGCACAGTACCGAAGAGGCTAGCAAGGATGGAAGGGTGAGAGTGCGTATAATCCATGGACTCAACATTAGTCATAAAGAACTCACATACTTATTGCAAAAAATCTACAAGTCATCAAAAACCTCGGCACTACGTGCATGCTCCTAGGGGGATAAATTGGTAGGAAAAGACCATCGCTCGTCCCCGACCGCCACTCATAAGGAGGACAATCAAATAGCACCTCATGTTTCACATTTTTTACATAACGTTTACCATACGTGCATGATATGAGACTTGCAAACTTCAACACAAGTATTCCTCAAATTCAAAACTACTCAACTAGCATGACTTTGATATTATTACCTCCATATCTCAAAACAATCATCAAGCATCAAACTTCTCTTAGTATTCAAAACACTCATAAGAAAGTTTTTACTAATCTTGAATACCTAGCATATTAGGATTTTAATCAAATTACCATGCTATTAAGACTCTCAAAATAATATAAGTGAAGCATGAGAGTTCATCTATTTCTTGCCACCATGCTCTAAAAGATATAAGTGAAGTACTAGAGCAAACAACAAACTACTCCGAAAGATATAAGTGAAGATCAATGAGTAGTCGAATAATTATGCAACTATGTGAAGACTCTCTAACATTTAAGAATTTTAGATCTTGGTATTTTATTCAAACAGCAAGCAAAAAAACAAAATAAAATGACGCTCCAAGCAAAACACATATCATGTGGCGAATAAAAAATATAGCTCCAAGTAAAGTTACCGATGAATGAAGACGAAAGAGGGGATGCCATCCGGGGCATCCCCAAGCTTAGGCTCTTGGTTGTCCTTGAATATTACCTTGGGGTGCCTTCGGCATCCCCAAGCTTAGACTCTTGCCACTCCTTATTCCATAGTCCATCGAATCTTTACCCAAAACTTGAAAACTTCACCACACAAAACTTAACAGAAAACTCGTAAGCTCCGTTAGTATAAGAAAGCAAATCACCATCATAAGGTACTGTAATGAACTCATTATTTATTTATATTGGTGTTAAACCTACTGTATTCCAACTTATCTATGGTTTATAAAATATTTTACTAGCCATAGATTCATCAAAATAAGTAAACAACACATGAAAAACAGAATCTGTCAAAATCAGAACAGTCTGTAGTAATCTGGATCAAACGTATACTTCTGGAACTCATAAAATTCTAAAATAAATTTCTGGACCTGAGTAATTTATCTATTAATAATATGCAAAAATAATTAACTAAATATCACTCTCCAAATAAAAATGGCAGCAATTCTCGTGAGCACTAAAGTTTCTATTTTTTACAGCATGATCGCAAAGACTTCCCCCAAGTCTTCCCAAAGGTTCTACTTGGAACAAACACTAATTAAATGCATAAAACCACATCTAAACAGAGGCTAGATGAATTATTTATTACTAAAAAGGAACAAAAAGCAAGGAATAAAAATAAATTTGGGTTTCCTCCCAACAAGCGCTATCGTTTAACGCCCCTAGCTAGGCAAGATGATTTCAACGATGCTCACATAAAAGATAGGAATTTTAACATAGAGAGAGCATATTTAAGAATATGACTAGCACATTTAAGTCTAACCCACTTCCTATGCATAGGGATTTTGTGAGCAAACAACTTGTGGGAACAAGAATCAGCTAGCATAGGAAGGTAAAACAAGCATAACTTCAAAACTTTAAGCACATCGAGAGGAAACTTGATATTATTGCAATTCCTACAAGTATATGTTCCTCCCTCATAATAATTTTCATTAGAATCATGAATGAATTCAACAATATAACCAGCACCTAAAGCATTCTTTTCATGATCTACAAGCATAGAAATTTTATTACTCTCCACATAAGAAAATTTCTTCTTAATCGGAATAGTGGGAGTATCATAAGAGACTTGAATACTATAAATTGTTTCCACATTAAAAGAGTAATGTTCAGAAAAAGGGTAATCTTAATCATGACAAGTTTTATAAATATAATCATCACTACTTTTTATAGCATATGTATCATCACAATAATTATCATAAGTAGGAGGCATGCTATCATCATTAAAAATTTGCATATTAAAACTTGGGAGACTAAAAATATCATCTTCATTAAGCGTAGCATCCCCAAGCTTGGGACAAACATTAATTGCAGCAAATATATTCTCAAAAACATCATCTTCATCAAACATAGCATCCCCAAGCTTGGGCCTTTTCATATCATAAGCATAATCACTCTCATAATTAATAGTATGGATAGCACCAATAGTATAGCAATTATCATATTCATCCAAGCAAGTGCCAAAAAGATTTTAAAGATCATAAGAAGTATCATTATCTTCCACAATTATATTTTCATGAGGCACAATAGTAATAGGAGCAGCATTATTTGGGAGAGATGTCTTTTTACCTCTCTTCCTTTTTCTTTTATTCTTCTTCACCACATCATGTGTGGGTTCAATCCTCTTTTTGGAGCTCCTTATTAATGAGATTGGTTGAATAGGAGGCTCCTCCTCATTACCTGATTCGTCATAAGAAATAATAGGAGGATATTGGGAAGTCTCTTCCCTTTCATTAGTATTCTCTTCATCTTCTATTTGTTGTATTTTCTTTATGTAATTGGCAATATAAGGATTTTCAATGCAATTCACCGCACAATACATATAAATTTCCTCTAGGTCAAAATGAAGAACTCTATCAAGGGCAAATTTTGGAATATCCATAGTTATACGTTTCATTTCTTCGTAGCCCATAAGCAAACTAAGTTCATTATAATGTGCAAGGGAAATCAAGTCATCACAATTTTTGGACAAGATTAGATCATGAAACAATTTGCATCGGATAATTAAATGACCATGTTCATTACAAAGCTCGCAAGTATGGCCAAGAAAATTTAAATTTTCAGCACAATCATCTAGCTCTTCTTGCAACAATTTAGTTTCTAAGTACTTATGCTTGTTGCAATATCTATCTTCTCTATTTGGTGTGTACTTACAAACCCAATGCACTCCACAAAAAATGACATGTTTATAGGAGACATTTTCATAATAACTAGTGCAATCATCATTAGTGTCATGGATATTCAAAGAATTCATACTAACAACATTGCAATCATGCTCATCATTCAAATATTTAGTTCCAAACATTCTAATGCATTCTTCTTCTAGCACTTGAGCACAATTTTCCTTTCCATCATACTCACGAAAGATATTAAAAAGATAAAGCGTATGAGGCAAACTTAATTCCATTTTTTTGTAATTTTATAGACTAAACTAGTGATAAAACAAGAAACTAAAAGACTCGATTGCAAGATTTAAAGATATACCTTCAAGCACTCACCTCCCCGGCAACGGCGCCAGAAAAGAGCTTGATGTCTACTACACAACCTTCTTCTTGTAGACGTTGTTGGGCCTCCAAGTGCAGAGGTTTGTAGGACAGTAGCAAATTTCCCTCAAGTGGATGACCTAAGGTTTATCAATCCGTAGGAGGCATAGGATGAAGATGGTCTCTCTCAAGCAACCCTGCAACCAAATAACAAAGAGTCTCTTGTGTCCCAACACACCAATACAATGGTAAATTGTATAGGTGCACTAGTTCGGCAAAGAGATGGTGATACAAGTGGTATATGGATGGTAGATAATAGTTTTTGTAATCTGAAAAATATAAAAACTGCAAGGTAACGAATGATAAAAGTGAGCGTAAACGGTATTGCAATGTGTTGAAACAAGGCCTAGGGTTCATACTTTCGCTAGTGCAAGTTCCCTCAACAATACTAACATAATTGGATCACATAACTATCCCTCAACATGCAACAAAGAGTCACTCCAAAGTCACTAATAGCGGAGAACGAACGAAGAGATTATGGTAGGGTACGAAACCACCTCAAAGTTATTCTTTCCAATCAATCCGTTGGGCTATTCCTATAAGTGTCACAAACAGCCCTGGAGTTTGTACTAGAATAACACCTTAAGAAACAAATCAACCAAAACCCTAATGTCACCTATATACTCCAATGTCACCTCAAGTATCCATGGGTATGATTATATGATATGCATCACACAATCTCAGATCATCTATTCAACAAACACATAGAACCTCAAAGAGTGCCCCAAAGTTTCTACCGGAGAATCACGACGAAAATATGTGCCAACCTCTATGCATAGGTTCATGGGCGGAACCCGCAAGTTGATCACCAAAACATACATGAAGTGAATCATGTGGTATCCCATTGTCACCACAGATACGCACGGCAAGACATACATCAAGTGTTCTCAAATCTTTAAAGACTCAATCCGATAAGATAACTTCAAAGGGGAAACTCAATCCATTACAAGAGAGTAGAGGGGGAGAAAACATCATATGATCCAACTATAATAGCAAAGCTCGCGATACATCAAGATTGTATCACCTCAAGAACACGAGAGAGAGAGAGAGATCAAACACATAGCTACTGGTACATACCCTCAGCCCCGAGGGAGAACTACTCCCTCCTCATCATGGAGAGCACCGGGATGATGAAGATGGCCACCGGAGCGGGATTGCCCCCTCCGGCAGGGTGCCGGAACAGGTCTAGATTGGCTTTCGGTGGCTACGGAGGCTTCTGGCGGCAGAACTCCCGATCTATTGTGCTCCCCGATGTTTTTAGGGTATATGGAGATATATAGGCGGAAGAATTACGTCAGGGGGAGCACGAGGGGCCCACGAGGGTGGAGGGCGCGCCCCCTGCCTTGTGGCCTCCTCATAAGTCACCCGACGTGCACTCTTCTGGGCTTCTTTCCTTCCAAAAATGAGTTCTGTGAAGTTTCCGGTCAATTGGACTCCGTTTGATTTTCCTTTTCTTCGAAACCCTAAAACAGGGTAAAAACAGAAACTGGCACTGCGCTCTGGGTTAATAGGTTAGACCAAAAAATGATATAAAAGTGTATAATAAAGCCCATAAACATTCAAAACAGTAGATAATATAGCATGGAGCAATCAAAAATTATAGATACGTTGGAGACGTATCACCCACCCACCACCCACTTGATAGCCACTGTCGAGGATTTAACCGACATGCTATACTATGCCTCTGAGGAGGCCGACGAGATGGATGACGACGAGAAGGACACAACTCGCATAGACACCGCCCCTCCCGTCACTAGTCGCTGGATGACCACATCCACCTACTTCATCTACATGGTGGACACCCCTAGCGACAACGACGACGACGCTAATGAGTATGGCACCCCTAGAAGGGATGGTAACAATCTCAGAGAGGAGCCCCCAAACGCCAAAGACAACACCGACGATCCAAGGGGTGATGTAGCAGGGAAAGCAACACTGGTATCGGAGAAGGGGACACTTCGTACAACATAGAGGACCTTGGCAACCCTGCCCCCGAGCACCAGTCTGACAGCTCATAGGGGCATGAGGATCAGGATAACCCCAAGGACCCTGATGATTCTGAAGATAGCAATTATATGCCCCTCTTCGTAGAAGAGATCAGCCTCAGAGTCGAAGACTTCATCATCCCAAAAGACCCACTAGATCAGGAGCGCTTCAAGCGACAACTTATAGCCACTGCGCGAAGGTGTTCGCACACGAACACGTCACGTGTACCCTCGACGCCGGGGGTGATGCACCGCAGCTCACGTCGAAGGAGACCCGACCGACAGCGCGATACGCAAGACAGTCGGCGGGCGCTTTTGCAGACCCGAAGCCCCGTTTGCCCGAGAGGGACCCCGTCAGGGCTCGCGGCGGCTATGGGCTGCTCCAGGTCGATTTGCTCGCCCCTAGAGCCTCGTGGATCCGCAGCCCTCCAGCATGAAGAACTAGTGAAGAACGAGAAGAAAGATACAAAGGAGAGATAGAAAGTAGATGAACACGAAAAAGTAGTAGATTTGTTTGTTCGATTGTGTGTTGCTCAATCGGCCGTCACCCCTTAGGTATATAAGAGGCGGCTGGACTTCCCGTGCAAGGAAAAGGCTTGGATTCACGTCCAAAATACTAGTCAAATTCGGATTGGTTTTGTTCGAACTTTTCAAAATGGTTCGGTTTAAACTGGCTGCACCTTGCGGGTAATTTTTGAGGTGGTAAACGACCTCGGATGAAAATGAGCCTAAAAGCAATCTTGACCGTTTCGACAAGACGAACAACTTTCATGTTGAACGTTTTTTAATCAGAGGTCATCCTGAGGGTCAAATCACTCGCGCAAAAAACCTGTTCCCTCGCGCTACCCATCAGACATGCGTCTGGTAGGGCGCGCCACATCTCGCCTCATGATAGGGCTGCACTCCGATTGTTCTAACTTTTGCATACGACCTCAGATTGGGACGATCTTTGTATCAAAATTGATTGTTTCGACGAGACGCACAACTTCCGTGTAGAACATTTTTCCATCCGAGATCATCTGAATAACCTTTTGAGCCCATCTTCAACTTCTCGTCCGATTGACTATCACAGCCTCCAACCCGGCAAGTTTTCCATCCGAGTAAGCTTTCCACACTGGCAATTTTTCTACCCGCCAAGCTTTCACCCCGGCAACGTTTCACTCCGGCAAGGTTTGTACTCCGGCAAGGGTTCCTCCCTGGCAAGGTTTCTCCCCCGGCAAGATTTCACACCGGCAAGCTTCCACACCGGTGATCTTTCTATGCCGGCAAGCTTTCCACGCTGGCAAGCCTTCACACCGGCAAGCTTTCACACCGGCAAGATTTTATCCCGGCAAGGTTTTCGCCCTGGCATGCTGCTTTATGATCGTGCCACTTTTGAGCGTCAACACATGCCCCCCTGTTTTTCGGTAAAGCTAGCGTGCCGAAAAATACTTGTACCAAGTTTGTTCTAAGGACGATATCAACACTCCATCGGCCATTTATATGTTCTTAGGACGATAAGTATATATCGGCCATGTCTTGTGTGAACTTTTTGATGCAAACTTGGGTGAAACCTTCTCAGCTTCATTAACAATCTGGTGATAAAGTTCCATAGATATGTATCTCAATGTCATCCTCCGAACCATATTGTTCACCCTTTTGCTAGGATTTTGTAGATAATCAACAATAAACATTCTCCAATCCTTACTTTCGCCTGCATAAAAATTTCATTAGTGGCCGAAGCTGTGGATTCCAATTCGGCCTTACCTATGTTGGCAAGAATAAGCATCGGCTATTGATAGATGTGCAATACACCATGACCAACATGGTAGCCAAATGCTTGCTATGCCAACTCTCTCCAATTATCATTTCTAGATATATGAAGAATCTTAAAACAACCGATGGTAAATTTTACATTTAGACATACCTCAAGATAAACTAAAAGTGATTCATCAAAACATTGATAACCATTGGATATTTGTTGCACTACTAGTAACGAATCACCGGAAGCCTCAATATGTATAGCACCTATAGCAAGGCAAAGCTCCAATTCGAATGACAATGCATATTCGGCTTTGATCATTGTGCAAAAATATTTTAAGCGGCATGAGGCTTCACAAAATAGCACCATAAGGATATATATAAACAACACCAACACCTTGGCCATTGCTACAAATTTAACCATCAATATATAATCTCCATGGTTCTAGAGAGATCAAGCTGAAATCGATATTATGCATGATGTCAATATGATGCTCAATAATAAAATCAACCATGATTTGGCCTTACATAAATTCTGAATACTAATAAGCCAAAGCACATCCAATCAAAACATAAGTTCACTTTGCAATTTTGGTGAATTGGTCTATGCATAATATCTTCAATGGCATCAATTTGACAAACTCCTTTGCAAGCACTTATCTCAAACTAAGGACAATGTTAGAATACCACACCAGCCATTCTTAGATATATTCTTAGGGCGATAGATAAATATCGGCCATTACAATGAGGTCCATGTAGTATTCACCCACCAAGGTATGTATAGCCGATATAAACAAATGAAATAGCAATAAGATATTTCGGCCCCTTTGTATTAGCAACAAAAATGTAACTAACCAAATGTATAGTGATTTGGTAATACTCTGTCATGATATAGAAAATTATGTTGCATCCATGGATCAAAATAAGTCCATGGAGGGTAACTGATCATACCTGTGCATGAATTCCATGGCAAAGGCATCAATGGCATTGTTGAAGAAAATGGATGATGTGCTAGCCGAAGATTTTGATGTCGTGATCCACACCTTCGGCTTAATTGTTTGTTGCTTCCATTCTTCTCTTTCTTCACTTTTATTGTACTTGTTGCAATAGAAGCATGCACATCATTTTTGTTATGAATGATCCTCTTGGGAACCCATGCCATGTTCTTCTGTCTCAGCTCTTGTGCACTAAGATTTTGCAATTCCTTCTTTTGCCAATACGTTAAGCCGAGTGAGCATCTCGGTTGTAATTCTGTTTTGACCAATGGCAGTTCCTTTTTGGCCTTATCCACTCTCAACTTCTTTTCTTCAGATTTGGCACTTTGACTCTCAATAATTGGTTGCTTTGTCTCATTGCTTTTAGTAGCCAATGTTAACACTTTAATTGGCTCTTTTTTATTTGAGATCAAATCTGAAGTTGCACTCTTACGACCATCTCTTTTAACACGGTAAACTTGCTTGACCACCTCTTTCTTCATCCTTGAGCTCTGGACCGATTCCTTATGATTGAAACGGTCTTTAACATGTGATTGTTTAGATATTGATCTTCTCGGAGCTGCATAATATTGGTGAGATGGTCTAAAATAAGATGGAGAATGTGCCCTTGTATCATACCTGTCCCATGATGGATATGGATCTATATGAGCATAGGGAGGCATCCACAGCATTGGCATTGGCGGCCCAAAATAAGGATATGAATATGTTGCATTAAAATTCTCACTTTGCCAATACCGATCCTCATATTTGCACCTTGGGGGTGATCTTGGTTTCTTTGCATGATTGGGCCGATACGCATTCTTCTCTTCCCTCTTCTTTTGATATTTATCCAATAGTTCAGCAAAGGTGATTTTTGATCTCTTACACTTGCGCTTATTTCGGCCTTTGTTTCCTTTTGGTTTGCTTTCATCGATCATTGGATTTGCTTGCTGCCCCCCAGTCCTTGGCGTCTCCATTGTAGCTTCGATGGAATTCTTGCCCTCAAGATTATGTCCATTATGCTCTTCGACAACTTCTTTACTTGAAAGCTTGATCCCATCACCTGCAGTTTTTACCTTCTCTTCAAATGGATCGGCTTGAAGCAGCCGATGCAAAAACTTTCTACCATCGGGACCAATCGGAATAGACTGGTCATCTCTTGGTGTCTCAACAAATTTCAATCGTCCTTTATCAATGGCCGATTTAACTATTTGACGAAACATGTTACAATCCTCAAAATTATGCTTGGACGAATCATGCAACTTACAATACATTCGTCCCTGGACAGATGGCTCAACATGGTGATCAAGAATTCTAATATAATTATTCCTCAACAACAAATCAAAGATTTTATCACACATGTTTGAACTAAAGGTAAACCTTTTATTTTCTAGCCGATCTTGATGTGATAACGGCTTTGGAATTAAGCAAACGAATGGTTCAGATTTTTGCACCACACCATTCGGCTATGCATTGTGTTTTGCACTCTATTTCCGATGTCTTTGGGTAAGATATTATACTAGCATCAGTTTTCTCAACAGAATTTAACCTTGGCTTTAAATTTCTAAAACGAAAATAGTTAGAACATACATGTCTCAATTTATACCAAGTGCAAGCCAAGTATGAAATAAGCAAAGCTACCCAAATAGATATGAACTTTAGATAAAGCAACGGGGAAAGCTTTGGCTGTAATAATAAGTCACTATCGGTCTTTATAAATGGCGTAATGGGTTGACCGATATGCTCAATAACAACTTTATTGCTAGCAAGTAAATTACCCTTCTTAATTGGTCTTTCAAAATTACTTATGAGGATCTTTCTAATAGATGCATCAACAATAAAGTCCTGACCAAATCTGAAAATAGGTAAATTACTTGCTAAACATACCTCTTCAAATATGTTGGGAGAGCACGATGGTGGTGTGACTTGAACAATATCTTGCTCCGCCTTTGGATGGCTCCCCAACGCCTCTTCATCATCTTTCTCTTGATTCCGTGCATCATTACATTGAAAAATTTTGTCGGCCGAACTTTGTTCGGCTACTTGTTCTTGTCCTTGAAGTTCATCAATTTCTCTGGCACGAAACTCATAGGGCAGGAAGTAGGTTCCATTAACTTTAGAAAAATCAAGTATGGTCGCTTTGCTATGCTTGCCATGCCCTTTCTCAATAATGCTTGCCTATTTGCATTTGATGGATTCAGAATATATACTTCTTGATTCGGCTCTTTCAATCGGAGCACTTTCATGTTCTGAATCATCTTTCTTTACATTGCTTCTACCAATTGGCAATGCTTCTTTCACTTGAGCCAATTCTGTTTCTTTTTGTTTCTGGCGGCGAGCGGCAAAATTGGCTTTAATCTTTTTCTCAATTTCAGCCCACTTCGGATACGATTGCCCCCCAATGCTTTTAGATTCTTTCGGTAATGGCACATGGGTGTTGCCGAAACTTTGCAATTGTGTAGGGGCTGTATAATATGATGAAGTATTAGGTGAAGGCATATGCATTGTTGTAAAACCATATTTTTGCTCGCCAATTTTATCAATTGGCAAAGATTCATCTTCTTGTAAAACTCTAGCTTTTATTGCAACATAATCAGGAAACAACCCCTTTTCATATTGTTCAAGGCAAAGAGCACTAACCCTCTTCTTTTGTGCCAAGCTCTTTTTTAATGCAGCCACAACCGCTTCTAGAAGGGATTGCTCCGCAACGCTTTCAGATTCTTTCGGCAATGATTCGTGAGTGTTGCCGAGATTCTTGAATTGCGTAGAGTATGCATTATATACTACAGTATTTGATGACGGCACATGTGTTCCTGTAAAATTTTCACCTATTCGGCTGTGACCATGAAGATGCGGGGCCGAATTATGAACATCTACAGTTGCATACGGTGCTGAAAAATTACTAACATGAGGTGTAGCATATGATGGTTGAGAGTAACTGGCCGAATAGCTAGTAGTAGAATGGCCAATTCTCCCATCCATTGGCAAGGTTGGATTCACATATTGCAAATCAGTTGCCGATGAATAAAAAGGTGAAACACTTTCTTGTATGCTATTGGAAATTTTAACATGAGGTGTTTCAAATTGATTAACCAAACCCATCATGTTGTTCATCGGCATATGGATTCGTGGGGTTGCCGATGCATGAGAGTTTGGATACATATGTTGTACGTTGCTAAAATCATAAGAATTTGAAGCATGAAAATTGTTTTGCATCGGCCCTTGCGCATAATTAGATGCATGATTGATAAAACTAGGGCTAGCCGATACATTATGCTTATTAGGTGATCCGGCAACAACATATGAATTATTTGCATCTACAAAGGGGAATTCGGTATTTATATTACCTTTGTATATTTCAGCAACTTGATGACGATCTCTTCGTAGCAAGAACGGGCCAGAGACCGTTCGAAACTTCGTCCCCAGCGGAGTCGCCAAAAAGTGTGTTGACACACGAACACGTCACGTGTACCCTCGACGCCGGGGGTGATGCACCGCAGCTCACGTTGAAGGAGACCCGACCGACAGCGCGATACGCAAGACAGTCGGCGGGCGCTTTTACAGACCCGAAGCCCCGTTTGCCTGGGAGGGACCCCGTCAGGGCTCACGGCGGCTATGGGCTGCTCCAGGTCAATTCGCTCGTCCCTAGAGCCTCGTGGATCCGCAGCCCTCCAGCATGAAGAACTAGCGAAGAACGAGAAGAAAGATACAAAGGAGAGATAAAAAGTAGAAGAACACGAAAAAGTAGTAGATGTGTTTGTTCGATTGTGTGTTGTTCAATCGGCTGTCACCCCTTAGGTATATAAGAGGCGGCTGGACTTTCCGTGCAAGGAAAAGGCTTGGATTCACGTCCAAAATATTAGTCAAATTCGGATTGGTTTTGTCCGAACTTTCCAAAACGGTTCGGTTTAAACTGGCTGCACCTTGCGGGTAATTTTTGAGGTGGTAAACGACCTCCGATGAAAATGAGCCTAAAAGCAATCTTGACTGTTTCGACAAGACGAACAACTTTCATGTTGAACGTTTTTTGATCAGAGGTCATCTTGAGGGTCAAATCGCTCACGCAAAACACATGTTCCCTCGCGCTACCCATCAGACATGCGTCTGGTAGGGCGCGCCACATCTCGCCTCATGACAGGGCTGCACTCCGATTGTTCTAACTTTTGCATACGACCTCGGATTGGGATGATCTTTATATCAAAATCGATCGTTTCGACGAGACGCACAACTACCGTGTAGAACATTTTTCCATCCGAGATCATCTGAATAACATTTTGAGCCCATCTTCAGCTTCTCGTCCGATTGACTATCACAGCCTCCAACCCGGCAAGTTTTCCATCCGAGTAAGCTTTCCACACCGGCAATGTTTCTACCCGGCAAGCTTTCACCCCGGCAAGGTTTCACTCCGGCAAGGTTTGTACTCCGGCAAGGGTTCCTCCCTGGCAAGGTTTCTCCCCCGGCAAAATTTCAACCGGCAAGCTTCCACACCGGCGATCTTTTTGTGCCAGCAAGCTTTCCACGCTGGCAAGCCTTCACACCGGCAAGATTTCACACCGGCAAGATTTTATCCCAGTAAGGTTTTCGCCCCGGCATGCTGCTTTATGGTCGTGCCACTTTTGAGCGTCAACAGAAGGCTAAAAAAGCAGCAGCAAGAGATAAAGGCCGAGCAAGATACACTCAATGAAAGATGGACCAAGGTCCTAGCAGCCGAAGAAGGGTACGCCTACGAACGACAAACAAAGAGCTACCCCAAACACAAATTGTTGCCGCAATTCGATGACATAGCCCCCGAGCCCGCACCACCCAGACAAACCCAACCAACCTGATCACCCCCCTCGAGGAAGGGACATGTCGGCTGGCGAGACTGAATATCCACCTGCCCCTCCTCGCCGTAAAGGCAAGGGGGCGGCATTGCCAGAATATCGATACAATATCAGACACAATCTGGCCGCTAGAGACGATCAGTCAAAATTCATTTATGGATCAAAAAGTTACCCTCCCAATGGAAGAGACGGATATCAAGCATGGCTCGACCGAAACAATGCGCTTTGGGATCAACACAGGGCCAGGATGGAAACCGAGGTTCGACACGTTGTAGCGCGAACAAGAGGAGCTGCTCACCCAATGTGCTTCACCGAGGAGGTGATGTAGCACCAATTCCCAGAATGGTTTTGAACTTGTTAACATCTAGTCATATGATGGAACCACGAACCCGGCTGTATCGATTGGGGACTTTCTTCTCCACATTCATATGGTGCGGGGGGCGAGCTCCACGCCATCAAACATCTGCCATTAAAGCTCAAAGGACCAGCCCAGCATTGGTTGAATAGCCTCCCTGAAGACTGCATAGGGAGCTGGGAGAGCTCGGGGATGCTTTTCGAGCCAATTTCCAAGGTACCTACGTCCGGCCTCCAGATGCCGATGACCTGGGCCATGTGGTCCAACAGCCCGGAGAGTCATCCTGGTAATTCTGGAATCAGTTATTAACTAAAAAGAACCTGGTAGTAGACTGCCCTGATGCCAAAGCTATAGCCGCCTTCAGGCATGGTATCCAGGATGAATGGCTGGCACGATAACTCGGCCAGGATAAGTCGAGGACAATGGCGGCTCTTACCTACCTTATGACCCGCTTTTGTTCGGGCAAAGACAGCTGGCTCGTATGAGCGCCAACCAAGGAGATCCCAACACTTTGGAAGTCTGGGACAACAACAGAAAGCCTAGACGTAATAAAAATAAACGCCAACACAATGGCGCCGAGGCCAATGACATGGTAGTAAATGCCAGATTCCGTAATTCCAAGTCGGAGCTTCAAAAGAAGCCCTCTAAAGGAAACTAGGATGGACCCACTAAGTTGGATGTCATCCTAGACAGGCCATGCCAGATACATGGCCCCGTAGACAAGCCTACTAACCACACCAACCGTAACTGTTGGGTGATTAAGCAAGCTGGCAAGACCACGGCCGAAGACATAGGAAAAAAACCCGCAGCGAGGACGATGAGGAACCTCGCAGGCCAAACAATGGAGGCGAGAAACAATTCACTCCGGTGGTTAAAAGAGTTAATATGATCTATGCCACTCATATAACCAACATGGAGAGGCAACACGAACTTCGGGATGTTTACGCCATAGAGCCGGCTGCCCCGAAATGCAACCCATCGTCGGCATTTCCGATCACCTTTGATCGCAAGGTTCAAAAAAAAACCCTTTATAGCCTTCTTTAGTAGGTAGAGTACTTCCCTCCCTTGTATAGCCTTCTCTAGGTTCCTGTTTTTCTTTTTTTTTTCTTTCCTCATATTGAGGAAGCATTGTTTCGTTCCTGCTTTTTTATTTAATAAAATGCTGTGGGGTCTAAGCCCTGCAGTCTTCAAGGTTCAACAAAAACCTTGATCGCAAGGACCACCCGACCAGTATCCATCACAAAGGGTCGGTGGCTTTGGTCCTCGGTCCAATTATTGATGGCTACCAGCTTACCAGAGTCCTCACGAAGGGAGGCAACAGCCTCAACCTGATCAATGAAGATATAGTCTGGAAAATGGGCATTAACCCGTCAAGGATCAAACCCAGTAATACCACCTTCAAGGGGGCCATCCCCAGCATTGAAGCCCGCTGCTCGGACACCCTCACTTTGGAAGTAGTATTAGGCTCTCCGGACAATTTCCGGAGTGAAGACTTGATATTCAACATCGCCCCTGATACGTCTCCAACGTATCTATAATTTTTGATTGTTCCATGCTATTATATTATCTGTTTTGGATGTTTTATATGCATTAATATGCTATTTTATATTATTTTTGGGACTAACCTATTAACCTAGAGCCTAGTGCCAGTTCGTGTTTTTCCTTGTTTTTGACTTTTATAGATAAGGAATATCAAACGAAGTCCAAACGGAATAAAAAATTACGATGATTTTTCTTGGACCAGAAGACACCTACATGACTTGGAGGGAGGGCCAGAAGAGTCCTGATGAGGCCACAAGCCTCTAGGGCGCGCCCTGAGGGTTTGTGGGCCCCTTAGGAGTCCTCCAACCCTAAAACCACTTATATATATATATATATATATATATATATATATATATATATATATATATATATATATTCTCAAATATTCCCCAAACATCATAAGTATCCACCAAAAAACTTTTCAGCTGCCGCAAGCCTGTGTTCCCGTGAGATCCCATCTTGGGGCCTTTTCCGGCACCCTGCCGGAGGGGGATTTAGTCACGAAGGGCATTGAGGGAGTCCTGGACTAAGGGGTCCTCGGGCGTCCGACCTATTAGACATGGGCCGGACTGATGGACTATGAAGATACGAAGACTGAAGATTCTACCCATGTCCAGATGGGACTCCCCTTGGCGTGGAAGGCAAGCTTGGCGTCAAAATAGGAAGATTCCTTTCTCTGTAACCGACCTTATGTAACCCTAGATCCCTCTGGTGTCTATATAAACCGGAGGGCTAGGTCCATAGACATATATCCTCATAATCATAGTCAGGCAGGCTAGACTTTTAGGGTTTAGCCATCACGATCTCGTCGTATATCAACTCTTGTAATACTCAAATTCATCAAGATCAATCAGGCAGGAAGTAGGGTATTACCTCCATAGAGAGGGCCCGATGAGGGAGTCCTGGATTAAGGGGTTCTCGGGCGTCCGACCTGTTATCCATGGGCTGGACTGATGGACTGTGAAGACATGAAGACCGAAGACTGTACCTGTGTCCGGATTGGACTCTCCTTGGCGTGGAAGGCAAGCTTGGTGACCGACTATGAAGATTCCTTCTTATGTAACCGACTCTATGTAAACCCTAGATCCCTTCGGTGTCTATATAAACCGGAGGGGATAGTCCGAAAAGGACACATTCATTACCATAGTCATATAGGCTAAGCTTCTAGGGTTTAGCCATTACGGTCTCGTGGTAGATCAACTCTTGTAACACCCATATTCATCAATACCAATCAAGCAGGACGTAGGGTATTACCTCCATAGAGAGGACCCGAACCTGGGTAAACATTGTGTCCCTCGTCTCCTGTTACATCGATCCTAGACGCACAGTTCGCGACCCCCTACCCGAGATCCGCCCGTTTTGACACCGACATTGGTGCTTTCATTTAGAGTTCCACTGTGCCGTCCACAAAAAGTTCGATGGCTCCTTCAATCGTCTATAGTGACACTGTCCAAGGGGAAACCTTCCTCCTCGGACAGATTTTTGTGTTCGGTGGCTTCATACTGCGGGCCAACTCGCTTGGCCATCTGGAGTAGATCGATAGCTACGCCCCTGGCCTCCAAGTCAGATTTGGGAGCTTGAACTACGTTGCGGATATCCGTGGAGACTTGATCTTCAATGGATTTGAGACCGCAGCGATCGCTCCCCTTCCCTCTGAGGAACATGACTTAAATCTGTCATCGGATCACATCCAGGAGATGGTTCCTGTTGTTGCAACGGCCTTAGAACCGGAGCAGATCATGCCATCCGAAGCCACAGAGTCCACGGTGTTGGAGCCACACACGGACTCGACACCTTGTGATATTTTCGCCAATAGAACTCCGGATTCGTCTCCGGCTATGAGTCTCGGACCGTGTATGCCTACGGACACCGAGCTGGATCGGTTATCGATTTTCGAATTTAGTGCCGCAGACATCTTCCAGCACTCACCCTTGGGTGATGTGCTAAACTCTTTAAAGAACTTGTCCTTGGAGAAGGACTCATAGCCGAATTATGTTCGGTTCGAGCCAGAGGCTGATGTTGGGAAATTTTGTTTCCCACCCGCCACCCACTTCATAGCCACCGTCGATGATTTAACTGACGTGCTCGATTACGGCTCCGAAGACATCGACAGTATGGACGAAGATGCCGACCAGGAGCAAGGGCAAAACACGCCATTTACTGCATGTTGGATGGCCACCTCTTTGTACGATGTGTACATGGTCGACACACCTGAAAAAGCTAGCGACGATGACAAAGGAGATCCAGTTGTGAATAAACCTTCTGAGACATAGTCCAAGCGTCGGCGCCCTAAACGCTCTAAACATCATCGCTCAAAAGACGAAAATATTGGCACCAGAGAGAATAGTGCTCTGGGTGCCGCAGAAAACAATGAAGACCTTGTCGGGGCTGCATCCGAACAGGAGGAATAAGACAACGGGCAAGACAGCCCTGATAATTAGACCATGCCCAATGACCCAGATGATGAAAGTTATCATCCAGTCTCTGAGGATGATGAGAGCCTCAGCAATGAGGACTTCATCATGCCTGAGGCACCCCTCGAGCAGGAGCGCTTCAAGCGCCAGCTAATAGCCACCACAATAAGCCTGAAGAAGAAGCAGTAGCAGCTTCAAGCCGATCAAGCCCTGCTCATTAATAGATGGACTGATGTCCTGGCAGCCAAAGAATACGGCCTCAAGCGCCCAGCCAAGAGTTACCCTAAGCGTAGACTGCTACCTCAGTTTGATGAGGAGGCACTAAATCCCATACCTCCCTCACGCAATGCGGACCGACCACCACACGGTCGGGATAGTGTGGCGGACCGACCACCCCGCGGTCGGGATAAAGCGACAACCCAGGCCGAACAACAGCCCGCCCCACTACCTCACAAAAACAGGGACAAAACAGCTCGGGACCATACATACTACCTTTGGCAGGAGCTGGATAGTAGAGCAGAACACACCAGATCAATATACGGATCGCGAGGACGCTTCCCAACTCGGGATGACGGCTACCTATTCGGGCGTGACAACCCTAGTCACACCCGGGCCGATAACCGCAGATGCACTCCATCGTAGGTGCACCGTGATGCGGCCCAATATAGAGGTGCCGCACACCCTCTCTGCTTCACAGATGAGGTGCTGGATCACGAATTCCCCGAGGGGTTCAAGCCCGTCAATATTGAATCATACGACGGAACAACCGACCCCGCAGTATGGATTGAGGACTTTATTCTCCACATCCACATGGCCCGGGGAGACGACCTCCATGCCATCAAATACCTCCCACTAAAACTCAAAGGGCCAGCTAGACACTGGCTGAATAGCCTGCTTGGGAATTCCATCGGCAGCTGCGAGGATCTGGAAGAGGCCTTTCTTGACAACTTCCAAGGTACATATGTCTGGCCACCCGATGCTGATGACTTAAGCCAGCGAGACAGGCCCCTCCGAGGCAAGAACAGCTCCGGAAAGATCTGGTGCAACAGACACAAACACCAAAGCAATGGCAACAACACCGATGACACCACCATTAACGCCGGATTCAACGGCTCCAAGTCCGGACAGCGAAAGAAGCCCTACAAAAGGAACAGCGAGGGACCATCCAGCCTGAATCGCATACTCGATCGTCTGTGCCAGATACATGGTACCCCGGACAAACAAGCCAATCACACCAACAGAGACTGTTGGGTTTTCAAACCAGATGGCAAGTTAAATGCCGAAAACAAAGAAAAGGGATCACAAAGTGAGGACGAGGACGAAGAGCTCTGGCAGCCGAACACCGAAGGGCGGAATAAATTTCTGCCTCAAGTCAAAAAGGTGAACATGATATACGCTAGACACATCCCCAAAAGGGAGCGCAAGTGAGCGCTTAGGGACGTATATGCGGTAGAGCCAGTTGCCCCAAAATTCAATCCATGGTCGTCATTCCCGATCACCTTCGATCGTCGAGATCACCCAACTAGTATCCGGCCTGGCGGTTCAGCCGCACTGGTCCTCGACCCAATCATCAATGGATTTCACCTAACACGAGTCCTAATGGACGGCGGTAGCATCCTCAACCTGCTCTATCAGGATACAGTGCGGAAGATGGGCATTAATCCCTCATGAATCCAACCCACAAAGACTACCTTTAAAGGAGTCATACCGGGCATTGAGGCCCGCTGCATGGGTTCAATCACGCTGGAGGTGGTCTTCGATTCCCCGGACAACTTCCGAAGCGAGGAGTTAATCTTCGATAGCGTCCCCTTTCGCAGTGGCTACCACACATTACTCGGACGAACCGTGTTTGCTAGATTCAACGCGGTACCACACTATGATTATCTCAAGCTGAAGATGCCCGGTCCGCGCGGCATCATAACATTCAATGGAAACACAGAATGCTCCCTCCAGACAGAGGAGCACACCGCCGCCCTAGCGGCAGAGGTACAAAGTGGCCTTCTCAAGCAGCAGCATAATCTGGCTGCTGAGCCCCTGGACATCATTAAGAGGGTCCGGACCACACTGCAACAGGACAACGCGGCTCGTCAAGAGCTCGATTAGCAGTTTGGCCTCCGTCCCAATCCCGATGAGGTAGTGGCATTCATACCACGCGTCCATAACTACGCACTCAAAATTCCATGGGCATCGACGGAGGCACAAGCTATCCCAGAATCCACGGTTCGGCCAGACCGATCCTAGACACACATATAACTTTACTGTCTCTTCTTCCCTTGTTTTAGGTTTATCCTATGGGGGCCTTCTTCGACGGCCTGAGTAACGATCCCATCAATGGACAAACACACCAGATTGACATGGAGCACAGGCGTACATGGGAAGCCCTAGAGGCTAACCGTTTTCAGGACCCACACGCAATCCGCCTTCGGGTATAGCATGCCAAATAGCCGGATGCTTATCGCATTATCTTGTACCAATGTGCTTGGGCGCATAAACCCAACTATAATGGAAACAGTTCATGATCCAAGTTCACGGGCTCCGGATCCTATCTCTGTTCTCCCTCTGTTTTCCTTTATATTACTTATTTCCTAGCAGTCGTACACCCTGGTGCATTTCATATTTTCCAGGAGCTCCCCGTCGCCACACGATATGGCAATAAAGTCCGAACAATCCCTAAAGAAGTTCGTCACCCCGAATTTAGCATTATATGCATTGGCTCAGAATCATGTCTTTGGTCAATAGTTGGGTTGCCCGGCTCCTATGCTTGCCACCCTACGTTCCGCTAAATCAGCTAGGGTAGTAAAGGGAGAACTACTGTGAATGTGCCCTGGCCTTGACCAGACAAGCACCTTAGTAGAGAAAGCCGAAAACTGACTGTCATGATACGGCGAGAGCCGGTCAGCTGTTCGAGGGTCACAAATCATTGGAGATTTTTTCCGCATTATGCGAAGGATTGGCACTTCCCGATCAGATGCTGACAGCCCCCTGGTTTGAACCAGGGGTAGCACCCACACTTTATTATAAAATTCCTATGGCTAAGTGAGGGTGTTTAAGCCGTACAGTCCGATTGCCTTGTTCGTTGTGCTAAACAACTCCTTCAAGGACCATACAATTGGATCAAGATTGTTAAGATTCCATCCCGAACACCTCCGTACTACCTACGTGAGGGCAAAAGCCGACGACTGGCCAACCCTCAGAATACATACAAAATGGCCGCACAGAAGGAAACAATTCAAAGCATAACAATATTACATTACAAAACAGGCTTTGTTCCCATAATACAAGGCAAAGGTAAGATGAATACATTTATTCAAATACAATGTCCTCCGAACATTGTGCTGCCGCAAGGCGAGAACCCTCCAAAACATCCGCAAAATACCGTTCGGGTGTGCGGTGCTCCTTGCCCTCCGGTGGCCCTCTAGTCACCTTGACGGTGTCCATATTCGCCCACCACATCTTGCAACGGGCGAAGGCCATGCGCGCACCTTCAATGCAGGCCGAGCGCTTGACGATATCCAGCCGAGGACATGCGCTCACCATTCGCCTCATGAGTCCGAAGTAGCTGCTTGGCATAGCTTCGGCTGGCCATAGCCGGATTATGAAATCCTTCATGGCTAGTTTGGCCACCCTATGCAACTCCATCAGCTGTTCAGCTGATCGGTGAAGGACACGAGATGCTCCGGGCTGCATACTACGACTGGAATAGCTTCTCCGTAGAACCCCCTCCTTTGGCTCAGTAGAACTCCACGGCGTCTGACACACTGTGTGGTAAATCCGCAAATGCTCCTGGGGATCTCCGAACCCGGGTTAGTAAAAGGTATTGCTTCTCTGCATACTTGCTTTGCATCTTGAATGCCTTACCCGCCGTAATCTTCTTGGACTCCTGGATCTCCTGGAGGGCAGCCTGGGCCTCATTCCGTGCGGTCTCCGTGCTCTAACGAGCCTTGGCTAGTTTGGTCCCTTGAACCGATGCATCATGCTCCAAGGCTTTGCATTTCTTAACCGCATCCTGGAGCTCCTACTGGATTTCTTTGACCCGGGCCTTGGACTTCTTACGGGCGGCCAGCTACTGGATAGCCTTCTCCTCGGCCTCGCCCAGGGCCTTCCTCAGGGCCTCAACCTCGGTCGCAGTTCCTACACATATTACGACACATCGGTCAATATACAGCGCCTATCCTTTCTAAACACACAGCAAGTCGTCACTCACCTTGCTTCTCCTGCAGCCGAACCTTAACCTCGCCGAGCTCGTTCTCGGTCTGCTCCAGCCTCTGCCTCAGCTCAGAGACTTCGGCAGCATGGGAGGTCACTGCCAACAGCGACGCCTGCTTATTTTTACATATTATGTTAGTCTCCTACAACAAAAGAATTGATCCTCTGTCCGGTTCTTCTTGCCGAACACCGGACAGTGTCTCAGGGGCTACTGGCTACACGGGTTTTTCTCTTTCTTACCTCGAAACCTGTCAAGAGGCTGTTGCAAGCTTCATTCAGTCCACTATTGGCGGACTGAATCTTCTCGATCACCACACCCATAAGGACACGGTGCTCATCCACAACAGAGGTGCCTCGAAGCGCCTCCATCAGGTTATCCGGCGCCCCTGGATGGACAAGGGCCACCGATGGAAGCGGCACATCCCCTTCCTTTAAAGGGGCCGCTCACCCGACTCTGGAGCCATATGGGCCTCCGGAATCGTATTCGGCTGAGGGACGAACTGGATACGGCCCTCTCCGCCAATCTCCATGGGGATCGGCTCCCCCATGTGTCCGACAGTGGAGGTCTCGCCCTGTGGCGCCTCCCGGACAGCATCCTGGGCTCCTCCCCACTTCGGAGCGGTCCTCCGGGATAGCACATCGGTGTCGTCCCTAGCCCCGGGGGAATAAGCAGGCGGTGGCGACATGCTCGCCATCTCCGACGGAGCCAATGAACCTCCAGATGAGGATCGATGGGTAAGGTCGCGAGCCGGACTACAATAGCACAATTAACTCTGTCATAATAATAAAGGGAGAGGGCCGGATGTGCACATGAGAGAGACGTGAAACTTATGATGCGGCCTGGGTCTTAGTGCGGGGGCGTCTCTCCGGACTGCTATCAACGTCCCACGCGGTGTTGACCGCTGGGACACTCTTCCCCTTCTTGGGCGTGTCCGCCTCCGGATGCGCTGAAGCCGCCCTATTCTTCTTCCTCTCCTCAGGGGGAGGGTTGTTTTACTCCTCCTCCTCTTCCTCGCCGTTGTCCTCAGGGACAGAGGAATGGGCTTCGTCGTCTTCGAACGTCACGTCCGAAGTGCCCTTGCGACGAGGGCCACCCTTGGCCCCCTTGGCCTTCTTCTTGGCCTTCTTCTCCGGGGCCTTATAAGGCGTCGGCACCAGCATCTCCGCTAGACGCAGGATGACCGGTTCTTCAGGTAGCGGAGCCGGACACTGGATCCGCTTCGCCCTCCCCATCCAGTCCTGGAAATACAATAATAAGCTCAGACATCATCCTTGAAATGATTAAGTTGGGGATACATCGAAAAATAGCATACCTCACTGGCGAGGTGTTTACAATCGTGACCACAGTTTGAATCTGTGGCTGGTGGCTTCTCGTTTCCCTTAAAGAGCAACTTCCATGTGCCTTCATGAGTAGTCTCAAAGAGCCTCACCAGAGTCTGATCCTTCTTTGGGTTGAACTCCCGCAGAGGACGGCTTCGGCGCTGGCACGGAAGGATCTGGCAAACCAGCATCACCTGGATCACACCAACGAGCTTGACCGTCTTGGTTGACATGCTCTGAATGCGCATCTGCAGCGCTATCACCTCGTCAGGGGAACCCTAGTCCGGACTCTTCTCGACCCAGGAGGTGAGTCGCGTGGGGGCGCCGGAGCAGAATTCAGCAGCGGCGGCCCAGGTGGTGCCACGGGGTCCTGTGATGTAGAACCACTGCTTCTGCCACTCCTTCACTGTGTCCACAAAAGTGCCTTTGGGCCAGGATATGTTGGACAGCTTGCTCACCATACCTCCTCCGCACTCCGCGTGCCAGCCGTCCACCACCTTCGGCTTCACGTTGAAGACTTTGAGCCACAGCCCGAAGTGGGGTTGGATGCGGAGGAAGGCCTCACACACGACGATAAACGGCGAGATGTTGAGGAAGGAATTCGGGGACAGATCATGGAAATCTATCCCGTAATAGTACATCAGCCCATGGACGAAAGGGTGGAGTGGAAACCCTAGCCCGCGGAAGAAATGGGGGAGGAACACCACCCTCCCGGAGGGCTTTGCATGGGGACGACTTGTCCCTCGGCCGGCAGGCGGTGAGTGATCTCCTTCGCCAAGTATCCGGCCGCCTTAAGCTCTGTAATGTTCTCCTCCTTGACGGAGGAAACCATCCACTTGCCCTGACCTCCGGATCCGGACATGGTTGCTTGGGTGGGAAGGAGATGAGAACTTGGGCGCTGGAGCTCGAGATTGGAAAGGCAGAGAGACGGCGTGAGAGAGGAAGAGGGAATCCTTATCCCCTTATAAAGGCAACGAATATTGAATGCCTCCTCGCTCGCCTTAAGATTCACCTATTCCCAAGGGCTGTATAAACAACACGGTTGGGTTACCCACGCCCATATTGATGAGAATCCCGTAATAAGGGGGAACGATCTCTGCTTCGACAAGACGTGTGTAACACCCTCGGTGCGACTATAGCTCCCACGTGTCGAGGCACGACTTAGAGACATAATCGCATTGAAGGCATCTGTCGCAAGTTAGGCAATCTTCACAACATCCCATGTAATATGAATAATAAAGGGGAGAATATAGTTGTCTTACACTCGCCACGTCAATCAAGAACATAAATAACATTATATCATCCAAAACACTCATGGCCCGGCTACGGTGCCAAAATAGAAGAGAACCCAACATGCGACACGGTCCCAATCACCCCCAACTGGGCACCAGTTCTGATCGTCAGGAAAAGACACGTAGTATCGCTGAGAGTCTTCGTCAAACTCCCACTTGACCTCGTACTCGTCACCTGGAGCGGAATCACCTGGACCTGCATCTGGAGTTATAGTATCTGTGAGCCACGGGGACTCAGCAATCTCGCACCCTCGCGATCAAAACTATTTAAGCTTATAGGAAGGATAAGGCAAATATAAGTGGAGCTGCAGCAAGCGACTAGCATATATGGTGGCTAACTTATACGCAAAGGAGAGTGAGAAGAGGAGGCAAAGCACGAGCGAGAAGCTAGGGGGCAACCTGCGCAAACATTACTCCAACACCGTGTCCACTTCCCGGACTCCGCCGAGAAGAGGCCATCACGGTAACACACTTAGTTGATTCATTTTAATTAATTAAGGTTCAAGTTATCTACAACCAGACATTAACAAATTCCCATCTGCCCATAACCGCGGGCACGGCTTTCGAAAGTTCAATCCCTGCAGGTGAGTCCCAACTTAGCCCATGACAAGCTCTCACGGTCAACGAAGGAATAGACCTCCTCCCAAGACGTTCCGATCAGACTCGGTATCTCGGTAACTCAAGACACCTCGACAGGTTAAAACAAGACCAGCAACACCACCCGATGTGCCGACAAATCCCGATAGGAGCTGCACATATCTCGTTCTCAGGGCACACCGGATAAGCTAAGCGTACGGGAGCCAACGTAACCCAAGTTGCCGAGGGACGGCCCCGC
>NC_041384.1:366680644-366682935 GCF_002162155.2 Triticum dicoccoides | reverse complement strand
ACCCTTGAGTCTGCAGAACCCAAGGGAAAGAAAAGGCTCGGTGGCAAATGGTAAGACCAATGTTGGGCATTGCTGGACAAGCTTTAATCAAGGCGAAACATCAAGGGGTTCCCATTATAACCCAACCGCGTAAGGAACGCAAATTCCGGGAACATAACACTGATATGACGGAAACTAGGGCGGCAAGAGTGGAACAAAACACTAGGCGAGAGGCCGAGCCTTCCACCCTTTACCAAGTATATAGCTGCATTAAGATAACATAGCAATATAATGATATCCCAACAAGTAAATAAATGTTCCAACAAGGAACGGCCTCCAATCTTCACCTGCAACTAGCAATGCTATAAGAGGGGCTGAGCAAAGCGGTAACATAGCCAATCAACGGTTTGCTAGGACATGGTGGGTTAGAGGTTTCAACATGGCAATTGGGAGGCTGTCAAGCAAAAGGTAGGCATCGTAGCATTGGCATAGCAAGAGCGAGCAAACTAGCATAGCAAAGATAGTAGTGATTTCGAGGGTATGATCATCTTGCCTGCACAGTTGTCAGAGTTGACTGGATCCTCACAAGCAAACTCAACGGGCTCCTCGGTAGCGAACTCATCTCCCGGCTCTACCCAACAAGACAAACAAGCAACAAGGATACAATCAACCACGTGCAAACTCAAACAATAAGATGCAATGATGGTATGCTATGCGGGATGCGATGCGGGATGCAAAATGCAAGATATGACAGGAAATGCATGAACCTGGCCTCAACATGGAATTCCAAGGGTGCCACTGGAAAGATGAGATGAAATCACTTGAAAACGATATAAAGATCATCGGAATCGGAGTTATGGTTTGGAAATGGCAAGCGTTTTAAGAATGACACCGGTCTACGATTTACAGCAAGTAGGCATCTAAATGCAATGAGATGAACATGCTACAGCCACCAAACATGACAACAAAATACATGGCAGGGATGCACACAAGATGCTTAACAAAAGACTAGCACTGAGCTACGGCCAATTCATCCATTATGAGGTTCAAACAAGCATGGCAAAAACGCAAATGCAAAACAGATCTCAGACTTAGTGAAATTAACACTTGTCTGAAATTTCAGATCACGAAGCCCTCTTCGGAGCAGCAAAACAACATGATACATGACCTGGTTAAGACAAGTAAGAACATGGAATGGAGCTAATCAACAAGCTTAACAAAAGTCCCAAAGTGACCTGGGGCCAAAAGGGATCACAAAATATACTAACGGGCACACGAACATAGCTAAAACACAATCAGTTTTCAGACTTGGTGAAAACTGAGACATGCTGGAATATAACTCACGAAGGCATGTAAACGAGCTCGATGCACTCACCACGGTGCAAGTCATGGCAAGGCAATCATACATCAATAAAGAAGACACAAAATACAAGCTAGACATGGCAATAACAATGGCATAGCATGCACGGATCAACTACAATAACATTGGCAAAATCGCAAACGAGTTGACGATCTGCCCAGATTCACCACGAAGCAAAAGTAGAGCTCGATTGACTCAAGCTAGGGTGCTCCATAATTGCAAATAAAGACATGGATGGAAAGAGCATAACATGATTAACAAAACTCCTTTACTGATCATCCTCAAAAGAGGCACGGATCACTAGGAAACAAGCTGAACATATGGCATCATGAACTAAATAATCCCAGACTTAGTGAAAACAACTAAGTCTCTGAAAACAGATTTCCCGAGTGCCTCACTTTGCAAGCTTGCACAAGTCACCACACACATCCTAAAAATGCATGGGTTGCACCTCTGGAAAGAAGAAAAAATGCTTAACAAAACACATGAAGGACTCACAGGCATAGCATGCACACAATAATCATGGCAAAAATGACAAAAGTCTAAGATGAACTAGCAGATCTGACAATTAACTCACGAAGCCTCCTTCTAACAGCATTTCGGGCATCAAGATGAACTCAAATGAAAATGATGCAATGGAATGAAATGATGTACTCTTCGAAACGAACATTTTGATATGCTATATGCCTAAATCGGAGCTACGGATGCAAAGTTACGGCAGGTCAAAGTAGGCATAAAAATTAAGGGAGAGAGGAAAAAGTCAACCCTAGGGTTTATTTTCAGATCTGAGATCTGCACGGATTACGAAGTCGCCGGAGAACACTGTAGCGCCCGAGGTCGAGGTGGCCGGAAACGATGGCCGCGGTGGCCGGCGTTGGAGGGGGCGGCCGGATCCGAGGCCGGTGAGACGAGGGGGCGCCGGGGCGCGGTCGTCGGCACCGGGCGGTGGCGG